>NC_059104.1:150666098-151016814 GCF_020740685.1 Jaculus jaculus
GAGCTCTAGAAGGCATGAATGAAAAACTATGAAAATAAAAGCAAGAAAATGAGCTGTCTTATTCATTAAATATTCAGCTCAAGGGTTTTGGTAATAGAAAACTGAGGGTTAGATGACACCTAAAATTGTATTTTATTTCAGGAAGATGTCTCATTGCCAATCTCACATGAACTCAGTTCTGTTTCCTAAATATACTGTCCATTCTGTTCTTTATTTTTTTTTCAAGGTAGGGTTTCACTCTAGCCCAGGCTGACCTGGAATTAACTGTGTAGTCTCAGGGTGGCCTCAAACTCATGACTATCCACCTACCTCTGCCTCCTGAGTGCTGGGATTAAAGGCGTGTGCCACCATGCCAAGCTTGTCTATCCTTTTTTTTTTTCTATCTTCTTCATCTACTCTAATCCATTTGACAACTCTACTTAGCATGGATACTATACATGTTATACATGGCTATAGGTAAGGAACATAAGATGTATAAATTTCGTGACTTCAGACTGTAAGATGGCATGGGTCAGTGCAAAAGTACAGGAACTAGAGTCACTATCTAAAATCTTGCTAATTACTGTCATTTGTTAAGTCAGCAGTTGTAAACTCTAAGATATTATACACAGAGGTATATAAATGATAACTGTTTAAAGGCTAAAGAAAACACCCTTGTACTTCAATAAACAGAATATATCTAAGGACACAATATTTACTTTCAAAATTAACTGTTTTCCAACAGCTCTTAGAATAACATGTAAAAAGACAGTCCCTAACTCAGGATGTATTGTTCCTGGGTATTCAAAAGGAGGGGCCCAGCGGTTTCCAATCCTCCCACAGGCCCACCTCCCAGACTCCATCAACGGGCAGGCACACTATTTCAAGCTCTAAGACAGATACTATATCTTCCTTTCCTTTTGACACACAGACAGCTCTGCCTCCATGCTCCCCCCTACCCTTGTGAGTGTGTTACATACAATCAAATCTGAGAGATGATCTGATCCAGAGCTGAAGCCACTCGTGTCTGAGTCAGAGGGGCTGCTTGAACGCGAATCTAGGATGGGCCGGGTGTCCAGGCGGGATCCTCTAACTGAGGAGGATGTTGGAAACTTGTCCAAGTCAGACCCAAGAGGATCCAGAGGCAGGAAGCTCAAGGGGGTTTTTCCTAGGACATTTCCCAGTGGGTTTTGGAGCATGCTCAATACTAGGATACAAAACAAACAAACAAACAAGGACCTCTTAGTTTTTTATGTCCCCCACCCCAGATAAGAGCCCTTTTCTTCCACAGTCACCCAAGGAAGAACCCTTGATTCTGTTGAGGATGAATGGTTTTACAGAGGGGCCCAGTGGTTTTCACTCCTCCCATTGTCCCAACTCCTGGAAACACAGTATAATGTATACATAACCAACCACTTTAGAGACCTGGTCACCAAAGCCCCTGTAGATAAAGTTATAGAAAGCAGAGCTGCTTCTGTTAACTCAACAGTAAATCCCCTGCTCTCTGTCATCAGGCTTAAAGGTCAGTCAGTATCAGTATGTGGGAAACTTGGTCACAGCTGCTTTGACTGTCTAGATACCTGCAGCACAGCAAGGTAACCTAAACTCTACTCCTTTACTGTGTGCCAGTGTGTTGATTACAGCTCCACTTTTCTAATGCCATACTGCTAAAACACAGAATTATATGCAACACACTGGAAGTCTAGTATAGCATAAGCATGCCACTCACTCCATTTGAGATTCCCTTATGCAAGCTTCTCATGTAAGATTTTCTATGCAGCCCTCATTTGAAATATTTGGGAAGTAAGCAGAATGCCCTTATGAAGTCCACTATCCAACAAACTAAGTTGCGATAAAACCTTAGATCTGACACCTCCTGTGGGTTACTGTGAGCCCTAGCCTACTCTGCTTCTCTGAGCTTCCACTTTCTTCTCACAGGCCTTTTGGGTAGAATATAAATTATTTCAAGCAAGCACTTCTAACTGCTGAACCAGCTCCTCAATTCTAAGGTATTTCATAACATTACTAGGAGGGTTCAATAATCAGACAACAGATGTAAAGTGCTCAGCAAAGAATGCACAGTGCACACGGATACACACAAATACCATCTGATGTGGTGGAACATGTCCGTAAACCCAGCTATTTGGGAGGCTGAGACAGGAGGATTGAGAGTTCCAGGACAGACTGAATTACGTATCTAGATCTTGACTCAAAATCTTGATACACACACACACACACACACACACACACACACACACACACACACGTACATATATATATATCTCAAGCTAGAGGAATGGATTAGTGGTTAAGGCACTTGCCTGCAAAGCCAAAGGGCTGTGGTTTACTTCTCCAGGACCCATGTAAGCTAGATGCACAGGTAGTGCATGTGTCTGTTTGCAGTGGCTGGAGGACCCAATGAACCCAATCTCTCTCTCTCTATGCCTCTTTTTCCCTCAAATATTTTTTAAAAATCAAGAAAACAAGAGAGAAGGAAGAAGGGAAAGCAAGAGAGGGAAGGTTCCCCCCCCACACACACACACTTGGTCTCATGGAAATGAGGTACCTGAGTGAACTACGTCCTCTCATCTACCATGGTGAAAAGTAAAAGGGCTTTGCCATGGAAAGATGGACATACTTAGCCTCCAATGGAAGCCTTAATTTGATCCAACAGTGGCTATCTAACTAGATCCACTTTAGCTTTAATAATTCCATGAAAATACAAGCTACCCTGAGCTGGTAGCCTACCAAGCCTCCAAATGGCAGGAATAAACCTCAAAGTCAAAGCATGCTCTCTGGGTTCCAGAAACACTGACATTCATTACAGAACATATGCACAAGATCCAAAGCATCTGTTACCATGGAATTAGACCTGCCCACTCTCCTCAGGCATATGACCTCCCCTTCCAGATAAAGACATAGTAGGTGTATGTATCCTTAACTTTTTCATTTCTAACATAGGGGATATTATGGATGAATTTATCTAATTATTATTCTGTACTGTCAAAATGCTTTAATAAAAATCAGTCCCTCTATATCTTGGCCAATATCTGTATGATTAGTCTCAATTTTATTTTATTTTTAATTTTTATTATTTATTTATTTATTTGAGAGCAATAGACAGAAAGATAAAGAGGCAGAGAGAGAGAGAGAGAGAGAGAGAGAGAGGGCACGCCAGGGCCTTCAGCCATGAACTCCAGACGTGTGCGCCCCCTTGTGTGTCTGGCTATCATGGGTCCTGGGGAATCGAGCCTCGAACTGGGGTCCTTAGGCTTCACAGGCAAGTGTTTAACCACTAAGCCCTTAATTTTATTTTATACTATTTTATTTTTAAGGAAATAGTCTTTTACCTAGACCTTTTAAAGTAGTTTTCAAACACTAAGTCTTAACTGTATGCTGGAACTAAATGTCTCAAAATGTTTAAATTCTGATACTCATTACAAATAACCCTTGCCATATTTCTCAAGTAATCCTTATTAAGTCCCTGCCTGAAATAAACAGAAAATTAAAATATCAGAGTCCAGCTTTGGAGAGGGCAGGACATGTACAGACTCGCTAGCGTTTCCTCCTTGCTGCTGTAAAAGCCTGGCCTAACAACATTGTGAAGCACAGATGGTATACAGCAGTCTTTAAAATCCTACCAAGGCCCTAGCGGGCCTCTTCTTCCTTCACGTTTTACCAAGAGAAGCTTAGGGTGGTGAACAATAAGAGAACAATCAAGTAATAAGGAGCTTTGACATCCAGGTTAAAGAATTTTTAAAAAAATTATTTATTTGAGAAAGAGGCACAGGCAGAGAGAGAAAGGGGGGAGAGAGAGAGAGAGAGGGAGGGGGGGAGGGAGGAGAGACAGACAGACAGACAGACACACACACACACAGACACATACACACACAGAGACAGACAGAATGGGCACACCAGGGCCTCCAACCACTGCAAACAAACTCCAGATGCATGTGCCACCTTATACATCTGGCTTATGTGAGTCCTGGGGACTCGAACCAAGGTCCTTTGGCTTCGAAGGCAAGTGCCTTAACCACTAAGCCATCTCTCCATCCCAGGTTAAAGAATTTTGATATTATCCTGAAGATAACTGGAAGACACTGAAGAGATAGTCTAAAAAACTGCTGAGGGTAGCAGAGGAGGCTGGCCAGAGAAAGTAAAGATGGACAGCAGTTTCCAGCTAGAATTCAGCTAAGAGGGTGATGGCACACTTAAATTGGACTTATAGCACTTTGTCCAACAGAACTCAGGTAGTTCTGGATGGCTAGTGGACCTACCAAGGGATGTGATTATTTTTCCTCATGGGAGTAGGAAAAAGAACAGAAGTGATGACAACAAAAGAGGAGCTAAAGAGTGCATCATATGTTATAGGCTAAGGACAGAAGCTTGTTAGTAAGGGTTGGGAGCAGAGAAATGGAGAGCCAGCTAGTTCCGTAGGCTGACACCTCTAAGAGAAATGCAAAAGGAAAGAGAAGGGAATTAAGATTTCTGATGAGGGCAAGGTCCAGGATATGGAAACAGGATATAGGCGGCTGAAGTGGAATGTGTGAAGTCTGAAACACTGGAGAGGTTATCTATGCACACATTAGTGATAGTTGTGTTGGGGCTTAAAATAGTAAGAACTGAAATCATCAGATGGGAAAGGACTGGGAAATAGGTAAGGAGGAACAAAGAGAATGACCCCAAGGTAGATGAGGCTGGGACAGTGAGTAGGCTCCACCTAGCAAAGCAACACCTTAAAGAAAAGTCTATAGCTAACAGACATTGAGAGAAAAACAAGATCAGGGACAGCTTGTTAATACTGGAAAAGGAGACTTTCAAGTGGCACAGCAGAGAGCTCTGGGAGCTGTTGAGGGAGACATGTGTGAACTGAAGTTCCCAGGAAAAAAACCATACCTGTGCTCAAGATTCTATAAGGCTGATTAATTAATTATAACTTCTGAGATCATGGAGAGCTGGAACATTACAAGTCCAGAGGCAAAGTATGTTGGGCTAATTTTAGTCCCCTTTCATAGCCATTTATTGCCCACCTCTGTGATTGACCTAATATCCTTGTGATTATCAGGTAAAATCCGTTTTGGAATGTACAAACAGACCCACATCATCCACCAGCCCAAAGGCTAAGAATGCCATTAGGTAATACCTGAGAGACTTCCTTGCTTTGCTGAAACCCATCTACACCTACAATTTCCACCAGTGTATTTTATTTTATTTAGATAGGGTCTCACTCTAACCCAAGCTGATCTGAAATTCACTATGTAGTCCCAGGTTGGCCTCAAACTCATGGCAATCTTTCTACCTCTGCCTTCCAAGTGCTGGGATTAAAAGCTTATGCCACTACACCCAGCCACCTTAATTTATGACTCTCTTTTGTCTTGTTATTATAAAAACCAAGCGGATCTGGAATTCACTATGCAGTAGTCCCAGGCTGGCCTCAAACTCATGGCAATCTTTCTACCTCTCCCTCTTGAGTGCTGGGATTAAATGTTTGTGCCACCATACCTGGCCACCTTAATTTATGACTCTCTTGGTGTTTTGTTATTATAAAAAACCTTCATGGGGCTGGGGAAATGGCTTAGTGATTAAGGTTATTTGTCTGCAAAGCCTGAAGACTCCAGTTCAATTCCCCACGACCCACATAAGCCAATGCACAAGAAGACTCATGCGTCTGGAGTTTGTTTGCAGTGGCTGGAGGCCCTGGTGCACCTGTATTCTCTTTCTCTCTGCCTCTTCCCCTCCAAATAAAATAAAGGCATAAGCAACCATTCCTGCAAAAAAGAAAAAAAAAAAAAAAAACAGCCTTTGTGAAACTATTACTGTGTTAGGACATGGCATCCGAGGTAACCTGAATCTTTGTTCCTGGACCATAGTCACTCATATTTGTTGTAGAATAAGCTTTCTTATTCCCTTTTTAGTGAAAACTTTGCTTTCTGCATTGATACACAGCATAGAAAAGTATGCATAACAATGCTCAAGAGAGGATACTGGCTCACAGGGATAATATCTGTGGGCACCAAGGAAGACAAAGAGAAATGATGAGAACTATACTTTCACCTAAAAAAGGTGTTATTGTAAAGACTAAATAAGCAACATGGTAGCCAGTATAGGCAACCTCATGTTTTCACATCAGTTTGTATACTGGGTACCTCAGATAACATGCCAACTCTACTATGCCTATAAAAAGATGGAGGCTTTGTCAAACTCCTATGCCAATGACAGAAATTATGTCTACAGCAATCCTTTACTATGGTAATAAGCTTATCTAAATGGAAAATGGCATGAAAACCCACACTGATCACTAATGAGTTCCATTTCCTCAAGAACTCACAGCACCTGGTTAGTCATCTACTATATATACATATACACATATATATGTATGTAGTATGTATGTATATATGTATGTGGTATGTATACATAAACACATATGTATGTATGTATGATTATGTATGTTTTTTCGAGGTAGGGTCTCACTCTAGCCCAGGATGACATGGAATTCACTATGTAGTCTCAGAGTGGCCTTGAACTCAAAGCAATCCTCCTACCTCTGCCTCCCTAGTGCTGGGATTAAAGACATGTGCCACCACACCTGGCCCAGTCACCTGTTTTATAATCTGACCACATTCAGCCAGGTTTCTTCCATTTGTCTAACATCTAACACATGCCATAAGCACTTTGGGTAAATATGAATTTTTCACCAAAGTCTAAAGTTTATTACTCAATCTTAACAAAGGAAACTGGTTCAGAGGGCAGTTGATGTATATGAGTAACAGTGTGGGATCTGAGTCTATCCAATTTTAAGCTTTATTTTCTGTAAAGCATCATTTACTAGCTACTTTAAAAAATTACATATATTTGTGTTCATGTTCTTGTAACATCTCCATTTTGTTCAAATTATTTAATACTTTCAACTACAGATGAACAATCTCACTGACTAAGTAGCAGGGAATCTAATGCACTGAGTCTCAAAACTTAGCTATGGCCTGCCACTGTAGGAACTCATTAAAGATCCACCTTAAGGCTGGAGAGATGCCTTAGTGGTTAAGTCACTTGCCTGTGAAGCCTAAGGACCCATATTCAACTCTTCAGATAACACATAAGCCAGATGCACAAGGTGACACAAGGGGATGCACGTGTCTGAAGTTTGAATACAGTGGCTGGAGGTCCTGGAGTGCCAGTTCTCTCTCTCTCTCTCTCTCATAAAAAATAAAATCCACCTTGGATCCCACTGTAGACCTGAATCAGAATTTTAATGAGATTTTCCAATAGATCTATATATACATTAAATTTTGAGAAACTCAAATCTAAAAAACCTAAGCTTGCTACTTTAAGTTTCAAGTTTAAAAAATTTATTATTTTTTATAACAAGGCCTCTTGCTGCAGCAGACAAACGTTTGCACCACTTTCTACATCTAGCTCATGTGGGTGGCTTGGGAACTGAACTCAGGCTGGCAGGCTTTGCAAGCAAGTGCCTTTAACCACAGTCATTTTCCCAGGCCCCACTTTTTAAAAAATGTATTTTATTTATTTGAGAGCGAGAGAGAGAGAATATGAATATGAACATGAATGGCTGTGTCAGGGCCTCCAGCCATTGCAAACAAACTCCAGATGCATGTGCCCCCTTGTGCATCTGGCTTATATGGGTCCTGGAGAATTGAAAGGGGATCCTTTGGTTTTGCAGGCAAATGCCTTAACCGCTAAGTCATCTCTCCGGCCCCCCCCCCACTTTAAGTTTCTAATCGCTTCCCTTACCACATCCAAACAGCTTTCATATATAATCATTTCTCTTAAAGGAAAATACAGCTTTTACAGCACAAAGATGACTAAAGCTCAAGGGATGGAGGAGCTCACCAAATGAAACCAATGTGGCTATGCAGGACATTTCCCAAGGCATTTGATTTCTGAAGACATTGGGTGGGGCTAGAGGGAGAAGTAGAAAAATAAGGAACAACAAAGATATCAAGAGTGACATGGGGAAGCCGGGCGTGGTGGTGCACGCCTTTAATCCCAGCACTTGGGAGGCAGAAGTAGGAGGATCGCAGAGATTTCAAGGCCATTCCAGGTCAGCCTGAGCCAGAGTGAGACCCTACCTCAAAAAACCAAAAGAGTGACATGGGGGATTGGGAGATGCCTCAGGGGTTAAAGGTGATTGCTTACAAAATCCTGGTTCAATTGCTTGGTACCTACTAAAAAGCCAGATACACCAAGTGACACATAAAACTGGAGTTCTTCTGCAGCAGCAGGAGGCCTTGAGCACCCAATACTTACTCGTCGGGGTGAGACACACACACACACATTTACAAGAGACATGGAATATAACAATACTTTCAGGAAAAGTAATGGCCAAAACCAACAGAATACACTGTAAAGACCATTTAAGACAGTCACAGGACTTACTAAGCTCATACTGAAGGGAACCATTGGAGGTAGGGACTGTTTGGGATAGATACATATTGAGAGAATGCAAAGAAAATGCCACAAGACAATTATTGCATCACCTGAAAAAATTGGGAGTATAAAATCATTGTTTAATAAGAGAATATCAATTTTTAATGATCTTAAGTTCATAACTATTTTGTTATATATAAATGAAAGATCACTTAGGCTGGGCATGGTGGCACACACCTTTAATCCTAGCACTTTGGAGGTAGAGGTAGAAGGATCACTTTGAGGGGGGTTCCAGGCCAGCCAGGGCTAGAGTGAGACCATGCCTCAAAAAAAAAAAAAAAAAAAAAAAAAAAAAACACCAAGAAAATTACATTTTTAACAGTTCAGAGAAACCTCTATTACATACAAATATATAGAGAATGTGCAGTTGATAAGTAAAGCAAATGGGATAGAATGTCAACAATGGGAGAATTTGGATAAAGCTGGTTTGAGATTTCTTTCAGCCCCATAGAATTAGCCAAGTTTCTGGAAACTGTGACCCAGTCAGATGCCCTACAGTCCTGACTGTCGCTTTATAGCCCAACCTGGCAGAGGGTTCCAGTTCATTAATGCCACCTCAGAATACAAGAGACCAAATCAGCAATGATATTTTTAGATGATTGTTAACTTTCTCTACTTTCGCCCTTCTATGCCAGCTCCTGTGGTTTTAAGCTGAGTCACTGTTGGAATTTTCTGAAGCTCCCTAGGAGCATCTAGGTCTGATGGCAGTGCTGGCAAAGGCAGCAGGGCCTGGCACTGGATGCCTGTATTACAAGACATCCTTCCGAGCTTGAGCTCTTCTGAAGTGGAATTAGTCCTGGACACCATCACCAAACACTTGTTATCTACTAGACTAGGGCTGCCTTTTCCAGCCTAAGATATATGGCTGTGTATCTGATCCTGAGGTTGCTTGTAGAGAATCCACCTGAAGGTAAAGGGCAAGAAAGGGAGAAAGCAACACTGAAAACAGACCCTTTACTTGTGACTCCAAATCTGCATATCTATGATAACCTCAGGTCAAGTGGTGACCTTCTGAGTATGGACTCTTTGGATGACTCTGGATCTCTTGGGTCCAAGGTAGTCTACCAGACATAGTACTTTACCTTAGTGCACTCCCACTCTTGATCCATTACCTACAGAGATAATGTACTCAAGTCCTATGGGAAGTGTGGTGGTTTGAATCATTCCCCCATAAACTCATGTGTTCTAGATGTTTGGTTGCAGCTGATACCAACTTTGGAGATGGAGCCTTGCTGGAGGAAGTGTGTTTCTGGGGGTGGAACTTGAGGTTTATAAAGCCCTAGCTTGTGAGTATTAGTTCGTCTCATTTTCTTGCTGCTGTTTTCTGCCTGCGGTGGCAAGGAGGTGATAGCCAGCCTCTACCTGTGCCATGCTTTCCCCTGCCATCATGAAGATTCCCCTCAAGACTATGAGCAAAAATAAATTCCTCCCACCTGCTTTTGTTTGGGTGTTGTTTTGTCCCAGCAGCAAGAAGGTAACAACAATAGAAAATCAGTACTCACAGCTGGACGTGGTAGCGCACGCCTTTTATCCCAGTACTCGGGAGGCAGAAGTAGGAGGATCACCAAGAGTTCGAGGCCACTCTTGAAACTACAGAGTGAATTCCAGGTCAGCCTGGGCCATAGACCCTACCTCAAGAAACCAAAAAAAAAAAAAAAAAAAAAATCAGTACCCAGACTGGAGTTGCTGCTGCTAGAAACCCAATTGTGTAGATTTTGATCTTTTGGAATTGACTTGTGGGAGGAATGTGGAAGGATTTGAAACCTTGGCCTAGGAGATGCCTTATAGTGCTGTAAGTAGAGCTTGACAGACCATTCTGGTCAGATGAAAGACCTAAATGCAGAAAATTGTGGACTATGATGTTTGTCTTATCAGGGGAAGAGAACTTTGTCCAGACTAAGTTAGAGGCAGTTTGTGCAAGAGACTAGCTGTGTTCTGTCTATGTCCTAAGAACTTGAGCAGGGTTGAGTTTACAAGAAATGGACTGGTGTGAGCAGATGGATATGGCACAGAAAGAAATGAAAGTTTTGAGCTACAGACTGCAGTCTGCTTCAGCCACAATTGTTTGCGAGACTATCATCATTGTTTTGGGCCAGTGGTTCTGTACTGGGACAGCAGGAAGAATCTTTTGAAAGTAGGGGAGCAGAATACTGAATGAGTTTTCTTGTTCTTCAAAGTCAGCTATAATTGTCCCCTGGATTGACAAATTTGGTAGCTGAAGAGATGGAATTAGAATCCCAGAGACTTCATCACTGGTTTTAGATGTCAGACTTGAAGCTATAAGGATCTGATGGTTGCCTTGTTTGTTTCAGATCTTGTATTGCAAAATCTTTCCTTGGCCTGTTGTCTTTTGTGGTATGAATGTTTACTCTGTTATTATGAGTTTTAGACTATGGGGATGCTTGGACAGTGTTGGGATTGATTTATGGGGAATTGTGTTTTGGTATTTTTTTCTCCTCGAAGTAGGGTTTCACTCTAGCCCAGGCTGACCTGGAATTCACTAGGTAGTCTCAGGTTTGGCTCAAACTCATAGTGATCCTCTTACCTCAGCCTCCAAAGTGCTAGGATTTAAGGCATGTGCCGCCACACCCAGCTTATGGGGACTTTTGGGAGAGATGGTTCAGTGGTTAAGGTGATTGACTGCAAAGCCTAATGACTGGGATTTGATTTCTCAATACCCATGTAAAGTTGGATGTACAAAGTGGCATACATTGGAGTTCATTTGCAATAACTAGAGGCCCTGGCACACCCAATTCTCTCTCTTCCACCTTCCCTCTCTCTGCTTACAAATATTTATAGATTGAGATGCTCATGAGTTTATGGGGGCCAGGGGCACAATGTGGTGGTTTGAATCACATCCCCCATAAACTTGTGTATTTTGAATGCTTGATCCCCAGCTGGGGGCAACTTTGGTGATAAAGCCTTGCTGGAGGAGGTGTGTTGTTGGGGGTAGACCTTGAGGTTTGTTAGTGAACAAAACTAACACTGCCAAGATAGGGATCTGTTGTTGCTGTTTTCTACCTGCTGTGGCAAGGTGGCCTCTGCTGTGCCATGCTTTCCCATGCCATCATGAAGCTTCTCCTTGACATTGTAAGCAAAAATAAACCCTTACCTGCCATCAGCTGCTTTTGATCAGGTGTTATATCCCAGAAATAAGAAGGTGACTACAACAGTAAGGCCAGCACATGCCCAATGATCTCACTGTTACACTGCTTCCTAGGTTTTCTCTTCTTTCTGCACTGGAAACTGTTCCCAAATAAGTGAACTAACTCCATAAAAAAACTCATGCTCCAATGTCTGATAAAACATGTGTAAGTCAATTGTCATGTCCTAGAAGTGACTAGGATTAAGAGAATCTTTAAGAATCTGGCCACCCAGATTGATCAATGCAAGAAAGAGGCATGATGGTAGAAAAACATTATTGGAAATAAGCAGCTAAAAAGTAACCAAAAAATAGCTGGGCATGGTGGTGCATGACTTTAATCCCAGCACTTGGGAGGCAGAAGTAGGACTGCTGTGAGTTTGAGGACACCCTGAGAATACAAAGTGAATTCCAGACTACAGTGAGACCCTACCTTGAAAAACAAAACAACAACAACAAAAAAACCCAACCAGAAAAAATGGGGGTTATAGCTCAGTGGCATAACATTTGGGTAGAATGCTCTGGGTTTCATCCCCAGTATTGCAATAAACTAAAAACCAACCCCAAAAAGAAAAACAACAAACAAATGGCTTAACACTCACCATTCATTCAACAAACATTTAGCAAACTGCCCTGAATCAGGCAGTGTGCTACATGTTGGATGTATAGTATTGGAGACTTGGGAACTGAGGCAAATCTATATGATAACTTAGTTGGGCCCAGGAAGTCCACAGTCTATGCAGGAGAGACCTGACTTTATTTTAAAAACTGTTCCAAGGGCTGGAGAGATGGCTTAGCAGTTAAGCGCTTACATGTGAGGCCTAAGGACCCTGGTTCGAGGCTCGGTTCCCCACGTCCCACGTTAGCCAGATGCACAAGGGGGCGCACGCGTCTGGAGTTCATTTGCAGAGGCTGGAAGCCCTGGCGCGCCCATTCTCTCTCTCTCCCTCTATCTGTCTTTCTCTCTGTGTCTGTCACTCTCAATTAAATAAATAAAAAATTAAAAAAAAAAAAAACTGTTCCAAAAAAGAATTTGGAAGAGGCTGGAGGTCAGACCCAAAATGCTGAAGACTCTCCTTATCATCTCAGGCTCATCTAAACTGTGGGGAACCTACAAATGACACAACACAAGGAACACTCCATCCACTGGTTAACAGTTAGGGTAGAAACTAGACAGGGAGAATGAGTTAATCCCATGAGACTCCTAAAAGAGAGTAGACAGGATGTATCCTCTGACATCCTTAGGCTGAGCATCTGGCTTGCCCACCTGACTTCTGTATAAAATACTCATTAGGAGTCCTTATTTCCAGGTCCCTCACAGTACATTTTAATCGTCACTACTCTCTTCCGTTGAGTATTGCCACACAGAAAGAAGTCACAAGAGAAAAGGCAAAAAGACAATTCCAGTGGGTGGTATAGCTCATGAACTGAGACTGAGGGGTAGGAACTTTTTGGTGAATACTCTCAACTTCAGAGACCTCATCAAGGGAGCCCAACACTTCTAGCTAAATATCTCCTGCACTTCATGTGAGATATCTAAGTCTTCTTTTGGGGGGGGGGGGTTCGAGGTAGGGTCTCACTCTAGCCCAGGCTAACCTGGAATTCACTATGGAGTCTCAGGGTGGCCTTGAACTCATTGCAGTCCTCCTACCTCTGCCTCCTGAGTGCTGGGATTACAGGCGTGTGCCACCATGCCCGGCTAAGTCTTCTTGTCTAACATATTACAATTATGGTTATAGGAATATAGGTTAAACAGGAAGTATGGAAGTTTTAGAAACGAAGAGGCCAGGGTTGGAATGCTGAGTTTACCAGTAGCTATACTACTTTTGTGACTCTGTAACTTCCACGAGCATTTTTCCTTATTTGTGCAAGCATTAAAATCATGTGATGTACTCCTCAGGATAGAAAGTGATCAATAAATGGCAGCTATTAGTTATTCCATTTTCCATCTAAGAATACTGAGGACAGCCTCCACATCCCTACTGTTTCCATTATAGAACTTAAGATAAGGAAGCAGGACAAGGATAGCCCTGGTTATATGCCATTGGGGGTCTCCATGAAAAGTTCGTTTTTGGTTTTTCGAGGTAGGGTCTCACTCTAACCCAGGCTGACCTGGAATTCACTAGAGTCTCAGGGTGGCCTTGGACTCACGGTGATCCTCCTACCTCTGCCTCCCAAGTGCTGGGATTAAAGGTGTGCACCACCAGGCCCAGCTGAAGAGTATGCTTTTAACATTCATCTTGCTTGAAATTCTTCCTCCCCAGTAAGGGGTAAGGACTACAAGAGAAGTACCATACAAAGTACCACATTCAAACCTATGCTGACCTTATAGGCACAGCTCTCAAAAAACTTTTAAAAATAAACAACAACAAACCTATACAGCAGAAGCACTTTGGTCCCTTATGAATGTTCTCCATGTGCCATTTCATGCTGTGAACTCAATGAAAGATTGTCCCAATGGAAAAAAAAAAATCCTCAGGAGTGAAAACAGACATCTCAATCAGAGCAATTATTGCTGTATTTGGTATATTTATCATCTATTTTTCCTTGGCAGTTATGGAGATCTCTTTTTTAAAAAGTATTTATTTATTTGACGAGAGAGAGAAGATAGAGGGGGGCAGGGAGATACTATAAACAGGCATACCAGGATCTTTTACCACTGCAAATGAACTCCAGATGCATTTGCCACTTTGTGCATCTGACTTTGTGTGGGCATTGGGTGATCAAACCTGGGCCAGCAGCCTTTGTGAGCAAGTGCCTTTAACCACTGCATCATCTCTTCAGTTTTATCATGGAGATTCCTTTTTAAAAATATTTTATATTTATTTATGTGAGAAAGAGAGAGAGCAAAAGAATGAGAATGTTAGGGCTTCCATCCACTGCTTACAAACTCCAGATGCATGTGCCACCTTGTGCATCTGGCTTACATGGGTCCTGGGGACTCAAACCTAGGTCCTTTGGCTTTTTAGGCAAGCACCTTAACCACTAAGCCATCTCTCCAGCCCACAGAGATTCTTAATGCCAACAAATTTACCCTATATACTGACAAACTACCTTCAGTGCTCCCAATGCAATGCCTGGCATATAACCAGTGTTTGATGTCTGCTGAATGAATGAATTTAGCTATCTTAAGTCAAGAGCCTTGCCCTTCAACCTTGCTCATCACACTGCCAAATATTTAAAGAGTGACAGAAGATAGTCAGATGTGAAGCTATAACTTCCTAGGCAGCATCACCAAACCAGAATCCAAGGAATAAACACAGGATATTGGGATGTCTATAAGGACAGCTCCCGAATTTCCTGAAGCTTCTGAATTATCTCCTTCCTTTGTGAAAAAACAACACAAAACAAAACAGAGTGAGTTAGAGTTCAGATGGGGAGGCAATGTAGGTACTGGAATGTGGGTTGCATGTTCTCATAGTGCTGGCGAGGGTGCACGATCTGAAACTGCAGCTGGCCAGTGGGAGAGCAGCATCCTACTCTAGTAGGCAGCACCCTTATGTGGGCTTTCAGAGAAGGCCCAGAATTCAGGGAAAGGAGATGGCTACTACTACCAGCTCCACAAACCAAGGACATGTGTGCTCTTAACTGTCGGAAAGGAAGAAATACCCATGCTAATCTTGCCCTCAACAAATTCATAGCACGGGGCTGTCCTGGGTCTTCATGAATTCTAAGGCTCAGGCTGCATTCCTCCCCTAATCCACAAAATCATGTAATATTTATCACTAAAGTGCTTGAGATGGAAAGTGAAGAAAAACATCCCTTCTTCAGAGACAAACAGCTACAAGATCAGGTTTTTTAAGTGGTGGGAAAGCTGGTAAAATTATGATTGGATCCAAGTATTCTTTCTTTTTGAGACAGATTCTTGCCCCCTTCTCAGTAGCTGGAGTCATAGGCACATACTACCATAGCCAAACTAGTTTTTACAGCCTAATTCCACCACTAATTTTTAGGCCAGGCTCTCTAAGCCCTAAACTAGACATAACTGAATTTCTATTGGCCCAAAGCAGTATTTTCGAAGCTACCTTGGTTCTTACTTCTCTTAGCTACAAAAGAAGGGCAACACTTCAATTTGATGACAGCACAAGTTAGACACTGATGACCACACACAAGTACCCATCTCCTGTGTGAGCTCTTCTGTCTTTTGCTCAGGTACTGTGGGAGTGGGGATAGGATAAGATTGGCTTCAAAGAATATACAAAAGAAATTACTGTGGCCTTTAAGCCAAGGTCCAGGAAAAGGACATTAACTAGTGACACCACACTTCCTGGCCCAGGGGAATAGAGCACATATCAACCTTTCTAGAAAAGCTTGAGTCAGCTGAAAGGCAGTACTTCAAGAGGTCTCCACCTTAACCTGCAGGTAGTTAATTAAGACAAGTTCCTCCAAATACACAACCCAATTAAAAAAAATTAACCTTCCTTCACTAAGTGGGATTTTACCAAAACAAACGGGCATTAAAATGCCTAACAGACAAGAATCCCAAGCTCTGCAAAGCATTCTAAAAAAAGACCTGCGGCAAACAGGGTGGAGGCCAGCAGTACCTTGCTACCATGACTGTTGATTCCTAGACCAGGGAAGTAGGAAAGGTCAGATGATTCTCAGTGTAACTTCACTGTCAGTATCAACAGCAAATGGCTGCACCCCAGAAGCCTTACTTTCCATTTTCCTATAAAGTCTGTTGCCTATTGCATCTCAACCTTTTGACTAAAACCATATACTGTATCTGTTCTGATCAGTTTAAAATCTGCTGCCAATATTTGTTATTATAAAGGAAAATATGTAGGCTTCAAGTATTATTGTAGCATTTAAGTTTCATTTCCTCCTGAGTACTCACTCTTAAGACTTGTATCTATCTGGTCAACCTTCCCCTGAGTAAAAGAGCAAAATAAACAGAAAACAAGAAGGTCTGAGCAAATGCAATTCAAAGGTTCAAGAAGTCCCTTCAATTCAGCCCCAACAAATTCTACCAAGCAGACAAGGAATCCTAAAGGGGAGTGGCTCTTCTTTCATCTATCTATTAGAGAGGGGAGGGGGAGGAAATAAAGAATATGAATGTGAGAGTGAATGCAGAAAAAAAAAGGGCCTCTGAAGCTGGTAGTTACCCCACCCTGCTTACCCTGCCTACTACCTTTCTAGGATCAATGTTTTTAACCTTATGTTAAGGAAATTCCAACATTCAAGCATTACTCAGCCTCACCTGAGGTTAAAATCCTTTCTTTCCTTTCCCTTCCCATGACTCAGGGATCACTCAGCTTTCACATACAGCTCCTTAGTTTTAAGAGCTACTAAGAAATAGAAGCTAGTTACATAGTAATCAGACCCTTAAATCCCCTCCCCCACATAAAAGTGTTTTGCTTCATCATCTCTAGACAGGCCTGGGCACCAGGGGTTTGGCTGGCTCATTTCTGCATAAGGCTATAACCTTGGGGACTTTTCTCAGGGCCACCCCAAGTGTAAACTAATATCTCCAGGGAATGTATCAGGGTAAGTGGAAAAGCTATGCTCATCTTTAGGAGCTGCCATCTGTCCTGCCACACTCACAGCTACCATTTCCATTTCTTGCAAAACAGCTCCATGTTGTGTGAAGGTGGGGGTATGATACAAAGGGGAATAGAACAACTGTTGCTTTGCTCACCACCCCATGCGTCCCCTCCCCCAGCCACCTAATTTTCTGGCACTCACCCGAGTGTGTGCTGCTCTGGGCTGAGGAATCTGAGTCCTGAGTGCTCCAGGGTCGGTCCCAGCCGGTCAGACTGAGGGACTGCAGGCCAAGGCACAAGTCATTTGCATCTGGGAGGCCACGGGAAGATTCTTGCGCAGAGGTGGGGAAAAGCATCCTGCTTGTAACTGCTTCTTCCGAGTCCTGGAAGTCTGCTTTGGACAGGAGGATAGCAGAAACCCCAGAGTTAAGGGCTGTTTTTTTCCTAACACTATCAACAATAAATATCACTAATAGTTTCCCCAGGTTCAGGGGCCAGGTATCCAAGCTGGCTCAACGTGCAGCAACTGCCTCTGCACTTTTGGGGGCGTTGGAGCAAGCAAGAGCAGTTGCCACATAGCCCCCTCCCCACACACCCCTATCCCGTCTGCATTACAGACTGGGCAGCATGTGATCAGGCTGCTGATGCTTCCCGCTGCCAGTGACATCAGCCGGCTGAGCCCTGCGATACAGCAGCAGCGGCATCATCCCTCACAGATCGGGGGAGGAGCAGGAGGGGACAACAACAGGGAGGAGACTTGCCTCCCAGGGAAAAGACAGCACAAGAGCTACTTGAAATAGTCCGGGTGCAGTGCTGCTAAGTCAGGGTTGCAAGGCAGACCCCTCCCGTCTCCAGCAATGGTGGCCAGGCTGCCCTCAGGCAAGACTGAAGTCCTCTCTGCTGACAGGCAAGCTAAAACCAAAGCAGTGGACTGTCTGCTTGTGCAGCTCTGCCCTCCTGCCCCTCCCTGCCCCTCCCTCACCCTCCCTCTGCTCTCCACCCCCAAACCCAAAAACACTCTAGTCCTGGACTCCCTCCAGCTGCTGGCTCAAGCCCTGGCTTTGCAGCCTAATGCAAAGCTTCACAATCCTGCTGGCAAGTGCTCCAAGTGGCCCCTGAGCAGCACCCTGACACAGCAGTGTTTGCCCCTGAGGAATGGGATAACCTTCAGAGAAACAGTACACTTGGACCCTGAGGAATAACACCTGGTGCTCCAGGCTTGTCTGAGAACAGCTCATCACGAGAAAACGGGTCAGCTTTGGTAAAAGGGAGGGAGAGTTATCAGGCTGTTTCAGGTACATCGCACAGGGCATGGCCCACAAGCCACACACCAGAGTGATACCTGCTGTCACTAGGAAAATCTGCATTCCTAAGCTCCATAACACCAACAGAATGGGCATCAGACCTAAGGACCCAGCTCTTCTCCCTCTAGCAACTAAAGGCACTGACTGAGGCAGTGTCTGACAGACCACAACAAGTCAAACACTCTCAGAAACTCCTATAATACCCAGAAGTCCCTGCTCAGGGGCTCACATCACCCTGCTCTGTCGGTACTATTTCTCCTTTCATCCGGGCCTCTGTAAGCATCACTAATACCCTTAATTGCCATAATTTCTCTCAGAGGTGACTGCCCAGAACCAAGAACCTACTTCAGTCACTGAACTCCTCACAGCTCCAGCAACAAAGAGCAGTAAAGTCCAACTTTTAGAGCTTCTGTCATTTCCTCTTTACCATCATCTCCTTCTGAATAAGTCCTTTTCCAATATGGACCCCCACACACACTAGGCTTCTTCCCATAAAGGATAAGGGGAGGGCAACAGTCACACCTGCACCAGGCAGGCAGCACTCCATCTGCCTGTTCTCTGTTGCAAGAAGAAGCAAGCAGATGTGGAAAGCACGTGCACCTGGGACCTCCCAGGGCAGGGTCTGAACCAGGCGAGAGAGAGATGGGCTAGTGCTGTTAGTCACAGGAACATCTAGTCAGAGCAGCATATCCTGAGCATACTCAGACACAGATTCTGGAGGGGAAGTCTGTGGGAGGGGCTCCTCCCTTCAGAGGATTTTTTTTTTTTAAGCTCTGCTGCTGTGTCATCGCTCCATGATTTCCCTGTCTGGCTGTAGACACTCTGCTTGCTCCCTGTCTGTGTCTGTCAAAGCTGTGTTGTCACCACTGTACAGGCTGAAGAAAAACTCACCCATATCGGACCTAGCCCTATCCTATTCTCTCTTACTTCTGCCTATGTCCACTCTTCCCCCAAGCAAATAATATGCTGTCAGATTAATCCACATTTTAGTTACAAAATAAAATGCTTCCTTTCAAAACAACTACAACACTCATGCTGGAGAGACAGCTCAGCGGTTAAGGTGCTTGCCTGCAAAGACAAACGACCCAGGTTTGACTCCCCAGGACCCATGTAAGCCAGATGCACAAGGGGGTGCATGCTTCTGGAGTTCGTCTGCAGTGGCTGGAGGCCCTGGTGCACCCATTCTCTCTCCCTCACCCCTCCCTCTTTCAAATAAATAAAAATAAAATATTTGAACAAAACACACAAACAAAAATCCCAAACTACACTTAAGTAACTATTCCCACCTAAACTAGGAATGCACAGAATTCTATCTACCCTAAACTAAAGGCATCTTGCCGGCATCTATTGTTCAAAAGTAGCCATTCTTTCTGTACTTTTAAAATCTGAGCAAATGTATATATACTGTATCCCAAGCAAAGAGAATTGAATAGGCTATGTGTGACAGACTAGTAACATCAGCATCACCAGGAGCCCATTTGAAATCCTAAATTCCAGGCCATACTTGAGACTTATGGAATCGATTAGCATTTTCGAAAGATTCTCAGTTGATATGTGTGCACATAAAAGTCCGAGCAGTACTGATCAACAGAACTAGAACCTTCCACCCTGAACTGTAAAACCACCCAAGGGCTTATTGGCCACGTGCACCCAGAACCTTATGAACTATCTATGGCACAATTCTACTTTCACCTCAGAAACCTCACTTCACACCTCAGTTTTAGCTTTAGCGAGACACTAATTCACATGAAGGTTTTTACTACCACTGTAGGATAAAACACACACACACACACACACAAAAACAAACAAACAAACAAACAAACAAACAAAAAAAAACAGTGGAGGCCATACTATTAAACTTTGGTAGGGGAATCTGGGAATCAGGTAGCTTTGACATCTCACAGATCTTGCTTTGCTCACCAGAAATATGAACATGTAACTTCATCATGATTTGATCTTTCTGAGTATCTTTTTACCTGTAAAGGGGCAATAGCACCTACCCTTTCAAGTGTTTGAAAGACAAAGTATTTTACGCTTGAAAGAGAAAAGGGGCAAGTACAGTACTATGGCTAAACGTGTCAACAGAAACCGTGAGACAAACGAGAAGGCATGGCCTTTATATCCTCATTTAGCTTAAAAAAAAATACATAAAGCTGCCTTTCAAAATGCTCCCTGAATCCATTCTCTTTAAACTTACCCATTCTGCTCCATAGAGAAGCAGTCAACATGGGCTACCATGCACAGTGTCAAAGGGCCTAATGAGCAAAGGTTATCTTTAATTTTCAGGTTTGTATTGCTGGTAGAAATCACCTAATCAAAATCAGCTTTTTTTGGGGGGAGGGTTTATTTTGGTTACAAACTCGAGGGGGAAGCTCCATCATGGCAGGGGAAGACGATGGCATGAGCAGAGGGTAGACAACCCCCTGGTCAACATAAGGTGGACAACAGCAAAAGGAGAGTATGGCAAACACTAGCAAAGGGGGAGCTGGTTATGACACTCATGAGCTGGGAACCTAACATTCAGAACACCTAAGTTTATGAGGGACACCTGAATCAAACCACCACATTCCACTCCTGGCCCGCATAAACTGATAACCATACATGATGTAAAATGCAATGCATTTATCCAACTTTGAAAGTCCCCACAGTTTTTATCAATTCCAATGATGTTTATACATCCCCATAATCCAAGGCCTTTTAGCTGAGCCATAATATCAAAAAATAACATCAAAAAAACCCATACTGGCACAGAATAAACATCCACCCTGCAAAAGATGGCATCGGGCATAACAAAAGAAATATTCAGTCAATACAAGATTTAAAACAACCAGGGCAAACATTGAACTCTGTAGCTTTAAGTCCAACAATTCTAGTCAGCAACCTAACCAGCAACAAGTCTATGGAGTTCCAATTCTGCCCCTCCAGTTAGGCTACTCACAGTCCTAGAAAACTTCATGGTCCCGGCATCTCCACTGCCCTTGGAGGGATATGGTACAGAAAAAAAAAAAAAAAAAATGAAATCTTTGGGCCTAAACCTGAAAATTATTTGAGAGATTACAACCGTTGAGATTGGGCCAGCTGACCTGCACTGGGGCAACAGGAAGAATGTAGGCTCTTTTGAAGGGGCCTGAGTGCTCAAGGAGTGTCCTGTTCTTCAAAGGTTGCTTTACCCCCCTCCCCCAGATTAACAAACTGGCACCCTACCTGGTATATGGAGTATAAAAATTCAGGAAAGAGAGTCATTGAGTTTGCAACGTGGTCTTGAGTTTTGGAAATGGCCATGGGCAGTGTGAAGCAGGTTTGCTGGATGCCTGCATGGAGACCCCATGGAGCCAAAAGGATGAACCCGTAGATTACAGTGGAGATGCCGGGGCTGCTAAGGAAAGCTGTTTCCCTTTGAAAATACATGGGTACTGGGGAATTGAACCTGGGTCCTTAGGCTTTGCAGGTAAGTGCCTTAACCACTAAGCAATCTCTCCAGTCTGTTGTTATTTATTTTTTGTAAGGTAGGGTCTCACTCTAGCTCAGGCTGACCTGGAATTCACTACATAGTCTCATGATGGCCTCAAACTCATGGTGATCCTCCTACCTCTGCATCCCAGTTGCTGAGATTAAAGGCATGTGCTACCATAGCCTATTGAATATTCTTTTTTTTTTTTTTTTTTTTTTGAGGTAGGGTCTCACTCTAGCTCAGGCTGGCCTGGAATTTACTATGTAGTCTCAGGGTGACCTTGAACTTGTGGAGATCCTCCTATCTCTGCCTCCTGAGTGCTGGGATTAAAGGCGTGCACCATCATGCCTGGCTCCAGTTGAGTATTTTTTTTTATTAAATTATTTTTATTAGTTTTCTATTCAGCAAATACAGGCAGTTTGGTACCATTATTAGGCTCATCCATGACCTACCTCCTCCCCAATGGGCCCTCCTTGTTGAGGTATATGGGTCATGCATTGTGTAGTTAGCCCACAATTATTGGTATGATAAATGTCTCTGCATATCATGACCCAACATGTGGCTCTGACTTTATTCAGATGGACAATCCTGACAAATGAACTTGGAAACTACACTTAATATTTGAGGGTAGCAGGCCAGACACTAACAAAACAAAATAAAATCTGTCCCCTCTTGACATTTTTTTCCCCCTCGCTTTGTGTAAGCATGTTCACCTAAGGGGTGGAGACCAGGGGTTGACACTGGGTGTGTTCCTCCTCTAATGCTCTCCACTTTACTTAAGGAAGCAGTCCGTCTGTCACGTGACTCCAGAAACTGCTGACTCAGTCTAGCTGGCCAGTTTGATCTGGAGATCCCTTGTCTCAGCCTCCTGAATACTGAGATACAGACAGACCACCATACCCACTTGGCAGTAAGGTGGGGGCTAGGGAACCTAACTCCAGTTTTCACAGTTGCGGGGCAAGCACTTTATGCACAAAGCCATCTCTTGTGCTCCTGTTTCTCATTTTCAACAAGCATACCATTCTAGTCTGTATAGCAACCACACTAAGTTCTTTTTTGTTGAGGTAGGGTTTCACTCGAGTCCAGGCTGACCTGGAATTCACTCTATATTCTCAGGGTGGCCTCAAACTCACAGCGATCCTCCTATCTCCACACTGAGTTCTTTAACCAATCTCTGCTCCATTTCTAATTTCAGTCTCTGGGAATAACAAAGACAAGACATTGAGTCATTTGTCTACATAATATTCTTCAAAATAATTGAGTGACTTTGTAGTCAGGTGAGAATATTAAAATTAATGTTTATGGTAGCTGTTTCTGGGTGTGTAAATATGTACATGTGTATGCACGTACATACACATGCCACAGTGCGTATGTGGAGGCAAGAACAACTAACAGTTTTTGGATTGGTCTTCACGTTCCACCTTTGTTGTTCATAAGCTTCTGGCAAATTCTCAAAGTGGGAGTCTCAACTCACCTTCCTGCTGCAGGTACACTGGGAACTGCAGGAGACTGCTGTAGCTTCTGGCTTTTACATGGGGTCTAAAAGTCTGAACTCTGATGCTCAACATTGTACACATCAAGATTCCCAGCTCTGATGGTTCTTATTGATCATTTAAATAGTATAGTTTGATCTAATGGGTTGCCTGTTACCTTCTTTGTTTTCCCCTCCCTCAGGCCCCTTACACTGAACCTCCTTTTCATTTTTTATTCTTTTGATTTGAGGTAGGGTCTTGCTGTAGCCCAGGCTGACCTCAAACTCATGGTGATCCTACTTTTACTTCTTGAGTGTTAAGATTAAAGGCTAAACCTCCCCCCTTCTTTCCCATTAGACCCTTTTCTACTTTTTGCTTTTTTTTCTTGGTAGTCTTCTACTATCCATGATATGTTCTTAAAACTAGCAAGCCATGGGACTGGAGATAGGGCTTAGCAGTCAAAGGTGCTTGCCTGCAAAGCTTAAGGACCCAGGTTCAATTGCCCAGTACCCACATGAGCCAGACGCACAAGGTGGTCTCAAGTTAGTTTGCAGTGACTAGAGGCCCTGGCACGCCCATTCTCTCTCTCTCTCCCCCTCAAATCAATAAAATATATTTTAAAACTAGCAAGCCAATAGAGTAGCATTTCTAAGAATTTTGTTTAAGACTAGCTCTCCCCATGTAGCCCAGGCTGGCACTGAGCCTCAACTTGCTGGAGTTACAGGTATGTATCACCATCCTGGACCCAAAATTTGCTTTTTTTTTTTTTTTTTTTTTGGTTTTTTGAGGTAGGGTCTCACTCTAGCCCAGGCTGACCTGGAATTCACTATGGAGTCTCTGGGTGGACTTGAACTCATGGCAATCCTCCTACCTCTGCCTCCTGAGTGCTGGGATTAAAGGCGTGTGCCACCACGCCCGGCTCAGAACTTGCATTTTTTAAAGATATTTTTATTACCTGTAAGCAAAGAGAGAGAGGGAGACAGACAGAATTGGCATGCCAGGGCTAGTGGCTGCAAAACTCCAGATGCATGTGCCACTTTGTACATCTGGCTTTACATAGGTACTGGGGAACTGAACTCAGGTCATTAGGTTTTGCAGGTAACTGCCTTAACCTCTGAGCCAGCTCTCCAGCTTTCTAACAAACTTCCAGGTGGTATCAGTACTATTGCCCTGCTGACCTGTTTGAGCTCAACATAGTCATATTCTAAATTAGTTCTTTTTTAAGCTTTCTACCCCCAAATCTCTCTTCTAGGTAATCTGCGCCATCCTGACTCAGCACTCCCTTCTTCACTGTATCCACCCTGCCAAGCAATCACCATTATGGTTCCCTGTTACCTCTCAGATCAAAACCGCTCCTCAGGTCTTGGCTAACTTTTTAACCTTCTCTCACACTATTCACCAAACATAAAAGGCTAAATGTGCGTTAATCACAACCCTTTAGAAGTTTATACTCTAGAAAAGGATTTATTGTTAATCTAAGTGTTTATAAGTGGAACACTTCAAAAGACAAACAAGGGCTGGGGAGAGAGTTCAGTTGGTAAAGTGCTTACAAAAAGCAAGTACAGCTACCTGAGTTTAGATTCCCAGAACCCAAGCAAATCTGGAGCATCAGTAATCTCAGCTCTCCTACAGGGAGATGAGTACCGGAGAGTATCAGTTCACATGCCAGCCTGGCTTTTGAAGCTGTAAACAAGAGACCTTGCCTCAAACAAGACAGGGGCAAGGACCTACACTGTTTTGTGCCTTCCACATTTATAGCCCACTCTGTCACTCACTCACTCTCTCACATACGCATCATGCACATAAGAAGATGGTAGTATTATTTGTATAAAAATAGAATAAAAAGGTAATGCAGGTTAGAATAGTCAAGGGGTACTGCCTAACAATTTTAACTGGTTACTATGCTATATTCTTAAGGTATAATAATTATTATAATTAGGTATAACAAGTAACACTGAATTATTTTAATCTTGACTGCTTTTAATAATCTTCAAATTTGTATATTATTGCTAACTAGTCTCTAACAGTTCTTAAATACTCACAGATTTAGATTTTACTTTTTAAAACAATATTGATTTGGGAGAGGGAAGAGAAGAGGAACAGAGGGAGGGAGGAAGAGAAAGAGAAAATGGCTATACCAGGGCCTCCTGCTGCTGCAAATGAACTTGAGACACATGCACATGCTCTACTCGTCTGGCTTGATGTAGGCACTGGTGAATCAAATCTGGCCCATCAGGCTTTGCAAGCAATTCTTTTAACCACTGAGCCATCTCTTCAGCCCTCAATTTTACTTTTTAAATAAAAGTCCAGAAGTAAATGATATTTCAAAGACAGTGCTGCTTGAAGTAGTTGAAACACCAGCATTTGGGGTCACAGTAGCTAATAGCAACTGCCACAAGCCTGTAATGGACTACATTAATAGTCAATTTGAGGCCTGCCTAAATGCAGAATCTTGAGTGACTAGGGTAGATACCTTGCAATACAGTATGAAGTGACTTATACTTCATTACTCCTTGAGGACATGGACTTATATGGGTATTGAGTTTAAGAAACATTTAAATGAAAAATTGACTATCACTTATTGTCAAAGCAGACATGCTTCCACTGGAGAAACAACAACTTAAAAGATGAATAATGAAATAATTAAATATGAAATTGAAGTGTTTTCTCTCATAAAATGTAGAAGTTATACAGCAATCCAGGGCCTGAGTATGAGTTTCTAAAATGCTATGAATAAGCTTGTTAAAAGATAATATTATTACCACTATGCCTACTACTGTAACAGGTAAACACTGAAGTTAATGAAAAAGGGGTAACAGAAGCAGTGTAGTGTCTTTGGGGTAGTAGTACTAAGGATAAAATGGTAAATACTGTGACTTTACAATTACATGATATATACTCATGGGGCTGGACAGATGGCTCAGCAGTTAAACACATTTGTTTGCAAAGCCTAAGAATTTGGGTTTGATTCCCCAGTATCCACACAAAGCCAGATACATCTGAAGTTTGTCTGCAGTGGCAAGAGGCCCTGGTGAGTCCATATATATTCTCTTTCTCTCTCTCTGCTTATAAATAAATGAATAAAAGTTAGAAAAAATAACTGATGGGTTGGAGCAATGGTTTAGTGGTTAAGGCTCTTGCCTGCAAAGCCTAAGGACCCAGGTTCAATTCCCCAGTACCCATGTAAGCAAGATGCACAAGATGGTCCATGTGTTTGGAGTTTGTTTGCAGTGGCTATAGGCCCTGGTGTGCCCATTTTCTCTCTCCCAAATAGATAATTTTTTTAAATTAAATTTTAAAAAACTTTTAAAGAAAAAATAACTGATGGAGGCTGAAGCTGCATTCCAACAGTACTATGAGCAAATGAAAAAGAATTTGCAAACACAGCAAATAAAAAAATGTAGTCTGAGAATGAGAAAGCAAACTGGGAGACTTGACAATATATTTTTGAACAACAGAACTCTGAGAATCTTGGAAAATAAACAAGGAAGGGAGGATCCTTTAAACTCCATTGACTAGTACTCACATAATACTTGCAAATATGCCATCTCATCTTACACATCAGTATTTGTTTAATCTGTTTGGACAATTTTCACTAGTTTAAAATTTTTTCCTCTGGTTTTATTCATAATAATGAATTTAACTGCATCATAAAAATTATTTTGCTGTTGATCTTGGAGATTAAGATGCCTTCAGTTATCTAGGGTGTTATGTACTTAGCTAACAGTTCTTTTTTTTTAATTTTTTTTGTTTATCTTTATTTATTTATTTGAGAATGACAGAGAGAGGAAGAGGCAGAGAGAGAGAGAGAGAGAAGAGAGAGAATGGGCGCACCAGGGTCTCCAGCCACTGCAAACGAACTCCAGACGCATGCATCCCCTTGTGCATCTGGCTAACGTGGGTTCTGGGGAATCAAGCCTGGAACCAGGGTCTTTAGGCTTCACAGGCAAGCGCTTAACTGCTAACCCATCTCTCCAGCCCAACAGTTCTTAATGTCATTCAATATTCCCTTTTTTTTTAAAATTAAGCAAATGTCTTCAATTTAATGCAAAATAATATTTTACTGTTGCATAATCATGTTCTGGTAGTTTGTTTACAAGTTATTCCAAAGTAAAAGGACTGTAGAAGGCTTTTACTTGGGATAAATTGCCATAATGTGATGCAAAGTATATTTCTGTATCATAACACAAAGGTTCAATTCAATGCAGCATGTGCAGTAGTGTAATTTGGTCTAACACAACTGACCTTATTTTTCACATTTGCATTGTTTAAAGATAGAAATGAAAACAAAACTCCCTATGTTTACAGTGTTCCTAGAACTTCTTTTGAGAGAGAGAAAGCGCATGTGTGTGCGCACGAGTGAGCGAGAGCGCACACGAGTGCCTCAGCCACTGCAATCTAACTCCAAATGCTCATACCACCTAGTGGGCATGTGTGACCTTGCACTTGCCTCACCTTTGTGCATCTGGCTTATGTGGGATCTGGAGAGTTGAACATGGGTCCTTAGGCTTCGCAGGCAAGCGCCTTAACCACTAAGCCATCTCTATCCCCCTAGACTTTTTTTTTGTAACAATACTTTGTTTAACTGTGTTGGATCCTTTAATTATGTATTTTTCTCATTTACAACTCTTCTTAGTCAGAATCTCAATTGCTCCAGATTTGTAGTAACATTTAATTTAGATCTTTTTCATATACTGGTCCTAGTAAGAGAAAACATATTACCTTTTATATAATAATAGCCAACAAGAAAACTACTTTAACTCTCTTTTTTATATTTTATGACTAGTAGCAGGAGAAAAATGCATTTATAGATTATTTCTAGGCAAAATTGTAAAGCTAAAAGCCATTCTGTTTCTATTTACATGCCATTTATTTTACTAAAATGAGATCATAGACTTCTGAAGACAAAAAGTCACTACTCTGCACTCAGCAGTACTCGTATATTACATCTCTACATTTTTTTGGTTTGCTGTATTAAAAAGTCATGGAGGATCTCAGAAGTTAAGGTGCTTGCCTGCAAAGCCTAATGACCTGAGTTCAATTCCCTACTTAAAGCCAGATGAACAAACTGGTACATGCAACCGGAGACCATCTGCAGTGGCTGGAGGTCTTACTGCGCCCCTTTTCTATCTCTGCTTGAAAATAAAAAGAATTTTTTTTTTCTTTTTTAAAGAAGAGAGAAAGAGCTGGGCATGGTGGCATATGCCTTTAATTCCAGCACTTGAGAGGTGGAGGTAGGAGGCTACCCTGAGACTACATAGTGAATTCCAGGTCAGGCTGGGCTAGAGTGAAATCCCATCTCAAACAAACAAACAAACAAAGTAAGTCACAAAATGAAGGCTGGGAAGATTGCTTAGTGGTTAAGGCACTAGCCTGCAAAGCCTAAAAACTGAGGCTCAATTCCCCAGTACCCACATAAGTCAGATGCACATGGTGACAAATGAATCAGGAGTCTGTATGCAGTGGCTAGAGGCTCTGGCATACCCATTGTCTCTTTTTCTCTCAAATATTTTTTTCTTTTCAATTTTTAAAATTAACTTCCATGATTGTAAACAATATCCCATGGTAATGCCCTCCCCCCCACCTTCCCCTTTGAAACTCCATTCTCTATTATAGCCCCTCCTCCTCTCAATCAGTCTCTCTTTTATTTTGAGGTCATGATCTTTTCCAAGTATTATGATGGTCTTACGTAGGTAGTGTCAGGCACTATGAGGTCATGGGTATCCAGGCCATTTTGTGTCTGGGGGGAGCATGTTGTTGTAAGGAGTCCAACCCTTCCTTTGGCTCTTACATTCTTCCTGCCACCTCTGAGCCTTGGAAGGTGTGATAGTCTCTCAAATGATTTTATTTATTATTTATTTATTTATGAGAGAGAAAAAATGGGCATGCCAGGGCCTCTAGCCACTGCAAACAAACTCCAGATGCATGTACTCTCTTGTGCATCAGGCTAATGTGGGTCCTGTGGAATCAAACCTGGGTCCTTTGGCTTTGCAGGCAAATGCCTTAACTATCAAGCCCTCTCTCAGATAAGTAAATGAAAAATAATTTTAAAAGTCACAAAATGAACACATACTAAAGGTTTGATACATTTTTGGTGGGGGGGGAGCTAAGGGATAGCTTAACTGGTAAAGTATTTGCTTCACTGGGTTGGAAAGCTGGCTTACTGGTCAAAGGCACTTGTTTATAAAGCCTGTTGCCTGGGTTCAATTCCCCAGCCACCCACATAAAACTGAATAGGTGGTAATTTATGGTGGTAAAGTATATGCCTCATAAAGACCCAAGTTTGATCCACGTAACTCATGTAAAAGTACTGTGTGGTGGCACATGTTGGTAATCCTAGCACTAGGAGACCGGCTTGCTGACTAGTTAGTCTAGTCTAATTGGTGAGTTTCAAGCCAATGAAAGATCCGGTCTCAACAAAAGGTGCATGACGATCACACATACACACATGTACCTGCTTAAACATGTGCACCTGTACACTTATTAAAAATTTATTTCCAAGCTGGAGGAGATGGTGTAGCACTTAAGGCACTTGCCAGTAAAGTCAAAGGACCCAGTTTCAATTTCTCAGTACCCATGTGAAGGCAAATGCAAAAGGTAGCACATGCATTTGGAGTTTGTTTGCAGTGGCTAGAGGGCCTAGCATACCCATTTCCTCTGCTTCTATCAAATAAATAAAATATTTTAAAAAGTTATTTCAGGGCAGGATAAATGGCTTAGCAATTAAGGCACTTGCCTGCAAAGCCAAAGGACCCAGGTTTGATTACTCAGGACCCATGTAAACCAGATGCACAAGGTGGGGCAGGCATCTGGAGTTTGCAGTGGTTGGAAGCCCTGGTGTGCCCATTCTCTCTCTCTCTTAAATAAATAAATAAATAATAATTTTTTTTTTTTTTTTTGGTTTTTCGAGGTAGGGTCTCACTCTGGTCCAGGCTGACCTGGAATTAACTCTGTAGTCTCAGGGTGGCCTTGAACTCACGGCGATCCTCCTACCTCTGCCTCCCGAGTGCTGGGATTAAAGGCGTGTGCCACCACGCCCGGCTTCCAATAAATAAATTTTTAAAAGAGTTATTTCCCATCAAATTAATATCTACAGTGTGATCACAAAATAATGTGTCACCAAATACTTTAATAGCAAAAGGCTTAACAAATGGTAGTGAGAAATGAACCGTGGCTCCAGCCTTATAGCATATGCAAATATTAATAGGCATCTAAAAGATCTACAAGCAAAAATGTAACTAAAACTTCTCTAGGGACTATCTTTGTAACTTGCTAAGGAGAAGAAAAAATATTTTTATTGTATAGTGCTAGAGATCAAAGCCAGGACCTAACACATTAGGCCTAGCCCAGAGATTTTCTACTAAGACAGAGAATGGACTGAACATTAGAGAAAATTTTGGTAAATTAAAGGTTATCAAAATCAAAAATTTCTCTATCTGCCTCTTTCTCTGTCACTCTCAAATAAATAAAAATGAACAAGGGCTGGAGAGATGGCTTAGCGGTTAAGCGCTTGCCTGTGAAGCCTAAGGACCCTGGTTCGAGGCTCGGTTCCCTAGGTCCCACGTTAGCCAGATGCACAAGGGGGCGCACGCGTCTGGAGTTCGTTTGCAGAGGCTGGAAGCCCTGGCGCGCCCATTCTCTCTCTCTCCCTCTACCTGTCTTTCTCTCTGTGTCTGTCGCTCTCAAATAAATAAATAAATAATTTTTAAAAAACCTAAGAATTTAAAAATGAACAAAAAAAATTAAAAACAGGGGGTTGGAAAGATAGCTTAGTAGTTACATGCTTGCCTGGAAAGCCTAAGGACCCCAGTTCAAGGCTCAGTTTTCCAGGTCTCATGTAAGCCAGATGCACAAGGGGGAACATGCATCTGGGGTTCATTTGCAGTGGCTGGAAGCCCTGGTGCGCCCATTCTCTATCTGCCTCTTTCTCTGACACTCTCAAATAAGTATATAAAAATAGACAAAAATTTTTAAAACTTAAAATCAGTCAGATGTGGTGGCACACGCCTTTAATCCCAGCACTCGGGAGGCAGAGGTAGGAGGATCGCCATGAGTTCAAGGCCACCCTGAGACTACAGAGTTAATTCCAGGTCAGTCTGGGCTAGAGTGAGACCTTACCTCAAAAAACAAAAAAACTAAAATTAAAATCTACCAGGTGTGGTGGCACACACCTTTTATCCCAGCACTCAAGCAGCAGAGTTAGGAGGATCGCTGCAAGTTCAAGGCCAGCCTAAGGCTAGAGGGAGACTGTGCCATGAAAAAAAAAATATTAAAAACTGCTGCTCAAGACATTATTAATAACTAAGCAAGCTACAAAGTGTGAGGTATATTCTGTTGACAGATGACTACTATGACTACTATGACAGACTACTATGTGGACTATAGGAGAAATTATAACAAATAAGATAAATTCCCAATTAAAAAATATTTTTTAATTTATTAGAGGTCTGGAGAGATGGCTTATGGGTTAAAGCCTTTGTCTGCGAAACCTAAAGACCCATGTTCAACTCCATGTTAGCCAGATGCAAAGTTGAGGCAAATGCAAGATTGCACATGCCCACTAGGTGACGCAAGCTTCTGGAATTCGATTGCAGTGGCTGAGGCCCTAGAGCCAATTCAAGTGACCTCTAAAATAAAATTAAATTTAAAAATATCTTTTTAAAAATTTATTAGCAAGCAAGATATTGAGAGAGAGAGAGAGAGAGTGAGGGGGGAGAGTGGGGGAGGGAGACAGAGTGTGAAAGGGAAGGGGGAGTGCGTGAGGGGGAGAGTGGGGGGGGAGGGGAGAGTGAGTGTGATGGGGAGAGTGGGGGAGGGGAGTGAGTGTGATGGGGGAGAGTGAGGGAGGGGAGAGAATGGAAGGGGTGAGTGGGGAGGGGTCTAGAGAGAGGGCGAGGGGACTAGAGAGAATGTGAGGGGGGAAGAGTGTGAGGGGAAGAGTGTGAGGGGAAGAGTGTGAGGGGGAGAGTGGGGGAGGGGAGAGAATGTGTGTGCCAAAGCCTCTAGCCACTACCCATGAACTCCAGAGACATGAGCCACCTTGTGCATCTGATTTATGTGGGTTCTAGGGAAGTGAACCTGGGTCCTAAGGCTTCACAGGCAAATGTCTTAACTGCTAAGCCATCTCTCCAGCCCAAATTCCTAATTTTTAAAAACATTTTTGTTTGAGAGTTAGATACACACACACACACACACATATACATACACATACACATATATGTAGAGAGAATGGGAACTCCAAGGCCTCCAGTCACTGCAAATAAACTCAAGATGCACCTTGTGCATCTGGCTTTTACCTGAGTACTGGGGAATCAATCCCGAGTCCTTTGGCTTTGCAGGCAAACGCCTTAGCCGCTAAACCACCCCCTGCTTCCCCCAAGTTTTTAAAAATGGCACAAAATATAAAAAGCCCTTCAGAATGATAAATAGCATCTTGGTATACTTCCAAGAAACTGAGTTAATTCAATTCCTGACATGACTAAGTAATGAATCTTATTATAAATTGGCTGTTTTCCAGTTCCTTCTTTTTAAAAAATATGAAGGTGAAGTGAATCAACTATCATATCATTAGATGACTAGAAGTAACAAGGCTGGAGAGATGGCTTAGTAGTTAAATGTGCAGCTCCTGCACAAGCATGAGGGTCTGAGGAGGCCTGAGACTGTCAGAGCTAAAATCTCCAAATGCCTCATAAAGAGTTGGGCCTGGCCATACACACTTGTAACCTTAGTCCTGCAGAGAAGGCAAGACCTCAGCATCGTTGGAGTCTTGCAAGCTCCAGAATCAGTAAAAACACTTTGGCTCAAAGTGAGAGCATGTGGAAGAGCAATGGAGTGGGCCACTGTAGGCAAGTGTATCCCCACCCCCACAGGAGAGCGTATGGGGCACCATACTATACACCCACACAGAGAAACAATCAGTGACTCAATTCTGCATAGAACTCAGTTCAAAAAAAAAAAAATCAAGTGACAATACTTCATTTCCCTGACTTACTCTGTATGAACAAGTTTACTCATAGCACAAAACCTACAGTATAAAAACAAAAAGTTAAAATATATTTAGTGTTGAAAATCCTGAGTCATTCCAATAATAGGCAAGCCATCTTAAAATTACATGTTTTGTTTTTTGTTTTTCAAGGTAGGGTTGAGCTCTACCCCAGGCTGACCTAGAATTCACTCTGAGCTACAGTAAGACACTGCCTCAAAAAACAAAAACAAACCAAAGACAAGAGTAGCAGCAACAACAACAATCCTTACTACTGTTAAAGAACTCGTTTCCTTTTTTTTTTTTTTTTTTTTTTGGTTTTTCGAGGTAAGGTCTCACTCTGGTCCAGGCTGACCTGGAATTAACTCTGTCATCTCAGGGTGGCCTTGAACTCATGGCAATCCTCCTACCTCTGCCTCCTGAGTGCTGGGATTAAAGGCGTGCGCCACCACACCTGGCTTCCTTCATATTTTTATTTTTATTTTGAGGCAAGCTCAATAGACTGTCCTTTTTTGTTGTTATTGTTTTTTCGAGGTAGGGTTTCAGTCTAGCTCAGGCTGACCTAGAATTAACTATGTAGTCTCAGGGTGGCCTCGAACTCATGGCAATCCTTCTACCTCTGCCTCACGTGTGCTGGGATTAAAGGTGTGTGCCACCATGCCCAGCTCCAGACTGGCCTTTTATTTATTTATTTATAAATTATTTTTGGTTTATTTATTTTTTATTTATTTGGAAGTGACAGAGAAAGACGCAGATAGAGAGAGAGAGGGAGAGAATGGGCGAGCCATAGCCTCTAGCCATTGCAAACGAACTTCAGACGTCACCTTGTGCATCTGGCTAATGTGGGTCCTGGGGAATCGAGCATTGAACCGGGGTCCTTAGGCTTCACAGGCAAGCGCTTAACTGCTAAGCCATCTCTCCAGCCCCAGACTGGCCCTTTAAAAACACTTTTTAAATATTTATTTGAGGGGGGAGCAGCCAGAGAGAAAGGGAATGGGCACACCAGTGCCTCTAGCCACTACAAATGAACTCCAGACGCATGTGTCACCTTGTGCATCTGGCTTACGTGGGTCCTGGGGAATTGAATTTAGGCTTTGCAGGCAAATGTCTTAACTGCCAAGCCATTCCCCCAGCCCTAGCCTTTTTTTTCTTCAATGTGTGTGTGTGTGTGTGAGAGAGAATTGGCACGTCAGAGCCTCCAGCCACTGCAATCAGATTCCCAACGTGTGTGCCACCTTGTATGCATGTGCAACCTTGAGCATTTGCATCATTTTATGTATCTGACTTACATGGGACCTGGAGAGTTGAACATGGGTTCTTTGGCTTCACAGGCAAGCACCTTAATCACTAAGATGTCTCTTCACATTTTTAAATGTTTTAGAGATCAAACTCAGGCCTCACACATGCTAAGCATATACTTTACCACTGAGCTACACCTCCAACCCCTACACATTCTTAAAGTGAAGAAGGGTTTCAATCTATTTCTACAAATACAAATAAATTTATTTATGAAAATAGAAATACCAAGTTAAATATGCAAGGGGTGTATTACAAATTTTACTATGATAATACATACACAACAAAGTTATCACTTTAACCATTTTTAAATGTACAATTCACATTTTGAATTACTATCACAACTATTTACCTCCAGAACCTTTTAGTCCATGTTTCAACACTGAACACTAATCTACTAGTAACCTCTCTCTGCAAGCCCCTGGTAGCTGTTATTTTACTTTCTACTTCTATACTGGGGATGTCATATAAGTGGAAATCATACATTATTTATCCTTTTTGTCTGGCTTATCACAATGTCTTCAAGTCTCATCCATGCTGTAGCATGTGTTAAAACTGCTTTTCACTGGAGCTGAGCTAATAAAACCTCCTCTGTGTAGACCAGCTGACAGAAAGTTGGAAAAAAAACTGTGCTGAATGCAGCTCCATGGCAGAGAAAGAACTCCTTAGTAGAGATAAACAATAGTGGACATTGTAAGCTTTAAGTTTGGCTAGCTAGGCCAGATGAGCCAATGAGTACAATAGTGGCATGTCCGTTATGGGGGAAACCAACTGCTCTCTAATTGGACTGAAGGTCTACTCCATGGGAGGGAATACATGCCTAATACTGTAAAATCTGTGACACGGGAAGTCATGAGCCCTGGAGGTATAATGCCTGCTGGTGTCTGACTAAATGCCTATGTTATACTCACCAAACTACCCAGTAAGCACTTCTCTTAATGTTCATACTCATTTATTAATGCTACTCTCACTTTTGGTTGGAGAAGCTTCTCTTTTCAGATGATGGTGACCTCTGGGGATGATTCAAAAGATACCATAGTGCTGAGAAAAAGTAACAAGAGGAGTGCTCAGCACTGAAACATCTCTATCACATCTTCCAAGGCTCAGGGTCCATTGCAGAAGAGGTTGCAGAAAGAATGTAAGAGCCAAAAGAAGGATAAGGCTCTTTACAATACATTCTTCCAGACACAAAATGGTCTGGATATCCATGACCTTGCAACGCCTGGAAGACCAGTATAATAGGAGGAACAGATGATGATATCAAAATAAAAGAGCCTGATGGAGAAGGGGAGGGGATATGAAGGAGAGTAGAGTTGTGAAGGGGAAAGTGGGAAGGGAATTATGGTTTATTGCTTGTAATTATCAAAGCTGTCAATAATAAAGAAAAATATTAAAATATTTTTAAATGCCTTTCATGTTGGAGAGATTGTTTAGTGGTTAAAGCACTTGCCTGCAAAGCCTAAGGAGCTGGGTTTGATTCCCCAGGACCCATGTAAACCAGATGCACATGGTGATGCATGCGTCTGGAGTTTGTTTGCACGGCCCCTGTGTGTGCGCATGCTCTCTCTCTGCCCCTCTCCCAAATAAGTAAAATAATTTTTTAAAGAACTGCTTTTCTTGGGCTGGGGAGATGGCTCAGCAAGTAAAAGTGCTTGCTTCCAAAGCCTGATAACTCAGGTTCAATTCCTCAGTACCCAAAGCCAGATGCACAAAGTGCTGCATGAATCTGGAATTTATATGCAGCAGCAGGACGCTATCTCTGGTTCCCACTCTTAATAACTAATGCCTTTCTTTTTTAAGGCTGATAATATTCACCGTGTGACTATTACCTTTTGCTAGCCATTCATCTGCAGGTGGTCACTTATTCCACCCTTTGGCTATCATGAATAGTGCTATGATGCATATTTATGTACAAATGTTATGTTCAATTCCCTGCTTTCAATTCTCTGCAGCATACACCTAGAAGCTGGATGATGTGGTGATTCTGTTTAGTGTTAAAGCCAGAACCATACTATTCTCTGCAGTAACTGCAAGCATATTATAAGCCCAGCAGCAATGGACAAGTGTTCCAATTTCCACACATTTTTGTCAACTATTTACCTTATGAGGTTCTTAATGATTTATAATGTCCATCCTAATGGATATTAATTGGTAGCTAATTGAAGGGGTATGTTTTTAAAAACCAATAGGTTGTATGTCACCATTTGAAGATACTTAGAATGTCATTCATAAGTCTCCAAGATCATGTTGAAAATAATCTCCCCCATGCTTGTTTTTTGTTGAACTTTTCTTCCTTATACCATTCAAGTGGTCAAAAGGCACATAGCACATTTGTGAAGATTCTACCTCACTGGTCATAGGTGGACATACTAGTCCATTTTGTTGTTACTGTAATGAAATTCTTGAGGCTAATTACTTTATAAAGGAAAGAGGTTTATTTAGCTCACAGTTCTGGTGGTTCAAAGACACGGCAGTGGCTTGGCTCTTATGAGACCTCTCGGTGAATCCTATCATGGTGTAAAAGTATAGAAAGGAAAGAACATGTCACAAAGTTGTGAACTAGAGCAAAGAAGGGGTAGACTTTTAACAACCTTCTCAGAATTAATTCAGGGTTCCATAAGGACTTCCTTAATCTCTTCTAGAAGCCATGTCTTCTATAAACCTAATGATCATTTCCAATGACCCATCTTTTTTTTAGGGGGGGGTTCGAGGTAGGGTCTCACTCTGGCTCAGGCTGACCTGGAATTCACTATGTAGTCTCAGGGTGACCTCGAACTACAGTGATCCTCCTACCTCTGCCTCCTGAGTGCTGGGATTAAAGGCGTGCACCACCACGGCCAGCTGTAAGGACCCATCTTTTAAAGATCCTTCTACTTCAAGCCAGATATAATGAGTTACCTCTCAGCACTCAGGAGGCAGAAGAGCATCAGGAGTTCAAAATTATTCTCAGCTACATGGCTTGTTCAAGGCCAGCCTGAGCTATGTGTACATGGAAGACCCTATCCCAAAAGACAAAGAAAAAGGAAGGAAGGAGGAGGGAAGAAAGGGAAGGAAGGAGAAAAGGTAGGAATAAGAAGAGAGGGAGAGAGAAAAAAAATCCTGCCATATCTTTATATTAATACACTAAGGACCAAGCTTCTAGTCCATAAAACCTTTGGAAGACACCATATCCAAGACAGAGAAACCATTCCCATAACTACAGAGATTGTTTTCAATATGAGCATAACACAAACAAAACTAGTACAGATTTCTTCCTTCAATTTTTTTCTAAATATATATATGGAAAAAGAGTCCTCTTCTGACTGCTTGTAATGCTAGTGGGTACAAGTACATCCCATTTTTCAGACAGCAGGCAAATCTGCAAAAGAAAATTAAGCCCACATTGGGAAGTACAGAAAAAAAAAAAAACAGTCCTGAAAAAATTAGATTCAGTATCTCTAGCTTTTCTGTAGCTCCTTTCTAGTTTGAAGACTATGTATCAGGAGACTTCTGTAAAGTAAATTCTCTTTGGTTTGCTCATTTGTAATTAAGAGTCATTCAGGCCACTAACAAGTATTGGCCAACCAAGTAGTGACTATGTGTAGGTAAGAGTCTCTGGGACAAAATGTATACTCACCTAGTATCAGATGACAAAATCTCAAGTAAAAGGACCAGAATTCAAAAGACCACCTGGTCAAATCCTGCCTTATTAGAAAGCAAACAAGGCCCAAAGTGGGGTACAAGCAGAATCCAAATCTTGACCTATTGGTCCAAAAAATCCAGGGACCAAAATACTCCTCTATTTGCTACTCTGGGATGCTTCCTAGGTCCAGGTCTATACTCCCTTATGTCCATTCAGACCTGTTTACAATAAGCTATCACTGGATTTTCTTTTCTCTACTTAGGTCTTCATGAAGCTTTGTAATGAAACCATCCCATTTCACTAGGAATTCAATTCTTAACACCAGTTTTTCCCCTCCCCCTACTCTCCCCACAATTCTCCACTTATCCTGCAAAAAGTTGATTTTACATTCTGGTGTTTCCAAGATTTCACTTTCATATGTATGCACTTATTACTTTATTTATTTATTTTGGTCTTCTGAGGTAGGGTCTCACTCTAGCTTAGGCTGACCTTGAATTCACTATGTAGTCTCAGGATGGCCTTGAACTCACAGTGATTCTCCTACCTCTGCCTCCCAAGTGTTGGGATTAAAGGCGTGCACCACCATGCCTTGCTGTTATTATTTTATTTATTTAGATAGAGACAGAGACAGAATGAATATGAGAATGAGAATGGGCACATCAGGGCCTCTAGCCACTGCAAATGGACTCCATACTCATGTGCCACCTTGTACATCTAGTTTACATGGGGCCTTATGCTTTGCAGGCAAGAGCCTTAACCGCTAAGTCATCTTTCCAGCCCAACTTACTATTTTTGAAGGTAACAATTTTACTTCCTTGAAGATAGCAAAAAGGAAGCTTGCTAATTTAAGGCCAGTTTTTAGTTAGCTTGTACCCCACTTTGGGCCTTGTTTGCTTTCTAATAAGGCAGGATTTGACCAGGTGGTCTTTTGAATTCTGGTCCTTTTACTTGAGATTTTGTCATCTGATACTAGGTGAGTATACATTTTGTCCCAGAGACTCTTACCTACACATAGTCACTACTTGGTTGGTCGTAAGTCACACACCCCTCCCACATTTTTTGTTTTTGTTTTTCAAAGTAGGCTTTCATTCTAGTCCAGGCTGACCTGGAATTCACTATATAGTCAGGGTGGCCTCAAACTCATGGTGATTTTCCTACTTCTGCCTCCCAAGTGCTAGGATTAAAGGCACGCGCTAAGTAATGAGCTAAAAGCTCTTTATATGGCTAAAACTTGTTGACTAGAGAGTTTTAGGCTCATTACTCCTGTTTTTTATTATTAGGATCATCTGCTGAAATAAAGCTCAGTGCTAAGACAATGTAGAACAGAAACATTGCCAGAGAGAAGGAACATCCTTCTTAGATGCCCTTAGTTGTCACCCATAATCAATTTGGATCAACATACTGCCTTTTGAAATCTTAGATGCCCATTCACTTATCTGCCACTCAAGAATGCCTCTCAGCAGCATTACATGACATTTACAGTCTCTCAGTTGACCATTCAGCAACATAAGGAAAAAGTTTCCATACATATGCCTTGAGGATCCACTAATCTAACATCTGAGCTGAGACTAATTGGGAGGGGGGTGAATACAGCACCATGCCAGGATTGTAGTTGAAACATTCAATAACTGGATCTGATCCCAATTATTATGACTCCAGAGTCTATGTTATGGGGATTACAAGAGTAACTCTTACCATCTAAGAAGGTTTCTCCACTCATTAAAATCTTCATTTCAAGGTAATTTTCTAGGTTTCTCCAAGACAACTTGTTTCTTATCCAATTTATATTTATTTCACAAGGTTGCTAAGGAGCACAGAATATCTTTTCATTTAAACTTCCAGCTGCTACTATTAGTATGAGAAAAAGCTCTTCTTGGCTAGGTGTGGTAGCTCATGCCTTTAATCCCAGCACATGGGAGGCAGAGGTAGGATGATCACGGAGTTCAAGACCACCCTGAGACTATACAGTGAGTTCCAGGTCAGCCTGGTCTACAGCCTGACCCTACCTCAAAAAAAAAAAAAAATCTGAAAAAGTTATTCTTGTTTTATACTCATTGTGTGTCTTGTCCTGGATGGTTTATATCTGGTTTCTTCTTAGTTGGAATATTTTTTTTTAAACTCTCTAGGAATGTAGTTAGATCTTTTCCAAAAATACAGTTAGTTGGGACTGGAGAGATGGTTCAGCAATTAAAGTGCTTGCCTTCAAAGCCTAATTGACCCAGGTTCAATTCCCTAGTAGCCACATAAAGCCAGATGCACAAAGAGGTGCATGCATCTGGAGTTTGCAGCAGCTGGAGGCCCTGGTATACCCATTCTCTCTCTACTTGCACAGAAATAAAATATTTTAAAAATACAGTAAGTTATGGAGCATTAAAATTGGGAACAACTCTGGAGGGGGAGATAGCTCAATTGGTAAAGTGCTTGTCTTACAAGCAGGATTGCCTTAGTTTGATCCAGAGCAACCATGTAAAAAAGCTGGACGTGGTGGTGAGCAGCACATGTAATACCAGCACTGGGGAAACAGAGACAGAAGGATTTCCTGGGCAATCACTGGCCAACCAGTCTAGCCAAACAAAACAAAAAAGAGGTAAAGGCCCGGTGTGGTGGTGCATGCCTTTAATCCCAACACTTGGTAAGAGGATCACTGTGAGTTCAAGGCCAGCCTGAGACTACATAGTGAATTCCAGGTCAGCCTGGGCTAGAGCGAAACACTACCTTGAGCCCCCCTCTCCCAGCCAAAAAACAGGTAAAGTATCTATCTACATTTGAAATTCAGCACACACACGCAAATGAAATTATTTCTGACTGTGAGAAGACACAATCAAGTGTGCACTTGGTGGCAGAGCTCTGTCACTCAGCAGATGGGGATGATACCATGAAGATCAAGGCTTTTAGACATGGAATGAAACATCAGTTTTTACTTTTATAGTGAGAATAAAAGAAAACTTATTTTTATGTCTAAGAGGAATGAGGCAACTTATAATCATCACCATGATTTTCAAAACAACTCCATGGAGAAGGAAGACATCATAACTATGTCACAGAACTAGCCTCAAAAGAAGTAGAGCCTTTTTAACCAAGGTCACACTGCTAGTGCTCAGTTCTAGTTAAAAGCTAGCCATGTCCTTCTTCCTCATGCCCTTTGAAAAATTTTATTAAGCTTCATTTTGTTAAAACAAATTAAAGCAATATACAAATATTTATCAAGGAGAAAAGTTCACTTTCCTATCTTTACAATAGTTCATCCTAAATTCTACTTATCACTGAGTTAACCACGTAAGGGATACTCCTTTTCTACCATTTTTTAATGCATCTTTTCCAAAATAGCTCCTATCCAACTTTTAAGTTCTGCCGATGTGACAGGTTAAAAAAAAAATTGAGCGAGTCTTCTGTTTGGCATTAGGAAGGAAACAGGGTAGAGGAAAAACATCTGAAGCTCTTGCTTATGTGGATTTACAGGCTAGCAGGAGAAACAAAGAAAATCATACAAATGATAAGCTAAAACATGAGTTAAGTGTTAGGAAGAGACATGACATCATAAAAGTACATGAAGGAGTCCTACCCTAAAGTATAATGATGGTTAAACTTTCCCCAGGAAAAATGTTTTTTTCAGTTATCTTGTTAATTTAATTTACAATGTCCTTGATTATCAAATAAATGGTTAAAACTTTTTTCCCCAAACAGAATAAAAACAGTCAGTAGCTATAAGCTTTCAGTTTTACATTATGTACCCTCTTTTCTTCAACAAATTCTAATCGCACATACATGTGAAAAATGAATACCCCCAAAATGAATATCCCTAAATTATTTAATTACTTTTTCTATGCACTAGATAAGATTTGAAGTACCTTAAGCCACAGTATTATTTATAGAAGCCCCTAGTAATATTGGCTTTACTAAACCAATTATTTTTCTCTGGGTTATATTTTTATTTATTTCATTTTTGTTTTGTTTCACATTTTATTTTTTCCTCAATTTTTATTAACATTTTCCATGATTATAAAAAAAATCCCATGGTAATACCCTCCCTCTCCCCCCACTTTCCCCTTTGAAATTCCATTCTCCATCATATCCCCTCCCCATCTCAATCATTCTACTTACATATATACAATATCAACCTATTAAGTACCCTCCTCCCTCCCTTTCTCTTACCTTTATATCTCCTCTTTAACTTATTGGACTCTGCTATTAAGTATTTTCCTTCTCACGCAGAAGCCCAATCATCTGTAGCTAGGATCCACATATGAGGGAGAACATGTGGCGCTTGGCTTTCTGGGCCTGGGTTACCTCACTTAGTATAATCCTTTCCAGGTCCATCCATTTTTCTGCAAATTTTATAACTTCACTTTTCTTTACCGCTGAGTAGAACTCTATTGTATAAATGTGCCACATCTTCATTATCCACTCATCAGTTGAGGGACATCTAGGCTGGTTCCATTTCCCAGCTATTATAAATTGAGCAGCAATAAACATGGTTGAGCACGTACTTCTAAGGAAATGAGATGAGTCCTTCAGATATATGCCTAGGAGTGCTATAGCTGGGTCATATGGTAGATCAATCTCTAGCTGTTTTAGGAACCTCCACACTGATTTCCACAATGGCTGGACCAGATGGCATTCCCACCAGCAGTGTAGAAGGGTTCCTCTTTTTCCACATCCCCACCAACATTTATGATCATTTGTTTTCATGATGGTGGCCAATCTGACAGGAGTGAGATGGAATCTCAATGTAGTTTTAATCTGCATTTTCCTGATGACTAGTGATGTAGAACATTTTTTTAGATGCTTACATGCCATTCGTATTTCTTCCTTTGAGAGCTTTCTATTTAGCTCCATAGCCCATTTTTTGATTGGCTTGTGTGATTCCTTATTAGTTAACTTTTTGAGTTCTTTGCATATCCTAGATATTAATCCTCTATCAGATATATAGCTGGCGAAGATTTTTTCCCATTCTGTAGGTTGCCTCTTTGCTTTATTCAGTGTCCTTTGCAGTGCAAAGTCTGTAATTTCATGAGGTCCCAGTGATTAATGTGTGGTTTTATTGCCTGAGCAAGTGGGGTTGTATTCAGGAAGTCTTTGCCAAGACCAATATGTTGAAGGGTTTCCCCTACTTTTTCCTCCAGCAGTTTTAGAGTTACTGGTCTGATGTTAAGGTCTGTAATCCATTTGGACTGTCTCCCCAGTACTGGGATTAAAGGTGTAAGCCACCATGCCCAACCAGCCCTGACTTTTTTGAAATATATATATATTTATTTATTTATTGGAAAGGAGAAAGCGAGAGAATATGTTATGAGACCACCTGGGCCTCCTGCCACTGCCAATGAACTCCAGATGCACCTACCACTTTTTGAATCTGGTTTTGTATGGGTACTGAGGAATTGAACCTAAGCCTTCAGGCCTTATAAGCAAGTGCCTTAACTGCTGAGCCATTTTTCCAGCCATCTTTTTCATTTTTTGTTTTGGTTTTCTAGGCAGGGTCTCACTCTAGCCCAGGCTGACCTGGGACTTACTCTGTATAGTCCCAGGCTGGCCTCAAACTCACAGCCATCCTCCTACCTCTGCCTCCTAGAAAACATTTTAAGTACTTGTTGGCCATTTGTGTTTCTTCTTCTTTATTTTTTTTTAAATTTTTATTAGCATTTTCCATGATTATAAAAAAATTTGTTTCTTCTTTTGAGAACTGTCCATTTAATTAAACTATTTGGTGATTGGCAAATTAGTATTTTTTTGCTGTTTGCTTTTTATAGTTCTTTGTAAACTCTGGTTATTAGGCCCCTGCCTGAAGCACAGGTGGCAAAATTTTTCTCTCATTATGTGGGTGATCTGTTTGCTTTGGTGATGACTTCTAGCCATCAGAGAAATGCAAATCAAAACAACTATGAGAAATCATCTTACTCTAGTCAGAATGGCTATCATCAAGAAAAGAGTCAACAAATGTTGGGTAAGTATGAGGCTGTGGGGAAGAGGAACTCTTACCCACTGTTGGCGGGAGTGCAAACTAGTATAGCCATTATGGAAATCAGCATGGAGGTTTCTCAAGAAGTTAGAAGTAGACCTCCTATATAGCCAGTCATACCACTCCTGGGCATATACAGTAAGGGTTCCACACCCCTACAGAGTCGTGTTTACAGCTTACAATAGCTAATAGCTGGAAATGGCCCAGATTCCCAGGAACACATAAATGGATATTGAAAATGGAAATGGAATTTTATCAGCAGTACAGAAAAATGAAATTTGTAGGAAAATGGATGGATCTAGATAGAATCATATTAATGAAGTGCCTCAAACTCAGAAAGATCAAAACCATATGTAGGTCTTATTTTGTAACATCTTTAAGTATGTATATATGGGGAACAAAAGTGGATAAAACCTATAAAGACAGGATCATGAAAAAAACACAGGTAGGAGGATCACCATGAGTTCAAGACAACCGTGAGACTACATAGTGAATTCCAGGTCAGCCTGGGCTAGAGTGAAACCCTTACTTGAAAAATAAACAAACAAAAAGATGTGACCTGAAAGGGGGGGGGGTGAGGCAAAAGGATACATTTGATATGTAAACAGAAGGAAGGAAAACAGTGTGGAGGGTAAAGAGGGGGAAGAGAAGTAGGAGGGAGAATGAGAATCAGTAAAAACAAACTGTATTTGAAAATGCCAAAAATAGGGCTGGAGGGACAGCTTAGTGGAAGTATAAGGTCCCAGGTTCAATTCCCCAGTACCCACAAGGTGGTGCATGTGTTTGGATTTTATTTTCAGTGGCTAGAGGCCCTGCTGTGCTCATATTCTCTCTCTTTGCCTTTATTTTTTTTTAAAGTTTTATTAGAGAGAGAGACAGGCAGAAAGTCAGACAGTGAGAATGGGTTTCCAGGGCCTCCAGCCAATGGAAACGACCTCTAGACGCATGCGCCACCATGTGCATCCTGCTTATGTGGATCCTAGGGAATCGAACCTGGGACCTTCGGCTTTGCAGGCAAATGCTCCAACTGCTAAGCCATCCCTCCAGCTCTCTCTCTGCCTCTTTTTCTCTCCCTCTCTCAAATAAATATTAAAAAAAAAAGAACATGTAAAAAAAAAAAGGTATTTATTTATTTGGGACAGAGAGAGGGAGAGAGAGAGAGAATGGGTGTGCCAGGGTCTCCAACCACTGGAAACAAACTCCAGATGCATGCACCACTTTGTGCATCTGGCTTACAAGGGACCTGAAGAATCGAACCTGGGTCCTTAGGCTTTGCAGGCACATGCCTTAACTGCTAAACCATCTCTACAGCAACCACCCCAAATAAAATAAGCCGGGTGTGGTGGAGCACACCTTTGGTCCCACTACTTGGGAGGCAGAGTTAGGAGGATTGCTATTAGTGCAAGGCCAGCTTGGGATTACAGAGTGAGTTCCATGTTAGCCTGGGCTAGCGTGAGACACTACTTTGAAATAAACAATAAAAAATTAAGTTCTTCCACTTATAAATGGAGTGAGGGGCTGGAGAGGTGGTTCAGTGGTTAAGGTGCTTGCCTGCAAAGCCTAATGACAAGGGTTCAATTTCCCAGTACCCATGTAAAGCGAGATGAATAGTGATGCATGCATCTGGAGTTTGTTTGCAGCAGCTGGAGGCTCTGGGCACCCAATCTGTCAAATAAATACAAACAAATAAGCAGGAATCAAAATGATAATTCTCCTTTATCAAACCATGCAAAAAAGGGCTATTTCCATAAATCTTGAGTTTAAAAATATTAGCTGGGGGCTAGAGAGATGGCTTAGTGGCTAAGGTGCTTGCCTGCAAAAGCCAAAGAACCTAGGTTTGATAACCCAGTACCCATGTAAAACAGATTAACGAGATCGGTGCATGAGTCTGGTGTTTGTTTGCAGTGGCTAAAGGCCCTTCCATGCCCATTCTCTCCCTCCCTCCCTCTCAAATAAATGAATAAAAATGTAAATATTGGCCAGATATGGAGGCACATGCTTTTAATTCCAGCACTTGTAAAGCAGAGGTAGGGGGATCCCTGTGAGTTCAAGACCACCCTGAGACCACACAGTGACTTCTAGGTCAGCCTGGGCTAGAGTAAGACTCTACATCAAAAACAAAACAAGGGCTGGAGAGATGGCTTAGCAGTTAAGGCTTTCCTGCAAAGCCAAAGGACTGTGGTTCAATTCCCCAGGACCCACGTAAGCCAGATGCACAAGATGGCACATGCACCTGTGTCTGCAGTGGCTGGAAGCCCTGGTGTGCCCATTCTCTCTCTCTCTCTCTAATAAATAAATAAATAAATAGAAATATTAAAAAAACAACAAAATAAAACCAAAAACCCCAAGAAAACTGTTCAACATAGTAAATGCATTGTAAGATTCTCTCCTAGGGCTAGGGCTTGGTTCTGTGGTAGAGTACTCACTATGCAGGAGGACTTCAGCAGTACTTCTCTTCTCTTTAAATATCTCCAAAATATTCATAAATGTTAAGACAGATTTGATTATAGAGACATTTGTCACAATGCTATTCATTTTGAAAAGAAAATGGAATTATTTTCCTCAAAATGATAGATGACTTTAACCATCCAAACCCAACCCAAGACCTTGCTGTTTTGCTCTGCCTATAATACTGTTTCACTGGTTTAAGACTAGTCTCTAGTTGGCCATAGTGGGATACACTTATAATCTCAGCAACTGGGAGGTTAAGGCAGGAGCATCATGAGCTGAGGTCAGGCTAGGTAAATAGTGAGACTATCTCAAACAAACAAACAAACAAACAAACAACAATAACAACAAAAGAAAACCCAGTTTTCATATGATTGCCTACGTATCATTCAGGGATTTGGCTTAAATATCAGTTTCTCAGATAGAGGTGTTCCCTAAATTATCTCCCACCCCACATTCAAACTGGAGGAGGATAGGAGAAAGGTATGTTTTTAAAAGGCAGTTTCAAGCCGGGTATGGTGGCGCAAGCCTTTAATTCCAGCACTCGGGAGGTAGAGGTAGGAGAATCACCATCGTTCAAAGCTACCCTGAGACTGCATAGTGAAATTTCAGGTCAGCCTGAGCTACAGTGAGACCCTATCTCAAAAGTAAGTAAATAACTGAATGGCAGTTTCAGTTAGAAATTGAGGCCCAGAGAGAACCAGGAAATCCCACCTTGCCCTGACAGAGGAATGGAACTTGAATCAGACTGACCTACAGCACCCCTGCTGTCCACAGTCTAACACATTATCTAAATAAAACGGCCCAGGTGGGCTAGCCCTGGGGTCCACCCCCCAAATCTACATACCGATCAGGTCTTCCCCTTATAATACCTCAATCTGATGCTATAAAGGCTGCAGCCTTCTGGTCCCTCTCTCTCTTTTGACTAGACCCTCTGGTGTGTGTGAGGTCTCTCTGGATTCCCTCTCATTTCTGCTTGGGTACACGTGACAGGAAACAGAATATTGCTTCTTCCTCTGGATGGTTTCTCTGCTTGCCTCTGCTTTATAGTTTGGGGTAACTTCTCACTTTAATTACATGACATGATTTTCCTCAGGTCTCTAAATCTACTACATGTTTTTCTACATATTGGTAGTACATATATGTTTTACTACATATTTCCCTTACTCTCTTAGGATGTACCACATGGTGCTTTCTCTAACTCTAAGCCTATTACCTGTGTAATTATTCTAAACTTGAGTTAACCATGAATGTAACTCTTCCTTACTTATTTCTTCTCTGAATCTCCTGGACTCTCCTTTGATATTTTCTCTGCTATTCTTCCTTAAGTCACTACCACTTGCCCTTATAACTTCCTTCCATGGGGAAACTCAGGGTGGACGCTATGATGTTCCTTCTAATCTCCCTACACAAGCTCCTAAATACTCTCTTCCACGTATTTATTCCCTAAAAACTGCAATTTCCCTTAAATGGATCTCACAGACTATGCTGTGTTTTCCACATGTTTAGTCTCCCTTCCTGACTTCAATCTCCTTTAAATAAACCCCACAATTTGTGATTTCCCCCAAATAAGTTTAGTAACATAATTTATCCTTGAGTCCATCTTTATTCTTTATTAAAGTTAGGGAAGAACCCAAAAGTTGGGGTACATAAATTCTGGAAGACTTTCTCCTGACCCCAGAATTCTGCACCAAAATGATGTAACCACTCATCCACTATCCCAGTCATTCCTAATTCATTCTATTGTTTAGTTTTCAAATTACTTGGCATAATCCGAAAGTTATTATTTGTGCTACTCCCCACCACCCTGCTGTAGTTACACATTCTATTCATAGCTTTTCCACAGGAGAACAGACGCTGTGTAATCTGTTCACATCTGGATTCACAGCCCCCAGAACAGTTTGATTAGTACATTTCAAATCATGAACTGTCTCTTCATGGGTGTTTTTAAAGCGTGATTGTTAGTCTCATTTTTAAGAGCCCTGTAATTTAAGAAAGTTAATCTTCTGCCATGCATTATAAATATTATTTCCTCTTTAGTCACATCTATATCCATTTAAATTATATAATTCAAAGTCAGGGGTGGTAATTCATTCCTGTAGTCCCAGATACTTGGGAAGCAGAGGTAGGAGAACCTCTATGATTCTGCATCAGCCTGGAAACACAGCGAGACACCATCTCAACAACACCTCTCCTCACTGCCAAATACATATATAGAGCTGGGAAGATTGTTCAGTGGTTAAAGTCACTTGCTTGCAAAGCCTGCTGGCCTGGGTTCAATTCCCAAGCCACCCACATAAAGCACATACAAGCAAATAAATTGCTTTTATTCCCCTGCCCCCCCCCCCAAAATAAACAATGCAATGGTTTTTAGTATATCCAGAGTTGGATAACATTATGTTTTTCAACTTTTTATTTTTTGGTTTTTCTAAGTAGGGTTTCACTCTAGCCCCCAGTGACCTGGAATTTACTATGTAGTCTCAGGGTGGCCTTGAACTCACAGTGATCCTCCTACCTCTGCCCCACAAGTGCTGGGATTAAAAGTGTGTGCCACCACATCTGGCTTGTATAACATTAAGTTTTAATTTTGTATGTATGGGCACATGTGCCATAGCATGCATGTGGAAACTAGATAATCCACAAGCTTCATTCTCATGGCTTTGTCTCCCATTGTCATACTGAGGCTTTGCAAGCAAGTGTCTTTAACCCTGGGGCCATCTTTCCAGCCCCATTATAAGATTAAATTTTAGAACATTCTGTCATCGCCAAAAAGAACTCTCTAGTAGCCATTCTTATTTTCCTACAATTATTCCCATTCCTAGGAAGCCACTAACCGACTTACTTTCTATGATTTGCCTATATTCACATAAATGGAACCATATGGTATATGGTCTTTTTTTAAAAAGACATTGGCAAACCATCGAGTTTATTGGGTTAAAGGAGTATGGGTGAGGGATTACTCACAGAAGCATCCATCACCAGAAATCATGTAGCTCTGCTGGCTGAAGTGTCTCCTCTCCTGACAGAAGTTACTGCTTATATAACTTTTGGAAAGGGGCCTTGTCAATCTTAGAAGTTTCAAGAACCTCCTAAGACTTTGTGAGTTGTTTACTTCCTGACCCTTGTAAGTTTCATTTACTTTCTGAGTCTTACTATGTAGTTTCATTTACTTCCTGAGTCTTACTATGTTTCAATAAGGATATTGCTACGCCACAAAGATATAACAATGAAAAAGCTAAGAGCAGTGGCGCACGCCTTTAATCCCAGCACTTGGGAGGCAGAGGTAGGACTGTTATGAGTTTGAGGCTGGTCTGGGACTAGCCCAATGGTTAAAGTTACTAGTTAACAAACTTGTTAGCCAAGTTTCGATTCCCCAGCCACACATATAAAGCCAGAAGGAAAAAGTGCATGCATCTTGCATGTGCTTGAGGTGGGAAGGGAACCTAGTACACTCATACATCTACCATACACACATAATTAAATAAAAATATTTCTTCAAAATGAATTTGAGGCCAGACTAGGCTGCACGAGACTCTGTCTCAACATTTTAAAAGTGTAATGCTACATCCTCTACTCAACAGTATGGCCAGAAATTAAGCATGGTGAAGAAATCAAACAAGCAAGTAAAAATGTGCATATAATAACTTATTGTAGCAGTGTTCATAACAAAAATTTAGAAACTTAGATACCCATCTATAAATCACTATTAAATAAAATGAAATAATACATTAAAATAGAAAATGCTGGGCTTTTAAATGGGTTGCGAGATAATTTCTTTCTCTCTCTCTCCCCCTCCCTCCCTCCCTCCATCCATTGTCTAAATTCAGGAGCAGAGGAAACCAACTAAGTATCTTTGCCTACTTTGGATCATTTCACTCTGGCTCACAAGAGACTGAACTGTGGCTCTTGTTCTAACCATGTTGTATGGCAAGGGACAAATAGGTAGATTCATATTTATAAAATGACTCAATGTGATGAGAAATAAGTAAGACTGAAATTAGGCCACTGTCATGGCAGACACTAAAAGAGCCAGAATGGCACATTAATCTTTAGATATTTATAGGTACTCCTAGATATTTTATATTCTACACTCTATCCTTGGTTTTGCAGTCATTTAACTTTACTTAACTTGATCTCATTTTCCTGGTTATAAATAAGCCAGTTCATCAGGATAATATCTATAATTCTTTCAAAGTTTACATGTGCATAGCAGGCCTTATGAAAAACAAATAAAAATGATTTTGTGCTGGCATGGTGGCACATGCCTTTAATCCCAGCATTCAGAAAGCAGAAGTAGGAGGACCACAGTGAGTTTGAGGTCAGCCTGGGAATACAGAGTGAGTTCCAGGTCAGGCTGGGCTAAAGTGAGACCCTGCCTCAAGGAAAAAAGAAAAATCAAAATTTGATTTTGTATATAAACTGAATTTGACATACCTCTAGATCAAATAATTATTTTTAAATTAGTTCTGGCCTTTAGAAAAGAGATCTGAGAGTCAGTAGCATCTAGATGGTGTATGAAGCCATAGAAATAGATGATATTATTCAAGGAAGAACTAAGCAACTAAAAATAGTGAGCGTTAGAATTTAAAAGTGAGCCAGGCACGGTGGCACACACCTATACTCCCAGCACTCAGGAGGCATAGCTAGGAGGATTGCCATGAGCTTGAGGTCACCCTGAGAATACATAGTGAATTTTAGGTCATCTTGGGCTAGAGTGAGACCCTACCTAAAAATAAAAAAAAAAAAAAAAAAAAAAGAACAGGGCTGGGGAAATGGCTTAGTAGTTAAGGCATTTGCCTGCAAAGCCTAAGGACCCTGGTTTGATTCCCATGGACCCACATAAGCCAGATACACAAGGGGGTGCATGCATCTGGAGTTCACTTGCAGTAGCTAGAGGGCCTGGTATGCCCATTCTCTCTCTGCCAAATAAATACATAAAATCTTAAAAAATCCAACAACAACAACAAAAAAAGATGACCATGGTGGAACACGCCTTTAATCCCAGCACATGGGAGGCAGAGGTAAGAGGATGCTGTGATAGGGCCAGCCTGGGGTAGAGTGAGACTCTGCTTTTAAAAAAGAGAGCCCTTGCTCAATTTATAATAGCTGGGAAATGGAACCAGCCTAAATGTCCCTCAACTGATGAGTGGATAATGAAGATGTGGCACATTTATACACTGGAGTTCTACTCAGCAGTAAAGAAAAATGAAGTTATGAAATTTGCAGAAAAATGGATGGACCTGGAAAGGATTATACTAAGTGAGGTAACCCAGGCCCAGAAAGCCAAGCGCCACATGTTCTCTCTCATATGTGGATCCTAGCTACAGATGATTGGGCTTCTGCGTGAAAATGAAAATGCTTAGTAGCAGAGGCCAATAAGTTAAAAAGGAGACATAAAGGGAAGAGAAAGGAAGGGAGGAGGGTACTTAATAGGTTGATATTTTAATTATGCAAGTACAATGATTGTGATGGGGAGGTAATATGATGGAGAATGGAATTTCAAAGGGGAAAGTTGGGGCGGGGAGGAAGGGAATTAGCATGGGATTTTTTTTTATAATCATGGAAAATGCTAATAAAAATTTTTTTAAAAAGAGAGCCTTAAGTTAACCAATTGAGACATAGTGATTATTAACTGTTCAACTCCCACGATTTCAAACTGTGTCCTTTTGCATAGTACTAAGTATAATTTTCTGTAACAAGAAATCAGATGATATTTAAAGCAACACTGCACTATCATTCATGCTGCCACAAGTAATATAAAGCAAAATTTTACAAGCACATTTTCTTCTTCAAAACTGAAGTCTGACAATGGTGCATCCAGACACCACAGATTGTTAGTAGAAAATTTTCAGGGACAGGAATGGAATACCTTCCAGTGAGTTGTTGGCAAGGGAGGTCCCCGATTACAAAGCATTGCTGAGGCTCTTGATTTCCTACGAGGAATAAGACCCTATTGTTGAAGACTCCAAATGCTTGGGCTACAAGGTTACTGAGAAATCTTGCTGGAGTTGAGCTGAAACCCCTTCTGTATAGACCAACTTATAGAAAGCTAGAAAAAGCTACACTGCGTGCAGTTCCATAGGAGAGAGAGAAATCACCAGTGGAGATAAACAACATTGGGCAATGCAAGCCTAAATTTAGTCAGCCAGGCCAAATGAGTCAATGGGTGCAATAGTGGCATGTCTGTTATGGGGGAAACCAAAAGCTCTCTAATTGGACTGGAGGCCCACTCTAGGGGAGGGAATACATGCCTCATACCAAAAAGCCTTTGATGGGGTTAGTCATGAGCCCTAGGGGTATAATGCCTACCCACCAAACTGCCTGGTAAGCATTTTTCTTGACATTTATACCCATATATTAATGCTGCTCTCACTTTTGGTTGTGGAGGTGGGAGGGAATCATCACAGCTTATTGTCTATAATTATGGACATTGTCAATAATAAACATTTTAAAAACTTGAAGTCTTGAGTAACTTGGTATATCATTCACTAGTCTTTATATTGATTCTGCCTTTCTGCTCTGTTCTCCTTAACTTCTCATTCATAAGAGAATATATGCCTGCTCCACTAAGCTTCATGCAGAATATACTGTTGCCTAGAACTCATTCTGTAGCTTAGAACTAGCCTGAAGTCACAGTGATCCTCCTGCCTTGGCCTGGATCCTAGGATTTATAGGTGTGAGCCAAGTATGTGGGCTTTTTTAAAAGCTTGTTTTACTTAGCATAATATTTTCAAGGTGTATATGTGTTATAGCATTTAATCAGGACCTCATTCCTTTTGTTGTTGAATAATATTCCATGGTAATAACATTTTGTTTATTCACTCTTCAGCTGTTAAGACATCTGAGCTGTTCTACATTGGGAAGGATATGCATAAGGCTGCTTTAGGCTGGATAGATAGTTCAGTGAGTAAAGCTCTTGATGTCCAAGCATGAGAACTGTGGTGGTTTGATTCTGGTGTCCCCCATAAACTTAGGTGCTCTGAATGCTAGGTTCCCAGCTGATGGAGATTTGGGAATTAATGCCTCCTGGAGGCAGAGCATTGCTGGGGTGGGCTTATGGGTGTTACAGCCAGTTTCCCCTTGCCAGTGTTTGGCATACTCTCCTGCTGGTAGTGTCCAACTTATGTTGGCCAATGATGTCCACCTTTTGCTCATGCTATCATTTTTCCCTGCCATCATGGAACCTCCCCTCTAGTCTATAAGCCAAAATAAACCTTTTTTCCACAAGCTGCTCTTGGTCGGGTGATTTCTGCCAGCAATGTGAACCTGACTACAATAGTAATGTTGGTACCGAGAGTGGAGTTGCTGCTAGACACCTGACTTTGTGGCTTTGGCCTTTTGGAGCTGATTTTCAAGAGGAATGTGGAAGGATTTGAAACCGTGGCCTAAAAGATGCCTTGCAGTGCTATAAGTACAGCTTGATGGACTATTCTGGTCAGAGTTGAAAGACCTGAAATGCAGTAAGAACTACGGACTGTGAGGTCTGGCTTGTGAGGATGAGAGAGTGTTTTCCCCGGACTGGCTAGAAGCAGTTTATGTAAAAGACATGCTGTTACACCTGTATCCTGAGAACTTGGGCAGGGCTGCTTTGTGTAGAAATGGACTGGTATGAGCAGAGGAATATGGCACAGAAAAAAATGATATATTTGGGCCAAAATTGCTGCCTGTTCATCTGCAATTATATGAGAGATTAAAACCACTGAGATTTGGCCAGCTGACCTGCACTGGGACAACAGAAAGAATGAAGTACTTTGAAGGGGCCTGAGTGCTGAAGGAGTGTCCTGTTCTTCAAAGTCTGCTTTATTCCCCCCTGGATGAACAAACTGGCACCCCACCTGGTATTATGGAGTATTAAGAAATGCATGAAAGAAAGGGTCACTGAATTTGCAACATAGTCTTGTGTTTTGGAAATGGCCATGGGTAGTGTGGAACATGTCTGCTGTATTGCATGGAGACCCAAGGGAGCCATGGGTGGCAGTGGAGAACCAGTGGAGGAGATGACTGCTAAGGAGAGCTGCCAGTCCCAGATGACTTTTTCCAGGACTCTGAGTAGCCTAGCTGGAGGGGCAGGATTGGAACTCCAGAGACTTGTTGCTAGTCAGAAGTACTGAACTTGGAGATTTGTCACTCAGTAGAGTTGTTGGACTGGTAGCTACAGAGTTGATGTTTTCACAGTTAAATCTTGTATTGGTTGAACATTTCTTTGTTGTGCCCAATGCCATCTTTTGCAGTATAAATGTTTATTCTGTGCCATTATGGGTTTTGGGGGATTTTTTGGAATTATGGCTCAGTTAAAAGACCTTGGATTATGGGGATGTTTGAACATCACTGGTGTTGCTAGAACTATGGGGACTTTTAAAGTTGGACTGAATGCATTATATTATATATTGTGTATGGTTATCAGTTTATGGGGTCAGAATGTGGCGGTTTGATTCCAATGTCCTCCATAAACTTAGGTGTTCTGAATGCTAGATTCCAAAATGATGGAGACTTGGGAACTAACACCTCCTGGAGATAGTGTATTGGGGGCAGGCTTATGGGTATTATAGCCAGTTTCCCCATGCCACTGTTTGACAAACTGTCCTGTTGCTGTTGTTCACCTTATGCTGGCCAGAAGGGGTGATGTCCACCTTGTGCTCATGCTATCTTTTCTCCTGCCATCATCGAGCTTCCCCTCGAGTCTGTAAGCCAAAATAAGCCCTTTTCCCCCACAAGTTCCTCTTGGTCAGGTGATTTCTGCCAGCAATGCCAACCTGACTGCAACAAGAACCAAAGTTCAGATCCCCAGAACCCACATAAAGCCATAGCACATGTGCATCTTCATGGGCACAATTACACATAAGATCATCTAAAAATATTACTGTATACACAGCCTAGGTGGGTAATCAATGGCTTTTTGATTAGCTTTGAAATCCACTTGGTGGAAAGGAACCCCTAGCTTTAACTAGAAACCAAATCAGCATCTTATGGAGACAAAGATTATGGACTCCAACGAGAAGCTCCCACTAGTCTTTGGCCAAAAGTGAGCTAAACCTAGCAAAATCTCTCTAAATTAATAATACTTATCTCCTTTAATCTATCCTGATCTCACTCTCCATTGCAGAATCTGTTTTTCTTTTACAGAAAGCAGCAAAAACTGAGGACAACCAAAGTCTATCAAGAAGACAAGGACAAGATGGCTGATTCCCTGGCAGGAGATGAACCAAGCCAAGCACAGCAGCCAGGGCCCAGGTGAAACTACAGAAGAACTGGTGAGATGAGCAAGAGTGCTGCTTCCATGGCGAGCCTGACAACCTGGGTCAGGGAGATGAAGACAGACACTGAGGATATTCAAAATGCACCAAAACAGAAACCCAGAATCTGCTGAGCACTCACCACTAATGTAGACTTAGAGCACCACCCACAAAGGCTGATGAAATTTTGCAGAAGAGGGGGGAGAAAAGAATGTTAAGAGCCACACGGTGGGAGGGAATATCCAAAGACATTGATTCTCCCCAAATGACTGACTGCTGCTCTCACAATTCATAACCCACAACCCCATAAGTGAGTATCAGCAATCCCACTAAGGGGGCTCTCAATGGAGTGGGGACAGGGAGAAATGATGTCTTCATACAATGTTTCTACTTAATAAAATAAAGAAAGTGCTGCTATAAATATCTATTCATTAGAAGTTTTGTAATAACTTTTTTTTTTTTTTGAAATGTTGGGTACTAAATCTGGTACTTCACATGTGCTAGGCAAGCACTCCTATTGCTGAGCTACACCCCTAGACCTTGAGTCTGTACTTTTATTTCTCTTAAAATATATATTTATGAGTTGATTTCTGGGTCATAAGGTAACTTGCTTGACTTTTTCAATAGTGCCAAACTGTTTTCCAAAGTAGCTTCAACATTTCACATTTGCAACATGTGAGAGTTCCAGTTTTATACATTCTGATCAGTCATTGTTGTAAACTTTTTTTTTTTTTTTTTAAATTGTAGGTAGTGCTGGAGAGATGGTTTAGCAGTTAAGGCATTTGCCTGCAAAGCCTAAGGACTCAGGCTTGATTTTCTAGAACCCATGTAAGCCAGATGCACACAGTGGCACATACATTTGGAGTTCGTTTGCAGTGGCTAGAGGCCCTGGTGCGCCCATATTCTCTCTCTCAAATAAACATTAATAAAAAATAGTAGTAATTCTACTGGGCATGAAGAGATTCAGCTATTTTAAGAATAGGGCCATCTGAACAAAAAAGGATAATTATGATCCTTCAAGACATATCAATCACATGAAATCTATGAGTTTATGATATCCTAAAAAAAAAAAAAAAAAAAAAAAAACAACTGCTGGTCAGTTTTAGAGAAATCAGCTCAGTATTATTAAAAAGTAAGTAAAATTCACAAAGTATTCAATTGCCTTTCCCAAGTGTCTAATATGAAAGTTAACCAAGCAGTTGGTAAAACTTAAAGTACCCCAGGACAGTTAATAAATGAAGGAGAGAATAAGGAACTTGTTGGCAGCTTCTAATGTATATATTAATGCATCTATGGAAGTCCCCATTGCCTGCTGGCACTTCACAGAAGTGGCCAGTATCATCTATGAAATATTCTTCTCAAAAAGTCAAACCTAAGTCTACTGAAACCTCTAAATATAACTATCAGCTCATCGAAAAATCAGAGGGTAGAGCAACATACTAAGTATTCCCATAGGAAAACAGCAGTCAGTAAAATGTATACTGTAGCTATGTCTGCAGGGCAATGTGGATTTTCTCAACAAATAAACTATAAGAGGAGGAAAAGAAACAGATGAAGCAATTGTAGACTCAAAGCAACTTGAGAAATATCCAATAATCACAGTGTAGATGTTTACCTGCCTCACAAGAATTCTAAACCAAGTGAGACTCATTCCCACTCAAGCCCTTAAGAACTACCAACTCAATACTAGCAAGTATGTGCCAATATTCGGACTCATTTGTACTCCTGACAGCACACTAGTCCCACCCAATTCACTTAAATTAGACCTTTCTTGTTGGTTCTTTTCTCCTTTTTTGAGACAAGGTCTGACTACCTTGGTCTCTAAGCCCTAAGGCTCAAAAGTTCCTCTTCCCTCAGCATCCAGAGTAGCTGAGATCACAGGCATCTGCCGTAGGGATTTTTGTATCTTCTATAAAACAAATCTCAATTATATGCTAATACTTAGTACAGCCATGCCTAATAATAGAGGAACAACAAAAGACAAATATACTAATTTGAAATGTAAAATTAACTTGACATAAGCAGAATAATATATCCAACAGCTAAGGATGCTGGTTTTTAATAAGTGTACAAGCACATTTAACAAAGAACATGTCTTGGACAAAAACCAAACCTTGAGAAAGTTATTAAGGACTGAAATAATATGGAGGAGACTAGAAAGTTTCAAATACCTTTTTATTCAAGGCAGGATCTCTCTAGCCTAGACTAACCTCAAACTCATGGCAATCCTCCTGTCTCAGCCTCCCAAGTGCTGGGATTAAAGGCATACAACACCATAAAATATACTTTTCCAGTCAACAAGATAATCAATAAACATTAAAAAATATTTTCAGAGGGCTGGAGAGATGGCTTAGCACTTAAGGCATTTACCTGTAAGGCCAAAGGACCCCAGTTTGCCCCCTTCCCCCCGGACCCATGTAAAAGCCAGATGCTCAAGGAGGCACATGCATCTGGTGTTCCTGTGCAGTAGCTGGAAGTCCTGGCATGCCCATTCTCTTTCTCTTCCTCTCAAATGAATAAATAAAATATACTTAAATAAAATATTTTCAGAGCCAAGAGTGTTGACACATGGCTTTAATCTCAGCACTTGGGATATAGGAGGATCACTGTGAGTTCAATGCTAGCCTGAAACTACAAAGTGAGTTCCAGGTTAGCCTGGCCTAGAGTGAGACCCTACCTTAAAAAAAAGAAAAAAAAAATTTTGGATTGGGAAATGGCTCAGTTGTTAAAGGCACTTGCTTGCAAAGCCTGAAGTCTGGGTTCAATTCCCCAGGACCCATGTAAAGCCAGATGCACAGTGGTACATCCAAATGGAGTTCACTGGCAGTGGCATGAGGCTCTACAGTGCCACTTGTTCATTTTCATTCTCATTTTCTCTCTGCTTGCAAATAATTTTTTGTCCTTTTTTGGGGGGGTTGATTTTGAGGTAGATTCTCACCCTAGCCTCAGCTGGCCTTGAACTCATGGCTATCCTCCTACCTCTGCTTCTCAACTGCTGGGATTAAAGATATGAGCCGCCACGTCCAGCTGCAAATAAGTAAATATTAAAAAAGAAAATATTTTCAACTGGGAACTGAGGGATAGGAATTTGGCTCCACAGTAGGGGACTTGCCTGTCATGCATAAAAAGCTCAGGGTTCAGTCCCCAGCACCACAAAAAAGAAAATATTTTTGGCTGAATAATAATTTAAAAGACTTCACAATGTATAGAACCTACTTACAGGTAAAGTTATAATCTTCAGTACAGTTACTAGGAACATTAAAAATAAATTATCAAAAAATAAATAAATAAATTATCAGGTGATTTCAGAAAAAAGGCAGGGTTAAAAATCTATAAAAATTCTTCCCTAAAAGCAAGAAAACACTGGCAAAAACTGTCAGAATCAACTTTTTCAGAACTCTAGAAATTAAATGCATGTTTCAGTAATGTGGAGAAATATCTAAAAAATAACATAAATCTGAATTCTAGTAAGACTAGCATGCTGTATATGGTCTATACACAAACACACAAGTAAATAAATAAAAACACAGATTATACCCTTTTAAACCCTCGCCCAGTCCCATTTACCTGGGGTCCTCCTCAGTGAGGTTATGGAATTCACTGTGGGGTCATGAAGGCCTCAGTGTCAGTCCCTGTGGGATAGTGGTGCGAGGGTGCCTTAAAGTATTCCTACCAATCTGTGGCTCTTACAATCTTTCTGCCCCTCTTCCACAATGTTCCCAGAGCCATGGTAGGCCTATTGGCACTCTGATTTAGTGTTGTATTCATTGTAGCCTCTGGATTTCTGATCTTTTAATTTATACACATCCATCCCCCTTCTCCCTAGCTCAGGTTTTTCCCTGGAAAACCAACATCTTCACATCACTGTGAAAACTAACCGCTTTGCTGCTACTGGGGTGAGCCAAGCAGCTGAAACTCAAGCTCTATCCTGCAGAGCGAGCACTGACTGACTTGACTTGCAAGGCTGACCTGTCTCTCAGCTCACCTACTTTGAATGACTATTCTCCAGGAGAAGCTTGAGAGGTTGCTAAATGGTTAAAAGTGTTTGCATGTAAAGCCTGAAGGCCCATGTTTAATTCCCCAGTCATATGTAAAAGTGGCACATGCATCTGCAGTTTGTTTGCGGTGGTAGGACACCCTAGCATGCCCATTCCCTCCCACTTCCATTCTCTTTCTCTCTGCTTACTAAGAAATTTAAAAAAACAAAACAAAACATTTTAGGGCTGGAGAGATGGCATAGCAGTTAAAGGCACTTGCCTGCAAAGCCCAAGGACCCAGGTTTGATCCCCTAGGACCCATGTAAGTCATATGCACAAGGTGGCACATGTTTCTGGAGTTTGTATACAGTGGCTGGATGCCCTGGGATGTCCATTATATCTCTCTTCCTCTCTCTCTTAAAGAAATAAGTAAAAAATGTTTAAAAATTATTTTAAAGTTACTAAAACCATGGATGCCTGAGATAGTAGATAAAAGTTTAGGGAAAGAATAGGTCAACCTACAAAGGGGAAAAAAAGGAGTAAGAAACTACAGGAGGGCTGGAGGAATGGCTTAGTGGCTAAGGCATTTGCCTGCAAAGCCAAAGGACCCACGTTTGATTCCTCAGGACCCACGTTAGCCAGATGAACAAGGGGGCGCATGCTCTGGAGTTCATTTGCAGTGGCTGGAGGCCCTGGCGTGCCCACTCTCTCTCTCTCTGTCAAATAAATGAATAAATAAAAATATTTTTTAAAGAAGAGGCTACAGGAGACTTTCAAAAGCTCAATTTCAATATATTCTTGAGAAAACCTTAAGATTCCACTTCTGGTTAATCTTCAGGCTATGCACAACCACAAAGTAAAGACAATTGGAGAGTTATAAGCTGTCTGGCTGAGCATGGAAAGTATGTTAGGCTACTTGGCAAAAATGGGAGGTTTTACTGGTTCCAGGAATGTAAGATATTCTCTGCCCAGTCATTAGCTGGTTACTAAAACATACATCCATTATATAACCACAAACCCAAGTGGAGACTTCAGTAGCCTCACATAAAGAAAAAAATTCTATAGAATTATTTGAGAGAAATCACTGAAGAAAAAAAAAAATAGCAGTTAGCCAGGCATGGTGGCAAACAACTTTTAATCTCAGGACTTAGAAGGCAGAGGAGGACTGCCATGAATTCGAGGCCACCCTGAGACTACATAATCAATTCCAGGTCAGCCTGAGCTAAAGTGAGACCCCCACCTCAGAAAAACAAAATAACAGTAACTTTTTCTTTTGAAGGAAGTATAATCTTATTTTCAGGTGACTTTGCATCAGAAGCCAGAAGGCAATAGGATAACATATTCAAAGTATTAAAAAAAAAAAAAAACAAAAAACCACGGGGCTGGAGAGATGGCTTAGTGGTTAAGGGGTTTGCCTGCAAAGCCAAAGGACCCAGGTTCAATTCCCCAGGACCCACGTAAGCCAGATGCACAAGGTGGCACATGCATCTGGAATTCATTTGCAGTGGCTGGATGCTCTGGTGCTCCCATTCTCTCTCTTTCTCTCCTAGCCCCTCACTCTATCTTTTTACTCTTTCTCTCTCAAATAAAAACACACACTCATATTTTTTTTCTTTTGGTTTATGTGTAAGTTTACTGGGTTATGTAAATTAGCAATCTAAGCCATGGTTATATTTACAGATGAAGTCATCTTCAGAAATGTTTATCAGACACAACCAAAAAAGAAAGTTATACACCAATTTTTCTGAAGAACATAGACAGGAAAATTCTCAATAAAATACCTGCAAACCAAATTCAAGAATACATCAAGAAGGTCATAAACCATGATCAAGTGGCTTCATTCCACAGATGCAGGGATGGTTCAACCTATGAAAATCAATAAATGTAGTACATCACATAAATAGACTCAAGGAAAGGCAGAAATCATATGATCATCTCAATTTATGCAGAAAGAATTTGACAAAATCCAACAACTCTTTCATGGAGAACCTATGGATGAAAGGAACATAGCTTAATAAAGCCACATGACAAATTTTTAGCCAACATTATGCTAAATGGAGAATGCAAAGCATTCCCACTAAAATCAGAAACAAAACAAGGATATTCACTCTCTCCACTCCTATTCAACATAATCCTTGAAGTCTTAGTTATAAAGCAATAAGACAAGAGAACAAAATAAGAAACACACAAGTAGGAAAGGATAGAGAAATAGGAAAGGATAAAGTGAAGTATTATTTCAGATGATGTGATTTTATACATAAGACACCCTACATATTCCACCAGAAGACTCCTAGAGCTAATGAATGATTTCAGCAAAGCAAGAGGATACAAAATTAACATAAATCAGTAGCTTTCTTATATATCATAATAAACATAAGGAAAAAGAAATCAGGAAAACAATCTCATTCATAATGGCCTCAAAAAACTCCTTGGACTTAACCAAAAATGTGAAATACCTGTATGACAGAAACTTTGAAACATTGAAAAAAGAGGAACTGAAGGAGACACTAGGAGATAGAAAGACCACTGGAAGATTTAACAATGGCCATCCTACTGAAAGCAATCTACAAATTCAGTGCACTCCCAATCAAACTTCCAGCACCATTCTTCAGAGAAGTAGAAAGAAAAAAAGAAAAAAGAAAAAAAAAACAACCCTAAATTTCAATATAGAAGCACAAACGACCCCAAAGAGTCAAAACAATCTTGAGCAAAAATACTGCCAGGGTTATCACCATACCTGATTTCAAGCTATCCTAGAGAGCCATAGCAATAAAAACAGCATGGTGCTTACACAAAAACAGATACAGTCATTTCTCTGAAAATAGCAAAACTGACCAACACTGGGCTAGATTAATCAAGGACTCAAATTACGAAAATGGGGACAAAACAATAAACTTTACACAGGGCTGGGGAGATGGCTCAGTGGTTAAAGGTGCTTGCTTGCACAGCCTGATGGCCTATGTTCGATTCTCCACTACCCATGTATTGCAGTCAGGTTTGTATTGCTGGTAAAAATCACCCAACCAAGAGAAGCTTGTGGGAAAAAGAGGTTTATTTTGGCTTACAAGCTCGAGGGGAAGCTCCACGATGGCAGGGGAAAATGATGGCATGAGCCGAGGGTGGACATCACCCCCTGGCCCACATAAAGTAGACAACAGGAACAGGAGAGTGTGCCAAACACTGGCAGGGGAAAACTGGCTATAACACCCATAAGCCCACCTCCAACAATACACTCCATCCAGGAGGCATTAATTCCCAAATTTCCATCAACTAGGAACCTAGCATTCAGAACACCTACGTTTATGGGGGACACCTGAATCAAACCACCACACCAGGTAAAGCAAGCTGCACAAAGTGCATGCACCCAGAGGTCGTTTGCAGCAGCAAAGCACAGTGGTGTGCCCATACTCTCTTTCCCTACTCTCCCTCTCTTTCTTTCTCTTCCTCTCTCTCTTTTTCTCTCTCTTTCTTTTATTTATTTATTTATTTATTTATTTATTTATTTATTTTTTTTTTTTTTTTTTTTGAGGTAGGGTCTCACTCTAGCTCAGGCTGACCTGGAATTTACTATGTAGTCTCAGAGTGGCCTTGAACTCACACGGATCCTCCTACCTCTGCCTCCCAAGTGCTGGGATTAAAGGTGTGTGCCATCACATCTGGCTTCCATTCTCCCTCTCTCTTTAGCAAATATTTAAAAATATTTTTTAAAAACCTTTCACATTTGCCTACTATGTTTAATATTGATTGTCAAATTAATAGGCTCTAGAGACAACTAAGAGACAAATCTCTGGGCATGTCTGTGAAGGAATCTTTACATTAGGTCAATTGCCTCAAGATGCATGACATTATTCCATGGTAGGGGTACTAAGATGAATAAAAAGAAAGTTGAACATCAGCATTTACTGCTCTGCTTCCTGACTGCAGAGGTAATGTGACCAGCTAATCTATGCTCCAGCCATCATTCTTCCTTCCCTGTCACAGTGGACTATATCCACTGTAACCATAAACGGAAATAAATCTTTTCTCGCATTAAGTTGCTTCTTAGGTATTTTGTCACTGCAATAAGTAACTAATACACCTACCCAAAACAGAAATTATGTGAATGGATAAAGTTGTGCAGACATAACTGCCCAAATTGACACAGGAACAGGCAATCAGATTAGACCAAAATTAGAAAAGAGCCTGAATAAATAAAAAGCCCAAAACAAAGTGGCTTCACAAGTGAATTTCACTAAAAGCTTAAAAAGGAATTGGGACTGGGGAGATGATTCAGCAGTTAAAGGTGCTTGCTCGTACAGCCTGCTGGCTAGGTTTCAAATCCAACCACCCACAAAAAGTTAGGCAGGCATTTATTTGTAGCAGTAAGAGACCTTGATACATACCTACATACATAAATACATGCATACACACACGTAATAAATGACTATAATTTTTAAAAAGGAATCAATACCAACAATTTCAGAATTATAGCCAGGTGTGGTGGTACATGCCTATAATCTCAGCACAAAGAAGGAGGATTATGAGTTCCATGCCTGTTTTAGCTATGGAGTGAGACACAGAAAAAAAAAAAGGAATTAAGTAAAACCAATTTTGGGGGTCTGGAGAGCTGGTTTAGCAGTTAAACACTTTCCTGCAAAGCCAAAGGACCTAGGTTCAATTCCCCAGTACCCACATAAGCCAGATGTACAAGGTGGCATGTGTCTGGAGTTTATTTGCAATGGCTAGAGGCCTTGTTGCATGCATTCTCTCTATCTGCTATTTTCTCTCTCTCAAAGAAATATGTAAATAAAATAAAAAAATGAAACCAATTTTTCATAACTCTTACCTTCCAAATTAGATGAGGAATCACTACAACTTAGTCATCAGTCATTCTTTCTCTGATATGAAAACCAAACAAAGACATCACAAGAGAAGAAAACTGTTCAAAAGGCTACAAAGGTAGCTCAGAAGGTAAAATACTCTTCTTGCAAGCATGAGTTTGATCCCCAGAACCTATGTAAAAGAGCCACAAATAGTGGTATACACTTGTAACCTGAGCTAGAGAGGCAGAGACAGGTGGAACTCTGGGGCTTGCTGGGCAGCCAGTCTAACCTAATTGGTGAGTTCTGGACCAATGAGAAAGCCTATCTCAAAAAAGGTAGACCATGCCTAAGGAATAACACATACTTTCACAAATAAATCACACCAAAATTTTAAGAGTAATATTGCAAAATTTATGTAAATCTTTCCAAAGAACAGAAAAAAGTAACTTTTTAATTTGCTTCAGGAGGCCAAACTGGCTGACAAAGATAAATGTGTGTATTTTTTTTTCTTTTCTTTAACTCTAGCCCAGGATGACCTGGAACTCATTCTGTTGCACAGGCTGGCCTCAAACTCCTGGCAATCCTCCTATCTTAGCCTCTTGAGTGCTTGGATTACAGATGTAAGCCACCATAAGCTACATCAAAGATATTTTAAGGAAGGGTAATTACAAGCTAATCTCTAAAATTCATGAACATAAAAAGGTAACATGTACAAATCATATTTAGAAATACACTAAAGTCCATTATGAACAACTTGGGTTTACTACAGGGATACAAAGCTAGTTTTACTTTAGTATTCTTTCCTAAATGTCATTCCCCCATTTATAAAGTATGAAAGTCAAATGAATAAACAGAAAAAATTAAAATTATCTAAACTAAATTTCATCACTGGGAATGGTAGTGTAAACCTGTAATACCAGTGCACAGAAGGCTGGAATAGGAAGATTGCCATGAGTTCAAGGCCAGCCTGGGCTACACATGAGTATCAGGCTAGCATGGGATATCAAAGCAAGCCAAAGAAACAAATTCTCTAAAATTCTCCTGGCAATTCTGAAAATAGTTTGCTTAATCATTCAAAGAATAGCCACAAAACAGTATACGCATAAAATGCTGAGACACTCAATCCTCTCCCCAGACTACAAGAGACGCTGGCTACTAACACAGTTAACTTTACAAAGCTGAGACAACTTACCTGTGGGGGAAAAAGTGTGACAAAAAAGGAAAACTGACCAAAGAGAATGGAAATTATCATACTATGCAGACAAGATGGTTGTGCATGTAGGAAACCTATAAAGAATCAGGTGTCAGTATTTATAATATAGCAAAGTCACTGAATAAAGTATCAATGTACAAAAAGCTTCTCTTTCTATATACTAGCAAATAACTACTAAGAGTTTTAAATGCCATGTACAACATTAACAAAAAGAAAAATCCAAAGGAACACACAAAAATCTTTTATTTCCTTAAAAAGGGCAAGGTTTAAGTATGAAATAAAAATACTAACTATAAAGAACTGACTTTTAAATAAATTATTGAATTTGGAATTACCTTAAAATGAAGAACTTATATTCACTTATATTAAATGACTAAAAAGGCAAACCAAAAAAGTGGAAGAGTAACTGTTTAAATGAAATAAAGGATTCCACTCCAAAACCAATTAGAAATTTCCACAAATCTGATTCACACAATGTAAGAACTCACAAAAGATCTGCATAAGCACACTGCAGAGTAAGATTTGGAATAACCATTAAAGATCTGAAAATGAGCCAAACACAGTGGCTTATGTCTTAATCTCAGCATTCAGGAGGCTCAGGTAGTAGGAGAATCACTGTGAGTGTAAGTCCAGCCTAGGCTACACAGTGAGTTCCAGATCGGTATGGGCTAGAGTGGACCCTGCCCTAAAAAGCAAAACAAATAACAATTTAAAAATAACCATAAACCCTGAATGAAAATGTTCAATATAAGTAAAAATCAGGAAAATATAAAATTAAAACCACAATATGCCTGGTTATGTTGACACATGCCCACAATCTCAGCACTTGGGAGGCTGAGGCAGGAACAGAAATAGAAGTCAAAGCCAGCCAGTGTTGACTTTATGGGACACCATCTCATAAAAAAAAAAAACAACAAAGAAATAACAGTACCCAAATCATAATGTGGTATTATTACACGCCACAAAATAGCTACTTGAAAAAGACAGATAGCTGGTAAGGATGTGAGGCAGCTGGCACTGATATACCCTACCAGTGGGAATGAAACTGGGTTATACTCTTTGGGAAAAAGTGGTGTCATCAATTTAAAAATTTTCCTACCAAAAGCATTCTTCGGGCTGGAGAGATGGCATAGCGGTTAAGCACTTGCCCGTGAAGCCTGAGGACCCCGGTTCAAGGCTCGATTGCCCAGGACCCACGTTAGGCAGATGCACAAGGGGGCGCATGCATCTGGAGTTCGTTTGCAGTGGCTGGAAGCCCTGGCGCACCCATTCTCTCTCTCGCTCTCTATCTGCCTCTTTCTCTCTCTGTCACTCTCAATAAATAAAAAATAATTTTAAAAAAAGCATTCTTCTCTAGGATATACACTCTAGATAATTTGTGTACTAGGACTCATATACAACAATGTTTGCAGCACCACTGTTTAACAGTCAAAAATCTAAACGTCAAACAACAGAACTGAGAAATTGTGAGTTATTTCATGACATTATAGTTATGAATCTAAACAGACTACAACATGGGCAAGTGTCCTAAACAAACTGGCCACAACAGAATAAACACAGCATGGAATAAAGTTCAAAACAAATAAATATTTTAGGGATATACACATGAGTTAAAACACATGGAGAAAAACAAGGGAAGGTAACACACACATCCAGGCAAGATGTGTTCTCTAGAGGAAACATGGGGAATTTCTGGAGTACTTGGCAAGGTCCTGTTTCTTGACCTGAATAGTAGCTATATGGGTGCTTAATGTAGCCTTCCTTCCTCTCTCCGTCCCCCCCTTTTTTTTCCCCAAGTAGGGTCTCCCTCTAGCCTAGGCAGACCTAGAATTCACTATGTACTCTCAGGCTGGCCTCAAACTCAAAGCAATCCTCCTACCTGTGCCTTCTGAGTACTAGGATTAAAGGGATATGCCACCACGCCTGGGAATGTATATTTTCGTAGACTACAGTTGCTTATGTGATTTTCTGAATATATGTGTGATGCTATGCTCAACAATTTAGAAAAGAAAAACTAGTTCAAGAATGAAACAAAAACAAATGTACTCTAAGAAATCAGAAAATTACTAAAATTTAATTAAGCAATGATTGTATAAACATGTATACACATACCAAAGAAATTGCAACTAAAATTCTAGATGTATTTCATGCATTTATTGGGCACAATTTATATGAACATAAAATTAAGTCTTCACGCTTTGGCACCCTATTTTAAAAATTTTTTAAATTATTTATTAAGATGGAGAGAAAGGGAGGGAGAGAGAAAAAGAGGGGGAGAATCGGCATGTCAGGGCTCCAGCCACTGCAAATGGACTACAAATGCATGTACCATCATGTGCATCTGGCCTATCTAGGTACTGGAGAATCAATCAAACCTGGGTCCTTAGGCTTCACAGGTAAGCACCTTAAGCTGCTAAGCCATCTCTCCAGCCCTACTACTTTTGAAGATTAATTAATTAATTAATAATTTATTCAGTGATACCCATTCCATGCATCAGACTTACTTCTAAAGTTCAAGAATCCAGGGATATTTTAAATCTGTTCCTTGAATATCCTTAGAAAATTTTAGTCTAAACAAAGCTACTAATTACAACTTTAACTACATGATCCAAGCAATGCTCTTACAACTGAAGTTTCTGTATACTCACACATTATGATCTCTATCACCTTAAGTCACTAAGTATAGCTATATGAATTTCAAATATTCACTATAACAAGCCAAGCTTCATAAAAGCCCCATAACCAGGTTGTACTACTACTCCCTGTGTTGTAGCTCAGGAAAATTTAAACTCAGTTTGCCGCAGTCAAAGCCAACAATGAGCAAAGCAGAATTTGTTTGCAGGTCATAAATGTCAGAGGCTGTACCATACCTTGTGTAGGTTTGTTATGAAATTGGCAAACTAACAGTGTTTTCCAGACTGTTTCTTCTCTTCTCCGTTTTGAGAATACATGTATGTATATGTTGTTATTATATATTAATTATCACACAGGGTGTGATATCAGATAAAGTGAGTATGTGAAAGAAAGCCAAGAAGGACCTTGTTCAATACCAGATTCAGACTGACTATGGAACATGGGAGACAGGAGAATGTGAGAAGGTTTTCAGAGATGACAACCAAGCCCCCCTTGCATAAGAACAGGTTATTTCTAGGTAGGCAGTATCCAAACCAGTTGTCATCTCTGTAGCAAAAGAGTATTCCTTTAGGCTGGACAGATGACTCAGAGGTTAAAGAGGTTTGCTTGCAAAGCCCAAGGACTGGGGTTGGATTCCCCAGTATCCACAAAAGCTAGATGCACAAGATGGTGCATGCGTCTGGCATCTGTTTGTGGTGGCTAGAGGCCCTGACCTGCCCATTCTCATTCTCTTTTTCAAATAAATAAGAGTGTTGCTTAAATAAGTTTATCTAAGCCAGTATTGAATGATACACACAGAATATCAAAAAATAAATCAGTCACAACAATATTTAAGTACAAACCCTGAGACACAGCCTAAGAATATTCTAGAATGATTGCTAATCATATATATACATATGCGCACACACATTTTTTAGTGCTGCTGGTAATCAAACTCACAGCTTTCACATGCTAGGCAAAAACTAGGCAATATCCCTGGATCCCTACTTGTATATATCACTACTTTCCTAGATGTGTATCTTATGTATGAAATAGGCTTTTATATGTAAAATTTTATTTATGGACATATGTATAAGAATGGAATCCAACGGGAAAGAAATATACCAACTTTAGGAGAGTTGTGACCACTAGAAGAATGAGTAAGGGAAAGAGGTAACTTTAGTGCAAAAATTTTATTTGATGCTTATGTTGCCTGGAGAAGAGATCTGAATCAAACATTAAGACCTTAACATGTGCTAAAGGTAGGTTGTAGGCATATAAGTATAATTTTGAATTATTTTAAATATTTTGAAGTAACTCCATAAAAGCAATACAGGGGCTGGAGAGATGGCTTAGTGGTTAAGGCACTTGCCTGCAAAGCCTAATGACCAGAGTTCGATTCCCCAGTGTGTACATAAAGCCAGATGCACAAAGTGCTGCATGCATCTGGAGTTCGTTTGCAATGGCCAGAGGCCCTGGTGGGCTCAATCTCATTCTGTCTGCTTGCAAATAAATAAATAATTTTTAAGAGCATGTCAACAAGGTTCCCAAAATAAGGCTTCTGTCAAAGCACGTGATTATCACCTGAGGTAAAAGTTAAGACCCTATTGTTGAAGAAACCACGTTCTGCCAATGCAGAACATTGAGAGATCCAGCTGAATCTGGAAGGAAGCCAATGCCCAGATGGTTAGTCCATATAGTGCTGAAAAGCACTATATGAGCTGCTGAGGGAAAATTGCCAACAATGTTGTGAGCAGGAGACAATGTTATATGAAAGCAACCAACCTTACAAGATGAACACATCTGTACAATAGCAGCACACAGCCTAGGTGGGTAACCAATGGCTCTCTGGCTATGAGATCTGCTCAGTGGAAAGGAACCCAAAACGGGAACTGGAGACCAAGTCAAAATCCTATGGACACCAAGTTTATGGGCTCCAATGAGAAGCTCCCACTAGTTTTTTGGCTAAAACTGAGGCTAAACCTAGCAAAAATCTCTCTAAATTAACAATGTGTATCCCCTTTAACTTATCCTGATCTCACTCTCCATTGCAGAATCTGTTTGTCTTTTTCAGAAAACAGCAAAAACTGAGGACAACCAGAGTCTATCAAACAAGACAAGGATAAGATGGCTGACTCTCGGGCAGGAGATGAACCAAAGTGACTCACAGAGGAACTGGCTAAATGAGCAAGAGTGCTGCTTCCATGGCGAGCCTGACAACCTGGTTCAGGATGATGGAGACAGACACTGAGGATATTCAAAATGCACCAAAACATAAACCTAGAATCTGCCAAGAGCTCACAACTATAAGAGCACACCCACAAAGGCTCATGAAATTTTGCAGAAAAGGGGGGAAAAAAGAATGTTAAGAGCCACAGGGTGGAGGGAATATCAAGAGGCGCTGCCCATCCCATTACTGACTGCTGCTTTCACAACCCATAACCTACAACTTCATGGTGAATACCCCAGTAACCCCACTCAGGAGGGCTCTCAGTGGTGTGGGGACAGGGAAGAGAGAAATTATTGTATGGACATTTCATATGTTGGTACCAAGCTTCTACTTAGTAAAATTAAAAATCACCAATTAAATAGAGAAAAATAAGAGCAATACAGAAATTTAAATTGTCCTATTCAGAGGTAATTATTTTAAAATGTTAATAGCTTTACTGGGCCATAAGAGACCTAGAAGTGCATTTAAACTGTACAATCTGGTATGTTTCAATCTGTATATACATAAATCATGAAATCACTATCACCACCAAGAACTAACACTGATCCCAAATGTTTTCTTCATACCCTTTCTTGAACTCTTTCTAGGCCATTTCTGCCCAGTCCACCCAGCCAACCAGTGATTTGCTACCACTATAGGTTAGCTGGCATTTTCTGGAATTCGGTGCAAATGTAATTACATACAGTACATACTTTCTTTCACTAAGCATAATTATTCTGAAATTTGCCCTGTTATAGCATGTAGCAACAGTTCACTCTTCATTTATGGAGTAGTATTCCTCTGTATGGACATATAAAAGGCTGTCTATTCATTTACTTTTTGGACATCTGGGTTGTTCCCAGTATGGGACTATAAACATACGTGCACAAGTCTATATATAGTTATACACTTATTTCTTCTAAGTGCAACCTAACTACTAAAAGATACCAACATGAACAAAAACAAGAAAAGCCTGAGAAACTAACACAGACCTAAAGAGCCTAAGAAGACATAATACTAAGGATGATTCGCTTGCTAGGATCTTAGTGTAGAAAAAGGCTAGGAAAATCAAAGCAACTTGGTGACTACAGTAACAATATTAGTTCATTAGGTATAGAAACTTCACCCTACTAATGTTAAGAAGTTGGCAGGGAAAATATGGTGCAAGGTATATAGTTACATTCTGTTTTTTTCTCTCCCCTTTTTTGTTGACAGGGTCTTTATAACTAGTCCTTATTCTTCCTTTGTTTTTTTTTTTTTTTTTTTTTTTTTTAAGATAAGGTCTCACAGTGTTGCCCAAGCTAGCCTTGAACTCATGGCAATCCACCTGTTCTAGCCTCCCTAGTACTGGGATTGCAAGTGTGAGTCATGACACTTGGTTTCCTCTTTGTAATTTATATAAATCAAAAACTATTCTAAAATAAGAATTTATCTTAAAAATACCTATGTGTTGCCAGGCGTGGTGGTGCACGCCTTTAATCCCAGCACTCAGGAGGCAGAGGTAGGTGAATCCCCATGAGTTCGAGGCCACCCTGAGACTCCATAGTGAATTCCAGGTCAGCCTGGGCTAGAGTGAGACCCTACCTCGAAAAACAAAACAACAAAACAAAACAAAAAACCCTATGTGTGTGAAAGGAAATACCTATTGTTTCAAACAAGATCAGCAAAATCAGGCTTTTTATTTCCAGTAAGAAACTGATAATTCTTTGAACCTATTCTCTTCATGTCCCTTCCAAACTGCATAAACATCAACAAAAGTAATGTAACAACTCACATTTCCTAATTACAGAATATTTAGGAGACAGAATATTAGAACTTCATTTGCATGTAATGCCTTAAATTTGCCTACTCAGTTTTGGAGCCCACATTGGGAGACTTTTGGGCAGCAGAAAACAGAAAAGTGACCTTAACTATAATTTGCAACAGCATAAAATACCCACAAAAACCTAGAGATCAAGCCTAAATACAAATGTACAAGATTTCTACAAAACATGGAGAAAAATTAATGATGACTTGATGAACAAAAAAATACCAGCTTCATGGACTGAGAGCTGATTAAGTTGATCTATAAAGTTACATGAAAATGCAAAAATACAAAAAAGTGAACAATCAGACAGGACAAGGCTGAAGAACCTCACCATTAACTAGGAAAACCTTTCTGTAAAGTAATACAAGGAGAGAATAATAGATTTGTAAGTGAGAACAAAGTATGCAGAAACAGATGTGTACATACATAATGGACACCTGAGTTGATGAGAAAGATAACATGGTGGATTTTCCAAGCTACTCAAGAAGCTAAGGCAGAAGGATCACAAGTTCAAGGCCACCTAGGCTACAGAGTGAGTTTAAGATCAGCTAGGTCAATTTATTGAGACCCTAACTCAAAATTTACAAAGGAGAACTGTGGCTATAACTCAGAGGTAAAACACTTCCCTATCATACACAAAGTCCTCAGTTCAGTCCCAGCCGCCCCCCCCCCCACTTTCTCATACACATACACAGTTCCCTTTACTTTCCCTCCCAAATAGTGCTGGATCAACTGGCTTTCAATACAGAATAAAATGAATCTTAACACTGTAACCTTGCACAAAACTAAATTCCAGGTGAGCTATAAATCTAAGCATAAAAAGATGTTCATGGACTGGAAGAATTAATATTGTGGAAATGGCTATACTACTAAAAGCATCCTACAAATTCAATGCAATCACCATCAACATCCCAATATAGGGGGTTCCTGCTTGCTGCAGCTCATGTTTGCTGCTTTTTTTTTTTTTAAAATTTTTATTTATTTATTTGAGAGCGACAGACACAGAGAGAAAGACAGAGGGAGAGAGAGAGAGAGAATGGGCGCGCCAGGGCTTCCAGCCTCTGCAAACGAACTCCAGACGCGTGCGCCCCCTTGTGCATCTGGCTAACGTGGGACCTGGGGAACCGAGCCTCGAACCGGGGTCCTTAGGCTTCACAGGCAAACGCTTAACCGCTACGCCATCTCTCCAGCCCTGTTTGCTGCTTTTTGATGTTTGCTGGTTATTTAAGTGTTTCTGTTTGGATCTGGGAAAGGGAGCCAGCTTCTTCAGCTATTGATGGAACTTCCCCTTGGATCTGTAAGCTGAAATAAATCCTGTTCCTCTCATTAAAAAAAAAGGGGGGGAGGGAATTACCATGGGATATATTTTATAATCATGGAAAATGTTAATAAAAAAAAAATCCAGGGGCTAGGGAAATGGCTTAAGGATTAAGGCATTTGCCTGTGAAGCCCAAGGACCACAGTTCGATTACCCAGGACCCATGTAAGCAAGATGCATAAGATGCATGCATCTGGAGTTCGTCTACAGTGGCTAGAGGATCTGGCATGCCCATTCTCTCTCTCTATCTACCTCTCTCTCTCTAAAAAAAATAAATAAAAATACATTAAAATTATTCCAGCCAGGCATGGTGACACACACCTTTAATCCCAGCACTTGGGAGGCAGAGGTAGGAAAATAGCTATGGGTTTGAGGCCTATTTGAGACTACATAGTGAATTCCATGTCAGCCTGGATTAGAGGGAGACATACCCTACCTTGAAAAACAAAACAAAATTCCAATATAGAGCCAGGTGTAGTGATGCATGCTTTGAATCCCAGCACTCAGAACTCAGAGGTAGGAGGATCGCTGTGAGTTCAAGGCCAGTCTTGGCTGGGCTAGATCATCTGCTTCAAAAAACAAAACAAAAAATTTCCAATACTCAGCTCACTTTCCCCATTTGTCATTCTGATGTGAAAGTGTGATGCCTTCCTGCCTGCTCTTGCCATGTTCTCCTTCATGCAACACAATAAAGCTTTCCCTTGAAACTGTAAGTTGGAAATAAACCTTTTCCTTCCATAAATAATTTCTGCAGGTGGCTCTGTCCCAGCAATGAGAAGGTAACTGCTACACTCATGATTTATATTTTATATGATTTTTAGGAAGTTTGCAGAGATAAGAACATAGTACAAAGGCTTGGTGGTGTTTATCTGTGCCTCCTGGTACAATTTTTTTTGTTTTGTTTTTTTGAGGTAGTCTTACTCTAGCCCAGGCTGACCTGGAATTCATCACTATGTAGTCTCAGGGCGGCCTTGAACTCATGGCAATCCTCCTACCTCTACCTCCTAGGTGCTGGGATTAAAGGTATGTGCCACCATGCCCAGCTCCAGTACAATTTAATAGAAATATTTTTTAAAATAAATTTGTGTGTGTAAATGCACGCGCACGTGTGTGGGGAGGGGGAGAGGGAGAGAATGGGTGCACCAGGGCCTCTTGCCACTGTAAACAAATTCCAGATGCATACATCACTTTGTGTCTGGCTTTACATGGTTACTAAGGAATTGAACCCAAATTGCAACCAAGTGCCTTTAACCACTAACCATCTCCCAGCCCAATTTAATAGAAATAAATTCTATAGACGACACACAAAAATTATAAAAAATGTTTTTGAGCTAGAGATATGGCTTAGTGGTCAAAGCGCTTGCCTGTGAAGCCTAAGGACCCAAGTTTGACTCCCAAGTACCCATGTAAGCCAGATTCACAAGGGGGCACATGCATTTGGAGTTTATTTGCAGTGGCTGGACGCCCTGATACATCCATATTCTCTCTCTCTCACAAACACATACACAATAAATAAAATAAAAATATATACAGTAGGCACTATTCCCATGTCACATGAACTATTAGTCCATATTGTGATGTGTTGGAGTGTAAAACACTCAATTTTGAAGTCATAGAACTAACAAAAGATATAGCTTACTAATAAAATTTTAGATTGATTGCATGTTGATTTGGCAATGCATTACATTTGTTCAATTATATCCAATTATTTTTCCTTTAACATTCTTTATGTAGCTACCACAAAATCTCTAACATGTCTCACATTTTATTTCTTTTTGGGGGCTGCTGTAGCCTTATCTATTCTAGGCAAGCACTGTACTACTGAGCTACACACTCAGCCCTTAGTATTGTTTTTGTTTAGTTTTTGAGACAGGACCACAATAAGTAGCTCATTCTGGCCTTGTACTGGCTACATAGTCCAGGGCATCCTCAAATTCACAACCCCTCCCCCCAGTCCCCCGCCTACATCTCCTAAGTGCTGGGATTATAGGCCTACACCACCACACCTTGCTTCACATTACATTTATCTATATAAATACTCTGTTATCTTCATCTTGTACTTTCTTATCCAATCTTCTTACATATCACAAAATAGATTTCTATATTCTAATCACAGGCAATCTCCATCCAGAGGGATCCCAATCCTTAAAGCAAACCATAAAACGGGCAAGTACTGCCAGAACTCATGATCTTTCTCCCACAGCTTCCCAAGAAGACCTCCCCCACACTGCTTAGAAGCAGTTCTATGCACAAGCCTAGTGCTTCCAACTTTCCAAAGCGCAATCACCTGACAAATGGTCATGAATTCCTCGGTTTGTGGGTGTTGTGCAGACTTTACTGAAGTCCAGAGAATTGTCCAATATGGCATTTATCCTTCGAAAGATATTGGCATTGCTACATGTGGAGAGTGCTGGAACTTCCTGGTTGTCCCAACAATCTTTTATCTTCCTCGCTTCTTCTTCCTAGATATAGAGAAAACATGATCAGGTTTTGTACATTCATATAGAATGATAGACTTCACAGCCCCCTCAACTCAATAGATGAATCAGAAAAAGTAACAAGGACTTGAATTTCTTGCCTGCATATTAAAACACTCAATGAGTTATTGCTATGAACAAGATACTGGGAGTTGTGAGAGTACCAACTAAAATATAAAGATTCTCTAGCCACTCCTAATATAATGGCATACATAAAAGTATCAGCATGACATAGTGTTACAGTCAGCTTCACGTTGCTTGGATGAACCTTCAGAGCAAACAGTTTATAGGAAGAATGTAATTTACTGAAGCATAGAAACCCAAGGGAAATTCCATAATGACAGGCTGGCCCCTTTATATAGATCCATGCAGACAGAAAAGCAACCACCACCAGCATCACAAAGCCAGCACACTCCAGGAACCCTAGACAGAGCTGAAGTACTCTACATATCTTAGGCTGGAATTCAGACCCACCCCAAATAAACCTCAGGGCTAGACCCTAGTATCTAACTATGGTGACACCTCCTCCAGCCTGGCAGCTGGAGATCCAAGGCTTTAAGACACTCCTGATTTGACACTCCTGATTTGCTGGAGGAGATGCATTCAAACTACCACACATGGTAAGAGTAACATTAACAATGGGAGGTCCCTGATGCCCCAAAACATTATAGGCCATTGCCAAGGCCCTTGGTTTCCCACCAGGAATCAATGGTAAGACCCTATTGCTGCAGATTCCACATACTTGGGCTGCAAGGCCACTGAGAAATCCTACTGGAACTGAGCTGATAACCTCCTCCATGTAGACCAGCTGACAGAAAGATAGAAGAAGCCATTCTACATGTAGTTCAATGGGAGAAAGGGATACCACCAGTGAAGATACTCAACAGTAGACAATGCAAACCTTGTAATTGGCCAGCCAGGCCAAATAAGCCAATGGGTGCAATAGTGGCAGGTCTGTCATGGTGGAAACCAACTGCCCTCCAATTGGACCAGAGGCCCGCTCCATGGGGAGGAATACATCCCTGATACTGAAACTTGAAAACAGGGGTAGTCAGGAGCCCTAGAGGTGTAACATCTGCTGATGTCTGGATAAGTATATATACTATGCTTATCAAACTACCCAGTAATCACTTCTCTTAATATTTGTACCTTTATATTAATGCTACTCTCACATTGGGTAGAGAATCTTCTCTTCTCAGATGGCAGTGACCTTGGGATGACTCAGAAGGTATCGTAGTGCTGGAAAGAAGTGACTGGAGTACTGAGAAACATCTCAATCACACCTTCCAAGGCTCAGGGTCTAATGTGAAAGAGGTGGCAGAAAGAATGTAAGAGCCAAAGGAAGGGTAGGACTTCTTACAACATGCTCCTCCAGACACAAAAGGGCCTGCATATCCATGATCTCACCGTGCTTGACACTACCTACACAAGACCATCGTAAGAGGAGGAAAAGATCATGGCATCAAAATAAAAGAGAGACTGATTTTTGAGATGGGGAGGGGATATGATAGAGAATAGAATTTCAAAGGGGAAAGTGGGGGGGGGAGCGAGGGTATTACCATGGGATATTTTTTATAATCATGGAAAATGTTAATAAAAATTGAGGAAAAAAAGTAACATGAGCTTTAGAACCAGACAGACTTGTTCAAATCTTGAGGTATATCCAATATATTGGGATATTTTGAGCACAAAAAAACGTAGTGCTAAGACATTCTACAACATGGATAAGCCTCAAAAACATTATGCTAAGTTGAAGGCAGCATTATATAAGCCCATATATATATGAAACACCCCACATAAAAAAATCTACAGATTACTTTTCTAGAGTTGGGTCAGAAATAAGGGTGTGTTGGCTGGTGACTTGCAAGGTTTCTTTCTGAAGTGATGTGTAATACGTTTTAAAACTCCATGACCAGACCTGATGGTACAGGTCTATAATCCTAGCTACTGGGAAGGTTGAGGCAGGAAGATCATGAATTCAAAGCCAGTCTAGACCATTTAGTAAAACCCTGCCAGAACACAAAAAGCAGAGAAGCTGGGAGTCTGCTTGGTACAGCATTGCCTAACATGCTGAAGGCCTGGGCCTAACACATTTCTACTTATGAGCATGAGATGTGAAAGATATCACTGAAAAAAAGGAACACTCCTAGATATCCAATCATGAACTGAACTTTATGTAAAAACGATTATGGTGTTCTCTAACTTGTAAATATAACATCACCATCTACTGGTACCAAGGCAGCCACCCAGCCAGTATTATTCTTCACTCAAGTCCTTAACTTTCCACATTCAAGACCTTAGGTTATTAGCAATGAAACACTGGTTGACAGAATGAATTTTCTTTCTTTGGTTACTTTGTTTCTGAAATAGGGTCTCATATAGACCAAGGTGACCCTGAATTACCAATTCTCCTGCTTCTACCTTCCAAGTGCTGGGATTACAGGTGTGAAGCATTATGTCTAGCTCACTTGCCCATCCTTCCTTTCTTTTCTCTCTCCTTTCTCTCCTCCCTTCCTTTTTTTGGAGATTGAGTTTCAGACAAGGTTTCATATTATATATAGCCCAGGCTAGTCTGGAACTCACTATGGAGCCCAGAGTGCCTCAATCTCATAGCAGTCCTCCTGCTTTAGCCTCCCAAATGCTGGATTACAGATGTGAGCCATCATGCTCAGCTGATAAGACTGAATTTTATAAGAGAAACCTCCTATAGGAATAGTTCACCATTCTTAGTTATTTCAGGACAAGAAAAAAAAACAAAAACAAACAAACAAACAAAAAACCTAACAGGAGACCAAGCATGGACAGTAGCTAGCACTATTTTAGAGCTGGCTCATTAAAAGAAAACAGAACATCCCAGTGTCCAGTGTCCCTTTGTTTAACATATTAAGATCCAGCATGACATGACCAAATGCTTTTACAGTGTTACAGAATGTTTTGTTTAAATTTATGACAAAAGAGAAGGGAAGAGGGGAGAGAGGGAAAGAGAAAATATGATATGTCAGGGCATCTTGCCATTGCAAAGAACTCCAGATACAAGTGCCACTGGCTTTATGTGGGTACTAGGGATTTGAACATAGGCCATCAGGCTTTGTATGCAAATACCTCTAACCATTGAACTATCGTCCCAGTCCATAGTTTTACCAACTCTTAAGCAGAGAAACTTGAATCCTACTTCAGTCTCGAGTTCTTAAAAAGACTGTGTCCTGGGCTGGAAAGATGGCTTAGAGGTTAAGCACTTGCCTGTGAAGCCTAAGGATCCCGGTTAGAGTCTTGATTCCCCAGGACCCACGTTAGCCAGATGCACAAGGGGGCCCACACATCTGGAATTCGTCTGCAGTGGCTGGAAGCCCTGGCGTGCCCATTCGCTCTCTCTCTCTCTGCCTCTTTGTCTGTCACTCTCAAATAAATATATAAAAATAACCAGCCGGGCGTGGTGGCACATGCCTTTAATCCCAGCACTCAGGAGGCAGAGGTAGGAGGATCGCCATGAGTTCGAGGTCACCCTGAGACTACATAGTGAATTCCAGGTCAGCCTGAGCCAGAGTGAGACCCTACCTCGAAAAAAAAAGAAAAGAAAAGAAATAAAAATAAAACTTTTAAAAAAAGACTGTGTCCTTTGAAATCTGTGAGGATAATAAGAATACTCAGTTCAGCAAGGCTGTTTCCCAATCTCTACTGAAAGACATAACTAATCAGGCCCTTTTCACAACTATGTTTCCAAGATGATACTCAAACTTCCCTCAGGTAACTTCACAAAGATTGCAAGATGCAAGCAAGCTTTTACAATCTGCAGATCTTAGGGCTACATGCTTCTTGAATTTTTATTGACTGCCTGATACCAACAGGCAACACACCAAAGGGTGAGACAGAGAGTCAATCAAAAAAAAGTTTTTAAGTTTGGACAAGGAACTAAGACCTAATTGCGTTGTTAATGACCCCAACATGTTTCAACATGCTGTAAATAACCACTGTCCTCTAAATCTAGGTGGTTGGGAGGGAGAGAATGTGTGCAGGAGTGGGGTAAGGAGGGCATATGAAGAACACAGAAAGCACTGAGGCATTATCAAAAGTACCTCAGTATGGTAAAGCATTAGCTATAGGAGACAGGAAAGGCCTCGTACACTGAGTTAAGGAATTAGCAGTGCCTTCTAAATCAGAAGTTACCAAACTTTTAAGATCCCTTTATAACAGTACAAAATAACCTAATTTTTATGTACTCCAAGTACTATAAATGTGGAGTCCCTAGATTTTGGCCACATCTGAAGGCAAGTAAATTACGACTATATGTAAATCTTAGGCTTAACAGTAAGTACAGGGGAGATGAAGGCCTCTGAGAAAAATGTGACAACAGTTTAAGGGACACATGCAGACTTGGGGAGGTCTTCTAGGAGAAAGTCATTCCTCAGGAGAAATGCCTAAAATACTATTTCAAGTAGCCTGGAAAATAATCTAATTTAGTACTATGTCTGGTCATCCTGCCCTACTCCTAATCCAATTTGGAAAATTCATCATAATCCCAAATGGGCAAATGTCGCCTACCATGTCTCTCTCCTTTTCTCTGTGTATCCCAAATCATAGATCAAGTTCAAGGTGATGTGTACTTAGAGTAAGTCAATGAGGTGTTTAATTTATACCATAAACAACTTGCTTTATCAGTAAATACTAATGTTTGCCTTGAAAGACCAAATTGAGGGGGGAGACAACATTGTCAGATGCAGAGCAGTTCTACCACTTTTCTTATTTGAACAATATAGTGATTATACTATCTCTCGAGAGTGTGACTATACATAGAGTACTTACCACAGTGCCTGACAAATAAATGTGCTGAGCAAACTGATGCTAGTAGTAGTAGCAGCAGTGTACCTTGAGTCTGAGGCAACTACAGGGATCTTTGAAGATCTATGTGCTCATTAAATAATAAAAATATATTAATAAAGTGCTAAGGCAATTTTCTATGCCTGGATCCCCATAATTCTTCCTCCTTTTACTCATTTGACTTCAGAAGCCTAATTAAAAAATACTAAAGACATGATACAAACAGCTTCCTAAAACCTGAGTCTACTATAAAAGTGATAGATTAATTCTTGTGAACACATCCGTTAAATGAACTGCTTCTCGTTTTCATAATGGAAGCCCACTATCTACTCTCCTTGATTTTGTATAGTCTACCTTAACTTGGTCAATATATAATTCCAAGTTCAGAACAATTTCTTAATATAAGGAATAATTTTTTCTTTTTTCTTTTTTTTGTTTTCATTTTTTGAGGTAGGGTCTCACACTAGTCCAGGCTGACCTGGAATTCACTCTGTCGTCTCAGGATGGCCTTGAACTCACTGCGATTCTCCTACCTCTGCCTCCCGAGTGCTGGGATTAAAGGCGTGCACCACCACACCCGGCGGTAATTTTTTCTTTATAGTCTACTATTGCCTGATAGCTTCCCCTATTTTGAGCTTATTTTGCTGTAAACATGGGATCACTTGGAAGCCTTTTTTTTAATCCTTAAGGTGGTCTTTTACTATGGACAGAAAAATAGCCTTTAAGAGAAAGACTTAGAAATTGTGAATTTTAGCTGGGTTGGTGGCACACCAGCACTGGGGAGGCAGAGGTAGGACTGCTGTGAGTGAGGCCAGTCAGGGACTACATAGTGAATTCCAGGTCAGTCTGGGCTCTAGTGAGACCCTTTCTTGAAAAAACAAGCAAAAAAAAAACAAAAAAAAAAAAACACAAAAAACTGTAAACCTTAAGGTTATTAAAATCAGGAATCACAGACTGAAGAGATTGCTCAGCGGTTAAGGCACTTGCCTTCAGACTATAGCAACCTGAGTTTGATTCCCCATTACCCATATAAAACCAGACACACAAAGTGGCACATGCATCTGTTTGCAGCAGCTGGAGGACTTGGTATGCCTATTCTATCTCACTCCTCTCTCTCACTGCTTGGAAATAAATAAATAACAATATAAAAATTTAGAAAGATCAGGGGTCAACATTAAGAATTATTTGGTGGGCTGGAGAGATGGCTTAGCAGTTAAACACTTGCCTGTGAAGCCTAAGGACCCCAGTTCGAGGCTCGATTCCCCAGGACCCACATTAGCCAGATGAACAAGGGGGCGCACACATCTGGAATTAGTTTGCAGCGGCTGGAAGTCCTGGCGCACCCATTCTCTCTCTGTCTGTTGCTCTCAAATAAATAAGCAAAATTTTTAAAAAAGAATTATTTGGTAATAATAGAAGAGAAAAATAATTACTCTTTCAAGTTTAAAGCTTGCAATAATAAATATTGCAAAACCCAGCCTCAAAATAAAACCAGTTCTGCCTACCTACCTACATGGTAATAGAATGGCTCATGAGGAATCTCTACCAACACAGTTATTTTACTTCAGGACCCAATTTTCTCAACAGATGAGTTGATACTCCCATGGTGCAACTATGGTTCCCTAAAGCTGTGATCCCCAAGAACTCCCACAACCAAATTGAGACTAAAAAAAAAATTCTTTTTACATAAGGAAAGAACCCTCCTTCCCCAAAATGCGAGTCACTATTTCAAAAAATAAGACCACCACAAGCTTTGGAGTATAAGCACTAGGTTTATCACCTACATATTATCCTGAGCCTTCATTAGTTAAGATATAAAAAGGGGTGACAAGTAAGTGCCAGGAAACACACAACAAATAATTAATGGCAGATGTCCAGTTCCATAGGTGACAGTGTTGGTACTCAGAAATATGCTTTCAACTTATTCACCCTAGCCACCTTCACCAAGAAAATTTATTTACTTGCTTTAGTGTAAGTGGGGTTTGTTTCTATATCTGTGACTTGAAATTATTACTCATGGCTCTAAAATTTTGTTCACGGCTGAAGAGGTGGCTTAGCAGTTAAGGTGTTTGATGCAAAGCCTAAGGAATCAGGTTCAATTCCGTAGTACCCCATAAAGCCAGATACACAAGGTGGCACATTTGTCTGGAGTTTGTTTGCAATGGCTAGAGGCCCTGATGTGCCTATTCTCTCTATATGCCTCTCTCACTCTCTTCATAAATAAAATTAAATTTAAAAATTGTTGAGAGGCGGTTCTCACACCTTAGGCTGTCCTAGCACTCATGGTCCTCCTACCTCTATAGCCTTAGCACTGGGATTACAGGCATTCACCATTATATGTGGCTAAAAATCTATATGGATATGTTTGCTCAAAAATATTCACAAAGGGCTTGAGAGATAGCTTAGTGGTTAAACACTTGCCTGTGAAGCCTAAGGACCCTGGTTCAAGGCTCGATTCCCCAGGACCCATGTTAGCCAGATGCACAAGGGGGCACACACATCTAGAGTTTGTTTGTAGTGGCTGACGGCCCTGACACACCCATTTTTTCTCTCTCTCTTTATCTGCCTCTTTCTCTGTTGCTCTCAAATAAATAAATAAAAATAAACAAAAAATTTTTAAAAATTCCCAAAGTTGGTATTGTAGAATTGCCTCACTGGAACACTTTGGATTTGCCTTTAGGTGTTACACTGTATAGGCTCAGCTTAGTGATGGCCATTCCCAAGTCAAAATCCTCAAGTCAATTCTACCATTTCTGGGTTTTAAATGGTTTGCTTCAATCAACACAATATCAACACGAGATGCCTTAAAAACCAGTGTTAATCATTCATGAATTTGTCAAAAAGCCAGTTGAGAGATGCACGACTGTCTGAAGGATATACAGTTTACTCCTCCAGATGGGGTTGTTTTGGTGTGTGTATGCATGCATGATGTGTATGTTCTTGTGTACTGGTGCAAGTGCACATGTAGAAATCAGAGGACAATCTCGAGTGTTAGCTCTCACCTGCCACCTTGTTTGAGGGAGGGTCTCCCATTGTTCACCACTGGGTAATCCAGACTAGCTAACCTGTGAGCTTTGAAAGATTCTAATATCCCTGCCTCCTGTCTCACTGTAGGCAGGCTGGGATTACAGACATGTGCTACCAAGTCTAGCTCTGGGTTCTGGGGATCTGAAGTCAGGTATTCATGCTTGCATGGCACTGAGCCATCTCTCATTCCCTTGATGGATTTTTAAAAATTTATTCATTCATTTGCAAAGAGAGAAGGGAAGGAGGGAATGGGTATGCCAGAGCCTCCTGCCACTGTAAACAAACTCCAGATGCATGTGCCACTTTGTGTATCTGGCTTTATGTGATTACTAGAGAACTGAACCCAGGCCATCAGGCCTTGCAAACAAGCACCTTTAACTCCTGAGTCATCTCTTTAGCTCCTCCTGATGGAGTTGTAAACCCATAGATTAGAACGCTGTAAGCCTCCTGAAAAACTGTGTTTGCACTTTTTCCAAGGAATAAGAGTTTTTCCATTTAATTAAATATTTTTAGCTGAAAGCTTTGGTCTTGAATACTTAAAGACTTTTTTTTTTTTTTTAAACTGAGCCAGAGCAACAGGAAGTAATATACTTAGATGTTCCCAAAGACCTAGTTCTTCTGAGATGCACTTTGGTGATTGTCCTTAGTTGAATAATAAAAATATAATTGAACACCTCTGTAATATTTATACTCAGATTTTGATCATATTTTTACTATAATTTTGAGCAGCCCTTATATGAATGCTCTCACAGAAAAATATTATTTGTATGACAGAATGGAAAATGCTAGTTTCCCATGAGTAACTAGCATGCTTTCACTAGAAAGCAAATATAGGCCTGGAAAGATGGCTCAGTTAACACAGGCATGAGGATCTGAGTTTGGATTCCAGCACCCACATAAAATGCGAGGTGGGGTAATGTATGCCTATCATACCAGCGCTGGGTAGAGACAGACAGGGAATCCCTGAGGCTCTCTGGCTGACTAGTCTGGCTGAATCAATGACTCGTATGTTCAGTGAGAGACTCTGTCTCAAAGAATAGGAAAGAAGACAGCTCTGACTTTCACATGTACACAAGTACACTCACAAACTCCCAATACGTGTGCCCACACACATAGGAGCACACACATTTGTACACCTTCCATACACTTACAAAAGAATGCAAATCTAGCCACGTTTCTGTTTGCTTAAGTCGTCAGGCTACTCAATGCCAAATTTCTGCTTGAACTTTGCTGACTATAATGATGAATGGATAACCAAGATATCATATATCTACACGATGGAATTCTACTCAGCAGTAAGGAAAAAAAGACACAATGAAATTTGTAGAAAAATGGTCAAACTTGGAGTAGATCATTCCAAGTGAACTCACACAATCACAGAAAGACAACCGTCACATGGTCTCACTCATCTGTGGTTCCTAACCTGGATCAGCCTGAGCTGCTTACATTCCTGAATGGCATCTCAAGGTCTGTACAATAGGGAGGGTAGGGCTTGGGGGAATGGGAAGGGTGGAGGGAACATAAAACTGAACCCAAATTGAACTGGTACCATAGAACCCTATATCCTGGAAGTTAAACTAAAAGATAGAACACTCAAAGAGGACCTTAGGGGGAACACCTGAATTGAAGGGCCCTGGAGAGGGTGAGATGAAACCTGGCCTTAAATTTCTCGTTTTTCTTTTTTCTTTTCCCTTGGCACTGGCCTATAATTCCCTGTACCAGGATGTAGTTTACATCCACAGTGAGATATTGATCAGAGAGACCTAGTAGATCTCCCAAAACAAACAAGACAGACTTCTGTCAGAGCACTTGATTACCCACCAGAGGTTACATGTTAAGACCCTACTGCTGAAGACACTATATGCAGTTGGCACGGACCATACAGACCTGGTTGGAATCAGTGCTGGAAGGTGCTGCATGAACTGCTGGGGAAAAGTGGCCAACATATGGCAAGCAACTCAAAGTCTAAGTGACTCTGAAGCCAACAACCTGACGTGATGCTCACACAAGTGCAATAGTGGCACACAGCCATGGTGGGTAACCAACTGCTCTTGGACTGGCTAGCAGACTTGCTCAGTGAAAAGCAAATTATATCTGGAACTGGGAAACAAGTCAGACTCATATCCAGACAGTGATTCTGCTTTCCACTATCAAGCTCCCACTAATCTTGGGCTATAAGAGGGTCTATACCCTTTAAATTCTCTAGAAATTAATAATGGCTATCCCATTTAACCTGTGCTGACTTCACTGTCCATCACTGGATCTGAGGAGATAAACAACCCAGTGCACTCCACCCCAGCCCCAGCTAAAACCAGAGGAATTGGGGAGACGAGCAAGAGTGCTGCTTTCTTAGTGAATCTAGTACCAGCACAAGGGTGAAGGTGGTAGGCACCGAGGACACCCAACACCTACCAAACCTGACATCTAGATGCTCCTAAGTGCCCATCACTGAAGTAGACTTAAAATGCTACCAGCATGGCTCAGGGAATTTTGCACACAGACAATGCCTCTCCCCCATAACTGACTGCTGCCCCCATAATGCAAGACCCACACAATCCTCATGGGGTTAACTGGCATCCCCAATGAGGAAGGCCTCTTCAGAAAAGAGGCAGGGAGGAGGGAAAGGATGGTACCAATGTGTGTTGTTTACATACTAAATATGTACATACCTAATAAAAATTTTAAAAATAAATGCTTGTTGGGGCTGGAGAGATGGCTCAGCAGTTAAGGCGCTTGTCTGCAAAGCCCTAAAGCCCAGGTTTAACTTCCTAGTACCAATGTACAGCCAGATGCACAAAGTGGCGTATGTATCTGGAATTCATTTCCAGTGGCTACAGGCCCTGGTGTACCCATTCTACCTGCCTCTCTTACTCTCTTGGCTTGTACACAACAAATAAAATATTTAAAAATAAAAAAGAAGTGTTTCTTGGGCTGAGGACCAATTTGGATCCCCAGCACCTATAGAAATCCTGGGTAGGTGTGGCAGCTGTCTTAATCACAGTGCAGGAGGCATAGATGAGGAATTCCTAGGGTAAGCTGGCTAACTAGACTAGCTGAATAGGCAAGCTCTGGACTCAAGTGAATGACCTTGCATCAGTAAAAATAGAGAGAGCTGGAGAGAAGGCCAGCAGTTACCTGTGCCTTCTATGCAAAAGCCAGAGCCTCTGGAGGCTTGCAACTTCCAGAGTTCAAATCTCTGGGATCCTCATAAATAGCTGGGCTTGGCCACATACGCCTGTAACCCCAGATCTGCAAAGGGGAGTAAAGATCAGTGAATTGGCCCAGGGATAGGTGGAAGGCTGTAAGTTCCAGGTCAGTTTGGGCTAGAGTGAAACCCTGCCTCAAATAATGAAAAGTAGAGTGGGAAGGGTAGGGGAGTGGAGGGGAGAGAAGATGATAAACACTTGCTGCACAAGTGTAGATTTGAGTTACAATCCCCTAGAACCCATGCAGAGCCAGACACAGTAACACCCATTTATAATCCTATGGTGAAATGGGAGGCAAAAAATCAGGAGACTCTCCAAAAGCTCACAGGCTAGCTAGCTTGGTGAATGCAGCAGTAAATGAGAACTTGCCTCATATAAGATAGAAAACAAAGGATTGACATTTTTGGTCCTCTGACCTCCACATGCATAGCACATGCATGCCCAAATGCACATGGACACATTACATATATACCTACAAAACACAAACACACAGAGATTTAAAAAAGAGAAAGGAAATGCTTTATTTTTAACTTTCTCCTATGGCCAAATACAAGGAATAAAAATGTATTGAGTTGTTTCTTAAGAAATTAATATTCTACCTTTTTAACCAAGAAAATGGCAATTTCATATAGCTCAATCTACTTATTTCATGAATACTGGAAAAGTGCAGATTAGACATTGAGATCACAGACATGAATAAATCCTGTCTCAGGAGAATTCTCTAAATGGGGTAAATAAATTCAGTTAGGCCAGTGGAGAACAAGGAAAGCACAAATTGCTATGGAAGAAGAAAGGAGTAAATTGGACTGTCAGGAATTGTTTCACAATTAAAAACTGCTAAGCAGAATTTCAATAAGGTATAAGAAATAACATAACAAACACACAGATAGAAAACAGAATTAAAAAAAAAAAAGCAGGGAGTGGTGGCTGATGCTTTTAATCTTATCACTTAGGAAGCTAAGGTAGGAAGATCACTGAGCTGGTGGCCAACTTAGGGTATAGAGCAAGTTCCATGTCAGCCTAGGTTGAGTAATACTCTGCCTCAAAAACCCAGGCTGGAGAGATGGCTCAATGGTTAACAATTTCTTGTGGAAGTAGGAGGGCCAAAGGAGACTTGAGACACCAACTGGAGTCCTATCCCTAGGACCCACATAAGCAGTTTGTGGCCACACATGGCTTTAATACCAGTCCTGAGGGGAACAGAGACAAGACAATCACCCAGGCTCAAAGAAAACAACCAACCAACCAGCATGTTCCAAGATCAGTAAGAGATTCTGGCTCAAGTAAGAACAGGTGGAAGAGTGATGGAGGGGGACCACTCAGCATTCTTCTCTGGCCACCACCACTGCAGGTGAGCATATCTGAGTGTGTGGGGTGCTGCAGACACACATCCTCCCCTCCCCACAGACATGTTCTAACATGCCTAGACCAGGAATTTCACCAGAATTAAAGGAGACCAGGCTGTAGATTTTTATATTTTTCGTAAGAAAGAGAATCTATCCGCAGATACCAGATATCCTCCCTTCTTCATGACCTAGCTTTCTTCTATTCTCTGCTTGCTTCTTCCTCTTAGTCTGTACATATGCTCAAGTAGACTCTCTCGCCTTAAGATATCTTCCTTGGGCTGGAGAGATGGCTTAGCGGTGGAGCGCTTGCCCACGAAGCCTAAGGACCCCGGTTCGAGGCTCGATTCCCCAGGACCCACGTTAGCCAGATGCACAAGGGGGCGCACGAGTCTGGAGTTCATTTGCAGCGGCTGGAGGCCCTGGCGCGCCCATTTGCTCGCTCTCTCTGCCTCTTTCTCTCTGACTGTCACTCTCAAATAAATGAAATTAAAAAAAAATAAATAAAAAGATATCTTCCTTGTGGCAGCTAGAACATGACAGTTTTGAATGCATGGCCCCATAGACTCAGGTGTTTTATTAAAACTGAGTTTGCAACTTGAACCTCTAGCAGGCAGATCCCTGCTACTGGGGCATGCCACTTGAGGAAGGGGATCTTATAAAGAGTCTATCCCTAAGGTGTGAGGAAAACAGTTTGGACCTTTGGCAGTTTTTTATGGTGCTGGCTGTTAGTGGTGTCTCTCTATATGGAACTATGGAAGTGACCCAGCTTCTTCTGCCATTGACGGTATTCCCCTGGAATTTGTGACCCTGAAATAAACCCTTTCCTCCCATAAGCTGTTTGTGGTTGGGTGTTTGTCCTAGCAATAAGAAGCTGACTGCAACACTCCCTATCCACTGAAATCTTTCTTTTTCTCTATTACCAACCTTCTAGAAAGATTTCTACCTTTATTTAACCTCCATTCATCCTGCCAGAATGCTGTTACAAGACACTATGGAACTCCTAGATTAGTAAGTTCATAGTTGCCAAACCCAACCAAGACCATCCCCAACTACTCTCCAATGAATACAGGAACCACTTTCTATTGGTTTTCCCTTCTCTGGTTACTCTTAGGTTTCCATAGGAGTATATCTATTGCCTAATATTCTTTCAACTCTATTTACTCAATATGGGAAAGTACATATAATTTTCAGGATAGGCAAGATAATAGTAATGGAATGTTTGAACACTAAGACTGTTCAAGTTCCTGATACTGACAGCACATAGTCACTATAACTATAGCTCCTGTCAGCACTTACTAGTCACTGTCAGCTACATCCTTTATGAATTGACAAACTGTAAGGTTGCCCACAACCTGCACCTTAATAGCACCCAGCGTAAGATCTGTTGCTGCTACAGGCACACAATACATGTATTATATGAAAACTAAATCCATACCACACTCCACTTCTATCATAGGTACTTTTGCCACCTCAATTATAACCCCCATAGAAAGTAATGGCTCCCTTCTTGAGCTTTAGAAAATAATAGGCTAAGAGCTGGGTGTGGTGGTACACACCTCTAATCCCAGCACTCAGGAGGCAGAGGTAGGAGGACAGCCATGAGTTCAAAGCCACCCTGAGACTACATAGTGAAATTCAGGTCATCTTGAGCTAGAAAGAGACCCTACCTCAAAGGAAAAATTAAAAAAAATATATCAGGCTATTCACTAATTTTTTTATGAGAGAGAGAGAGAATTGGCATGCCAGGGCCTCCAGCCACTACGATCAAAACTCCAGTCACATGTGCCTCTTTGTGTGCTTGTGTCACCTTGAGTGTCTGGCTTAGTTGGGACCTTCAGAGTTGAACATGGGTCCTTAGGCTTTGCACACAAGTGCCTTAACCACTAAGTCATCTCTCCAGCCCTCACTAATTCTTTTTTTCTTTTTGAGGCAGGGTTTCACTCTAGCCCAAGTGACCTGGAGTTCACTCTGTAGTCTCAGGGTGGATCACCATGAGCTCCAGGCCTTCCTGAGACTACAGAGTGAATTCCAGGTCAGCCTGGACTAGAGTGAAACCCTACCTCGGGGAGAAAAAAAAAAGTCACATAAAAATTTAGGAGCCAGTTTAAGGATCACTGTGAGTTTGAGGCCACCTGAGACTACAGAGTGAATTCCAGGTCAGTCTGAGCTAGAGTGACACACTACCTTGAAAAACCAAAATATAAAATAATTGGGTTTTAAATTTTGAGCAAAGAGAATTTCTCATCAACAAAAATAAGACTCTAGGGCTGGAGAGATGGCTCAGCAGTTAAGGCACTTGCCTGCAAAAACCTAATGACTGCAGTTAGACTCCCTAGTATCTACATAAAAACCAGATGCACAAAGTGGTGTGTACATCTGAAGTTCAGCTAGAGGCCCTAACACGCCCATATTCTGTCTGTCTCTGTACTGGCAAATAAATGAATATATGTAAGACGACAGTGTTGTGTTAAGAGCTGCTCCTTGCCCTGGTCTTCATCTTCTCTCTAAGTGTTTCTCAAGCTGCCTGATGCTAACAGGAGTTTAAAGTCTGGAATCTCAGTATGAGTCCTAGTGCTCTATTATCTAGGCAACTTTGATCAAGATTTTAAATTTCTCATTTATAACATGAGAATGACAGTCTCAAACTCCTTTCAATATCAAAAAACAGTGAAAGTTCTAGACAACTGAACACCTAGGTTCTATTCTTGCCCTCCTCAAGATGATATGGCTTCTATTGCTATCTTTTTTTTTCTCCCCAGTTAGCAAAGAAGTATCCTGCCTATGCAAAGAGCAGTTTTGAAATCCATCTATACTCACATCCTCATGAGCTCCTGATTACTTATCCCTGCCATATTTTTCACTTCTGTGTGTCAACAGGATCTCCCATGTTTAGACTGTTCCTTAACTCCATACTCTCTGCTAGTCATCCGCCTGTTTTTCTATGGTTTCACTATAGTGAAACCCACTGTCTCTACTGATCCACCCTTGTTCATCTCTTTAATCCTTGAAGTCAGGCATTGGATGTCTCTTTCCTTCCTATACATGTTATTCTGAAATTTCTTACATCACTATATGTACCAAATCCATAGAGGAGTTTCTTGAGCCTTTCAAGAGGTTTCCAACCTGCTTAGATGGTACTGTTAGTGACTAGATAATATAAGATACTATTCAATATCACTAGTTATGAGTATAAATAAGAAAACCACTTCTACATGATGAATTTCAAATATTTTGGTCTCACAGCCTCTTCAGCAAATGGTGTTTTGAAAACTGTATATATATCTGCAGAAGGATGAAAATAGATTCTTCTCTCTCGCCATGCACAATAATTAAGTCCAAATGGATTAAAGACCTTAACATCAGACCTGAAACTCTGAAACTGCTAGAGGAAAAAGTAGGGGAAACCCTTCAACATATTGGTCTTGGCAAAGACTTTCTGAATACAACCCCAATTGCTCAGGCAATAAAACCACAGATTAATCACTGGGACCTCATGAAATTACAAAGATTTTGCACTGCAAAGGACACAGTGAAAAAAGCAAAGAGGCAACCTACAGAATGGGAAAAAATCTTCGCCAGCTATATATCTGATAGAGAATTAATATCTAGGATATACAAAGAACTCAAAAAGTTAAATAATAAGGAATCAAACAAGCCAATCAAAAAATGGGCTATGGAGCTAAATAGAGAGTTCTCAAAGGAAGAAATACAAATGGCATATAAGCATCTAAAAAAATGTTCTACATCACTAGTCATCAGGAAAATGCAGATTAAAACTACATTGAGATTCCATCTCACTCCTGTCAGATTGGCCACTATCACGAAAACAAATGATCATAAATGTTGGCGGGGATGTGGAAAAAGAGGAACCCTTCTACACTGCTGGTGGGAATGCCATCTGGTCCAGCCATTGTGGAAAACAGTGTGGAGGTTCCTAAAACAGCTAAAGACTGATCTACCATATGACCCAGCTATAGCACTCCTAGGCATATATCCAAAAGACTCATCTCATTTCCTTAGAAGTACGTGCTCAACCATGTTTATTGCTGCTCAATTTATAATAGCTGGGAAATGGAACCAGCCTAAATGTCCCTCAACTGATGAGTGGATAATGAAGATGTAGCACATTTATACAATGGAGTTCTACCCAGCGGTAAAGAAAAATGAAGTTATGAAATCCGCAGAAAAATGGATGGACCTGGAAAGTATTATACTAAGTGAGGTAACCCAGGCCCAGAAAGCCAAGTGCCACATGTTCTCTCTCATATGTGGATCCTAGCTACAGATGATTGGGCTTCTGCGTGAGAAGGAAAATACTTGGTAGCAGAGGCCAGTAAGTTAAAAAGGAGACATAAAGGGAAGAGAAAGGAAGGGAGGAGGATACTTAATAGGTTGATATTGTATATATGTAAGTACAATGATTGTAATGGGGAGGTAATATGATGGAGAATGTAATTTCAAAGGGGAAAGTGTGGGGGTGTGGAGGGAGGGAATTACCATGGGATACTTTTTTATTATCATGGAAAACGTTAATAAAAATTTAAAATAATAATAATAATAAATTTAAAAAATTATTTTGGTCTCAGGACTATTTACACTCCCAACATAACTAAGAATCTCAAGAGCTTTGATGCAATCATGCTTATCAACATTTACTCATTAGAACTTTTTTTCTGAGGCGGGGGAAGACAGCTCAGTGGTTAAAAGTGCTTAACTGCAAAATCTGGCAACTTGAATTCAATCCTCCTCAGCACCTACATAAAGCTGGTTGCAAAGTGGCACATTTACCTGTGATCCCAATGCACCTACAATAATGGAAGGTAGAGCAAGAAGAACCTGAAGCTTATGGGCCAGCCAGTAGCAAGAGACCCTGACTTGAAGGTGAAAGAAAAGCAGACACCTCATGGTTGTCCTCTTGACTTCCACAGGCAGGGGCAAGGATGATGCACGCACACACACACACCTTAAAAACAGTAACAAATGTTAGTGAAGAATGGTATCCTTTCATGTTGTTGCAACTCTTTTTTAATAGTTTAATAAAAGCTGACTAGATTTTCGTTATCTTCTCCTGTGTTTAATCTGTTGCCCTATGTTTTCTGGTTGAAGTTTATGAAGAAAATTCGTCTCCTATTAGTAATTAGAAAGAGGAATATTTTCAGTTAATAGTGACTATTCCTCTCTGATACTGTACCCAATCTATATGTTAGTTGTTTGGTAAATACTGGTTTACCAAGTCCTGCAGATATCTCAAGTATTGACACAACACATACTACTTTAATCAGGAGTCCATAAGCATATTGAAGATATTAAATGTTTTCCAAAAACTAATTTCTTCTGAGCTCAAAATTTATCACTGGCAATAGAATTTCAAAGGAGAAAGTGGGGGGGATGGAGGGAATTAACATGGGATTTTTTTTATAACCATGGAAAATGCTAATAAAAATTTTTAAAAAATAAAGAGTAAAAAAAATAAAATAAAATAAAATAAATTTATCACTGGCAACAAACACTGTCAATTTTTTATGTAGTGACTGGCTTACTCTGCTCACTTTCAAGAATGTGTATGTCAAATTCCCAAAGTTGAATAACCATAGTTTACCAAGTGTTCTGTTTCAAGAAAAGATGTTCATGAATGGAAAAAAAAGAACCCAATCAAAAATGTACTTTTGACATTCATTGTCCTTAGATATGAAGTGAACATGCTCTCCATTAGTTTCCCACTTGTCACAATATAAACTCAATATTTAATAACCATTTTTTAATGCATCCTCACAATGTCTGTATGTGAAACTGGCTTTTTGAGAGGAATGTGTAGAATGACTATACAGTGATGGATATTATAACTTAGTGGCAGTGTTATGATTCCTGCTAAGTTTCCCATAGCACCCTCATCACTTTTGTACCATAAGTGTAAATGCCAACACAATTTCAAAAGCAACTGATGGAGCCAGGTGTGGTGTCATACACCTATAACCATAGCACTTTGGAGGAAGGAGGACAAGTTCGATGCCAGTTTGGGCTACCTAGTAAATTCTAGGCTAACATGGGCTATGAGATCCTATCTCAAAGGAAAGAAAACCTGCTGTAATTATAAAATACTCTTAACTGTGGAGACCTTCAAAGGTCCACAGACCTAGCTTTGAAAACAACTGTCATGAAGGCCAAGTCCCTTAGCCATAACAAAAAAATCTCTTCAGGGTCTAGCTTCAGGTTGGTGGCCAAGTTACAGCCCTTCTAATTACTCCTATTTTTACTCCTATTTTAACTGAGGGATAATGAATATGCAGTAAGGACACTAGCATACTATAAATCTTCACATGTTTGTACACACCAGAATACCACACACATCAAGAGCACTTTTACAGTCTGTAGCTTCTGTGCCCTTTCCCATGCTCTAAACTCAATTTTTAAGTTCCACCCTCTTCCCTTGGCACTTACCAGATGTTTTTCCTTCTTATGTTATTAGCATGTATTAGTTATATATAATGGATTCCATTAACCACTCAGACTTGCATTGTCACCAATTAGTTTTGTCTATTTTTTATTTTATTTTTATTTATTTATTTGACAGAGAAAGTGGGAGAGTAAGAGAATGGGCGAGCCAGGGCCTCCAGACACTGCAAACAAACTCCAGATGTGTGCACCCCATTGTGCATCTGGCTAACGTGGGTCCTGGGGAATCAAACCTTGGTCCTTTGGCTTTGCAGGCAAATGCCTTAACCACTAAGCAATCCCTCGAGAACAGTTTTGTCTGTTTTTGAATGTCTTATAAATGAAATTGTGTAACAGGTACTCCTTTTCCCTCCACTTAATATGTGAGATCATTATCATTTCCTCCTTCCACTCCTCTTTTCCCTAATACTAGGAATTGAACACAGGGCCCTGTGACAAACAAGTGCTATACCACTGCACTATATCCCCAATCCTTTAAAAAATATTTGGGACATTGCTGGAGGGATGGCCTAGAGGTTAAGGTGCTTGCCTGCAAAGCCAAAGGACCCAGGTTCAATTCCCCAGGACCCACATTAGCCAGATGCACAAGGGGGCACACACATCTGGAGTTCATTTGCAGTGGCTGGAAGCCCTGACACCCACTCTCACTCTCCCTTTCTCTCTGACTCAAATAAATAAAAAAATAAAAATATTCTTTAAAATTTGGGACAATGTCTCACTAAGTTACCCAGGGTGTTCTCAAACTCACAAATATCCAGCTTCAGTCTAGGATTACAGGTGTGTACCACCATGCCCAGCTAGCATGAGAGTTTCACATGCTGTAGTCCAGTAGCTTTTTATTACTGTATAGTATATTATCAGATGTGGTTATATCACAATTTGTATTCCTACTTACAAGTATGCAGAAATGAGTTAAACAGTAGGTCTTCTGGCTGGCATGTGGAGCCTTGGATTTTGAAAATTCACCATTCCTATTACTGAGTTACCACTCCTAAACTGGACAAACAATGGTTTATGCCAAATACCTACTTCCTCCTTGAACTATGGAAACCTGGTACATTCTAGGCAGACACCTAGCTGACTAGGCCAAAACAACCAACCAAAACCTAATAAGCACATGCTCTGTGCATTCAAGGTTCTATCAAGCTTCCCTAGCTGGCAACCCTACTAAGCTTATTTTGGCAAGTGGCCACTGTCATGAAAAAACAAGAAAATAATAATGGCAATATTTGAGTCTCCAAGCATTGTATTACATTTAGTTCATGGACTCTTGTTTTTTGTATATGCAAAACTGTTTCTAGTCCAAACTTAAAACCTCAAATCCTGAAATGACTAAGTGGCTGAGAGCTTTGACATGAGGATAAATACAACTGATGACTGAGTATCTTGAGAATGTGAAGACAGAAAGGAACCATGAAAAGGCTCTCATCCAGAATTTATTCCCTGGATTGGGAGATATAATAATACACTAAGAACCACAGGTCAAAGGAATGTCTAGGGAACAATGAGAACAGTAGTGTGGTAAGGCTCCACAAAGTGTCGGGAGTGAATACATGAGAGTAGTTGAGAAGGATGGTGTTGAAAAAGTGGATTGAAAATATTTGTGTAAGGGAATGAAGAAGGAATAGAGAATAAAGTATAAGCTCACATCAAGCTTTACAGTTATAGGAGCTAGAAAGAAGTTTCCAAAGGGAAGTTTCCAACAATGTGCTTAGCTAGTGTATGTGTGTGTGTTTGTTTTTCGAGGTAGGCTGACTTGAAACTCACTCTGTAGTTCCAGGCTGTCCTTGAACTCACAGCGATCCTTTGACTCTGCCTTCCGAGTGCTGGGATTAAAGGCATGTGCCACCATGTCTGGCCCTAGTACCCTTCTGTAAAAGCCTCTATAGTGGGGAAGAAATAAAAATACCCAAATCTATTGTCTAGAAGGAGCAATACAGCCTCAAATTGGAAAAATAAAATAAAAGTCTAATTTGGAAAAGGAGTAAGATTCAAATTAGTTTGAAGAAAAAAGGGAAGAAACCTTTTAAACCAGAAATGTGCTGGATTTAACATGCATCACACGGACAGATGCATAGATTGTGAGAAAAACCTGGGGTAAAAGCACTTAGTCTATTTGATCATATAGAGAAGTAGTACAGCTACAGGAACACTCTGGCTTCCATATATACACAAGCACAGGAATGAACCAAGAGGCTGAACCCTAGGGAATATAACATTGATGGGGAAAAGGAAGCCTAAAAGTGCCAAGACAAGAAGAATCATACAGAAAACTAGGAATCCAGTGTCTTATGAATTATGAAGAAATTAAGTAAATGAGATGAGAGGTCAACAAAGAAGTCAAGATACACAAATTATAGAAGTAGCACTAGGACAGAAGAAATGACAGTTCTATTTCTAGCTCTATCACTCATTCACTGCCCAACATTTAAACAATCAATTTTCATTCTAAGCTGAACTCTACTTTATCCACTGAAAAAAGTAAAAAATTATAACCTGGGTTTGGTGTCAACTCCAAATTATACCCAAGAGACAAAGCTCTAATACCTTTTGAGATTCAAAACAATCCCAAGATTACAGTTTTAATAATAATAATAATAAAAATGGACCCAGGGGAAAGGGCCAACTCAGGAGACAGGTGGTATCAGAGCCAAAACCAGTAGTACACCCCAAAATGCCAGGTACAATAATAAGAGATTAAGTGTTCTGTCAAAAAACACACACACTGGCTGGAGAGATGGCTTAGCGGTTAAGCACTTGCCTGTGAAGTCTAAGGACCCTGGTTTGAGGCTCGATTCCCCAGGACCCACAGAAAGCCAGATGCACAAGGGGGCGCACGCATCTGGAGTTCATCTGCAGTGTCTGGAGGCCCTGGTGCGCCCATTTTCTCTCTATCTGCCTCTTTCTTTCTGTCTGCCACCCTCAAATAAGTAAAATAAAATAAATAAATAAAACGCACGCACGCACACACACCCTCTACCTGTCCTTCAAGATAATTGCTCTCTTCCAAAGCTATTCTCACACCCTTACCAAAGACTGTAGTCATGCTAAATCCAGTCAGAGTACTATTCCAGCATAGTATGTTGGCCAAGAATAAAGATACCAGTAACATTCTTAGTCAAGATACTTCTAGACTCAAGAATGACCCATTTTTAGCATGCAAAACAATCTGGAGACCTGCCCTTCTGGAGATTCTCCAATTATTTCAAGGAAAACCAGCAAAAAAATACCTTAAAAAAATAAAAACAGTCTGTAACCTAAAAGGGTTGCACTTCAACCTTAGAGAAATTCTGAAAGAGGTGGAATTCAAAGTAACTCTTGTCTAAATGTTCTCCTGAATTATTTAAGCAAAGCTCAGCCTATTTAGTCAGGAACACCCCCAAGCCTTATTTAAAAACTCATTATGTATTAAGGCAACAAAATAATCCCAAACAAATTTTTTTAAATCCCAGCAACAAAAGATATTAGAAATCTTATCTACAATGTCTATTTTTAAATGTAAAATTTAGGTATTAATTTTTCACAGTACGTCAGATAATTTTCCTTTAAAAATATGAAATAAACCTAATGCATCTTTTAGTTCAATCTTTTCAGTCCATGTACTGTAACTGAGAAATGCTTTATTTGGTGGTCTTATCTTCAACATAAAAACTTTCAGCACTTGGAATCTGTGCTTACACAAGATGTGAATCTCATATCAAGCAGGTTTAACTAAAAACATATGGCAACAATGACAGAAAAAAAAGGGTATTTCTAAAGCTGCAATGTGGCAGGCAAAGGAGGTGGATTTGGTGGCATCCAAAGGCTTAATAATTAAAACACTGAAAGGGTTCAATAGGTAGTTTCGGGGTTTAAATCAACAACAGATAAAAGCCAAATTATTTAGGTAACGCTCTCTACCCCTAACTTTTGGTGAATTCTCCCCAAAGTCAATTCAGTTTAGAGCCTGTGTGAAAAGCAGATTTACAGACAAGATGAGAGTAGCACAGCTCTTCCATAGGAGAGAAAATCATTTACTGTTTGATTCCTTGGTTCTTTTTGTTGCCCCCACTAGTAGGTACTGAAAATAATGGTCTAAACATTAACACCTGGGTTGGATGTCTACTCTTGCCCAATTTTAAGCCAATGAATTTTCCCTTTAAACAAGACAAAATTTTTAAGAGAATGGTCAATTACCTAAGGCATCCAAGACCAGTGAATGAGAAAGCTTCCACGCACAACATATCAATAAAACGTAGAAACACACAAGCTAAGAGAACTTTAATCTATACTCCTCAGGCCCACCCACTGCCCTCCACTCTCCAATCTGCCGACACTCAACTCATACAGTATAGCTTGGCTGGTAAAGCTTGATGAAGAGACTAAAGACAGGTACCATTTTAAAGTTTCTATCTTTACTAAAACTTTTCAAGCCACAGGCAAAAAATCTACTTTGCTTGTATTTCAGTTTGTATTCTTTTTTAAAAAAAAATTATTTATTTATTTATTTGAGAGCCACAGACACAGAGAGAAAGACAGAGGGAGAGAGAGTGGGCACGCCAGGGCTTCCAGCCTCTGCAAACGAACTCCAGACGCGTGCGCCCCCTTGTGCATCTGGCTAACGTGGGACCTGGGGAACCAAGCCTCGAACCGGGGTCCTTAGGCTACACAGGCAAGCGCTTAACCGCTAAGCCATCTCTCCAGCCCTCAGTTTGTATTCTTACAGAAAAAAAAAATCCACTTGGCAAAGGCTTTGAATATGCACTCTTTACTCCATTAAGTCCTTAGGCATAAGATACAAAAATCAAATGCTCACAGCTCTTTCACATCTGCTAAGTATGGCTATGTATAATGCTGAGACTGAGGCTCTTAAATTTTACCCAGAATTAAAACCTTAGCCTTTCATTCCCCAGCCCCTTTATGACCTATAACTTGGGAGACAGATTATCCTGGTAGACTTTACCACATACTGCTTTAAAAAAAAAAAATCACAATTGCTCAGAAGGCTGACATAGACGGGTTGTGAGTTAAAAAAGCCAGGCCAGGCTACATAAGGAGATCCTGTCTCAAAAAAAGGGAACAATTTTATTAATTTTTCCTGGTAATATGAGAGACATCATTATGGAAGTTTTAGCAAAGCCAGAAAAAGTGAGATTAATCTCCATTCTACTTTTATGGATATTTTAAAACAATTCTAGAATTTTAAATTTGCCTTGCCACCAAAGGAAAAAAGTTATTGAAATTTTAGCTATGTTAAAAAAAAAAAAAAAACAGGTCTTTTGTGCAGAGGGTCCAGAGGATCACTCCCACAGTGGGAGGAGCCTACTTTCTCCAGACTTCTAGCTGTCAGGACCATCTAACTGCTCTGACACACATCACGGAATAGTAGACACAGCACATTCCTTCAGGCATCAATCGTGCTGCACTAATAATGCTCAGAAGACCCATAGTGACTTATACAGTAATAGGACATTTCTTCCACTACAGTTAAGTTTCACCCTGTAGCCTACAGCCAATCACCCTTTAAAAAAAAAAAAAAGATTTTATTTTATTTGAGAAAAACAGAAACAGGCAGGTGGGGGAGAGGATGGGTGCATCAGGGACTCCAGCTACTGCAAACGCAAGCACCCCCTTGTGCATCATGAGTCCTGGGGAATCAAACCTAGGTCCTTTGGCTTTGCAGGCAAGCACCTTAACCACTAAGCCATCTCTCTAACCCCAACCACCCTATCCTACACCATCCTTGACATACCAGAACAAAAATAATGTAATAGGTTGGACTAAGGCATCAAAAAAACATAATGACATCCCTTAATAGTTTGTAACTTGCTGGGCATGGTGGTGCACACCTTTAATCCTAGCACTGGGGAGGCAGAGGTAAGAGGATCACTGTGAGTTTGAGGCCAGCCTGAGACTACACAGTGAATTCCAGGTCAGCCTGGACTAGAGCAAGATCCTACCTCCAAAATCCAAAAGGTAAAAAAATTAAATTAAGATAAGGCTGTAACTTGATGCTTCAGTCTGTTTTCCTCATCTGCAAAATGAGTTAAACCTATAGGGATTCCAAACTAGTTTTTTGATCCCCTGAGCATTGATTCTGATTGACTCCAACATTAAAGACACAATACATTTGATCCATTTTGTGTTTAAATATTTTATTGCTGCATTTTTAAAAGCCAGGGGATTCATCAAAATAGGAATTAAGTCAAAGACCCATCAACTCTTGGGCCTGAAAATTTGTCAATGCTCAATTAATGAATGCTTGCTTTACAGCAGCATTAACTCTATAGGTCAGAAGGCCCCTTTCTTCCTCCCTCCTCCTTTATTTACGTTACCCCCAAGCTCCTTTTGGGCTTACAACTCATTTTAAGGATTAAAAACCAAATAGTGCAAATACTGGGGCAGCCATTACCATCAGTTCCCTTGTAAACAAGTCTAGTGTTGAGCTTAAGAATCATAACTTTATCCTCTGCCTCATGGATAATTAAATGCACCACAACCATCTAGTTACCTGTATAGTAAAATAAATGATCCTAAAGCCACTCCTAACTGCAGTCTTTGAACCTATCAGCTCTTTAACCTCCCGTCTGCTGTCCAGAGAATTATCTGTAAGACAGGCACTGACTGGGAAGAGGAAGGCATGTATTTTTATTCAAGGCTGGCTTACCTATAAGGTAGTCAACTTTCTATAAACAGAGCTTACACTTTCAGACCAGTGTAACTTTGAGAAAAGACAGAACAACAAAAGTAATAAAATAAAATACACCACCACCCAAACTCTACAGCAACCTATTCTGGGAGTACAGATTAGCTCCAGGCAAGCCCCAAGAGGAAGGATAAAAGTTGAGTGCTCCGAATAGCCTGGAACCCCAGTGGGATCAAAAGCCAATCGCACATCCCTTTTCTACCAACCTTCACGAAAACAAACCAGCAAAACAATTGCCAACTTGCATTTCTGAGGTTTTCTTCTGCCTATTTGGAGTTCTATTATTTTTTTTTTTAAACCCAACGTGTGTCCCCCTAGACTCAGAACAGGAGCCTGAGGGTGAATTACCCTCAGTACACTCTCTCCAAGCGAGCACATGTGGACCAGGTCACCTTAGGAGTGGTATGGAGGCTACAGGCGCACGTGTCTTCCAGAGCACCCAATCCTACCCTCTTGCCTTGGCTCCAGCAAATGACGCACAGCAGCAGTTTACTCAGGTGCCAGAAGAGAGTGGGGAAGGCAGCACGGTAGCCAGGGAGACCAAAGGAAGCAGTTGCCAGAGAGAGAAGGGGGGGGGGGGTGCCGCCTTCATTTGATCCGTGCCTGGAGGCCACAGAGGGGGAAGGGAAGGCCTGAGGCAAGTGAGCACCTCCACTTCCAGCACCGTGGAGGCCATTCTGGGTCTGGGTGGTGACTTCAGCCTTTTCCCACGGAGTTCACACGTCTCCGACGGACGGCACAGTGCTAGCGGGGTACACAGCCTGCAAAGGAGCCCCCGGGGCCCACTACAAAGCAGGACGCGCAGACGCACGAGGCCGCGTGCAATCTCTCTCGCTCTCGTCCTCTCGGGCCATTTTGCAAGGAGCGTGGCCTCGCCTGGCACGACACCATTCTAGAAAGGCGGCCCGTCATCACGGTGGACCGGCCTGCAGAGGAAGGCGGCGCAAGAAGCAAAGGGCCTCCCCCCCACCCCCAAGCAACGCCGGACCACGCCAGGAAAAAGGCGGTCCCGGCGGCGTGGGCCCACGGGAGGTGGGGGGCGGGTGGGCTGTCTAAGTCAGCCAGCCGTCTGGGCCTCGGGGTGGGGGCGGGGAGCGGCCCCCGTCAATCCTCGCCTGCCCCGCTCCAAAACCCGAGGCCGCGGCTGGAGACCCCACGCGAACCCACCCGCGACACCCCGCCCCACCCCTCCCCTCGCGCGTCCCCAAAGTTCAGGCACCTGGACTAGTCGGCTGAGATAAGCCGAGACACAGCGGCAAGGCCACATGAGCGCGTCAGGGCGGGGGGCCACGGGGGAGGCCAGGAGGGGAAAAGGCGGAAGCCGGCGGCGGCGACGCGTGGGCCGGCCTCCACGCCGTGCGCCCCCTCGCGGCCCGCGCCCCCCGGGAGCCCAGGGGGTCACGTGTCGGGACTCCCCTCACCTGGCCCCGTCCGCCCTCACGCCTCCAGAACCAATCGAACGTGTGAAGCCACGTGACTTCCCGGGGCTCCCAAGGCGTGCGGCGCCGCCGCCTCCGACGACGACCAGGAGGAGGGTCGGGGTCCCTCTGCCTTAAAGGAGCCGCGCCGCTCATGTGAGGTGTCTTGGCCACCTGCGACGCCTCCCCGCCCGGCCTCCCGCCCGATGCTAACGCGACTCGCAGGGGGCGGGAACTTCCAGCGGCGGCGGCGGCGGCTTCTCTGGCTCTCACGTGCTGAGACGACGACGACGAGGACGACGACGGTGGGAGCAGCGACGCGAGGAAGTGTTCCGGGCGCCGCCAGAGGCCCCTTCCGTGCGGGCAAGCTCCTGTCTGGACACACGTTCGGGAGCACGGGGGGAGGGGAGTCTGCAGAGCAGCTCCGAAGGCTCCAGCGACCGCCGCAACTCTCTGCCCCCCCCTCCGCCCCAGCCCCAGGAGGGCCGCGGCGCCTTTAAGCCCAAAGGCCCTGAGTCACGAGGAAGCGCCCGGCCCCGCCACCCCGTCCGTCCGTCCGTCACCCCACCAACCCGTCCACGAGGCCCCACGACCGCGGGCATGTGACCCCCGCGCCCCGCCCGGGACGCGCGCACCGGGGGAGGGAAGGCGAGACTGCGCGCGGACCGTTAGCCGCGGCGGCGGCGGAGGCGTGGGGACCGCGGCCCGGCCCGGCCCCGCCCAGGCGGCTCTTACCAGAGGGAACGCCATGGGGCCCGGCGTGGCCCTGCTGGACTGACAGGCGTCCGGGGACGGGTGCGCCGGCCGGCCGAGCGGTACACCGGCGCGGCGAAGGACGCGCGCACACGTGGACACTATTTATTTTTTTAATTTTTTTTTTCTTCCCCCTTTTTGCAGCGAGCTACTCCCTCGCAGCTCCGCACCCCCTCGGCGGCTTTTATAAAGCTCGGCGGAGCCGCCCGCCGGCCGGATGAGCAACACCTGTGACGGCCCCGCCCGGCCTCGGCCCCGCCCCGCCCCCACCGCCCTCTCCACGGGCCTTTCCAGCCGTCCAGACCCGAGCGTCCACCGCCCACCCGCAGCCGCGACCCAGCCAGCGTGGGGCGGGCTCTGCGGCTGGAGACACTTGCTGGCCACGAGCCACTCCTGGAAGACCAGAGGTCCCAAGGCCTGAGCGCATCACTCACCTAGTGGACTCTCTTGCCAAGTCACGCTGTTTCTCTCCTCCTTCTCCCCCACCCCGCCGGGCCTCAGTTTCCCCTTCGTGCAGTTGAAAGTGAGGCGACCCGCGCCAACGAGGTGTTTGCGCAATAAAACCGTTATGGGCACAACCCTGGCCTCTTCCAGGGACCCCTCCCGGGGTGACGAGCCTGCTGCTTTGCAAGCCCCGGTGGTCCGCACCCTTAGTCCCCACCCTCAGACTCCCCGGGGTGACGAGCTCTCACCACTTTTCTAGACCCCCACGCTGTCGCGAGCTGCAAAGAGGAGCGCTGGCGTCAGGGGATTCCGGAAAGTTCCGAAGACAGCGGGGATCCTCTTTGGATTGCAATTCCACTGGGAAACCGCTGCAGACGCTCCTGCCAGATAGACTAGGGAGCGTCACTGAGAAGGTTGGGGGGCAACAGATCGCTGTGGGCCTGACTAGTTTGGAAAGGCGTCACCGGCTAGCTGGGGCTGGAGGGGGCCGGAAGCCCAAGCGAGCGCAGAGGCGGAGATGGCATTCCAGGCGAGAGACCAAGGGAAGGCGGAGAGGGAGGATTGACCGGGACCGAGGCTAATGCGTGCTGATGCCACTGGAGGGAAGCCTGGGCCCAGTTTGAAAAGAGGTTGTTTTTATTTATTTTTGCGGCTAGCTGGAAACTAGTCAAGAATGGAAGCTGTCAGGTCCTTTTAAAGTGTTACTGGACATTTACTGGAGGTTGGAAATAGGGGACTGGAGGGGGTAAGAAAGGGACCAGAGTTTATTGAGCATTACTATTTTATGTTTTCTTATCATGCTATTTATTAAGCACTTCTTATACTCAAAGCAGAGGCGGAAGATGTGGCTGCCACACCTGCCTAGCAGGCTGGTGAGGCTGACCTAGATCTAATGGCCAAGCGGATGAAGACAGGTAACTAGGCTTCTGCCCAGGGTGATGGAAAGAAAGGAAGTCCGTGGCCTTGGTCTAGTGTTTCTGAAGGATTGGTTGAGGTGGAGTGGAGAAGGAAAGGGCAGATGCTAGCTAGAGTCAGCGTCCAGAGGAAGCTGAGTGACAAGAGCTGGCTAGTCTGCACGCAGCCAGAGGCACTGCCTTGGGCTGCCGTCATGAGTACAAGAGGATCATGACTATAAGAGAGAGCTAGGCAGGAACAACTTCCCTGGGACACAACCTTCTCGCCCCCGCCCCCCCCTCTCCCAGCAGCCCACCCTCAAAGCCCTCAGCAAGCAACATAGTTCAGCTGCTACAGATGTCATATATTTTGTTTTCTCCCCATTTTAAGGCGTGCCACACTCAGATGCCTACAGCACAGGAAATAGGTGAGTGTGCCTGAGAGGCTCTGAAGGTCTGAGGCACATCTGAAAGGGCTGCTTTACCTCCAGGCATAGTGGTTCACGCTTGTAATCCCAACATTTAAGAGGCTGAGACAGGAGGATGGCCCTAAGTTACAAGCCATCTAAGACTACAGTGTGAGACCCTGCCTCATAACTAAATAAAATAAATAACTGGGTGATGTTAGCTGGTAAGTGCCAGATATATCTTCCAAGAAAACCTGGAAATACAGAATATTTTTAAAAAATGAAGTTTTTAATGTGAATGTCAAATACAAGGGCATCATTCAGGTCACTGACTGACAATTTGTGATGCCTCACATCCGGGCCACTTCCCTGACTCCAAAGCTCTAAGCAAGATAAGAATCTAAAAGCTGGAAAAGTGCCCAAGGGAATGAGTATCTGGGAACATTTTCAAATGTCCAAGCTCACTGACTGTATGAAAGCAACTTGCAAGAGAATTTCTGCTGCTTAAATTGCTCTCCCTAAACTTTTTGCAGGAGGTAAGAATAGCTCACTTTTCTTGAGCACTTAATGTGCTTGGCATAGGTGTTTTCCCTATGTTAACTTATTTTGCAAAAGAAGAAACAAGTTAAAAGAAATTAAGTAACATGCTGGGCTTCAACTATTCAGGAGGCTGAGGCAGGAAGATTGCAAGTTTAAGGCCAGCTTGGGCTACAAAATAAGTTGAAAGCTAGCCTGAACAATTTAGTAAGACTCTAACTCAAACAAAGAGGACTGGAGCTATAGCTGAGTCATAAAGCAGTTGTCCAGCATGCAGAAGACTCTAGGTTCAATACCTAGTACCTTAAAAAAAAAAAAAAAGTAATTAAGGTGTGTGCTTTAATCCCAGCACTTGGGAGGCAGAGGTAGGAGGGCATTGTGAGTTCCCCAGCTGGGACTACAGAGGAAGTCAGCCAGGAATAGAGAGAGACCCTACCTTGAAAAAAACAACAACGAAAAGAGAGTATTTAAATCACTTGCCCATGGCCCCAGGCTAGCAGTACCAAAGCAAGGACTCAAACCCAGAGACTTGTTTCCATAGCCTGATGATAAAACTTGTAGTCCTCCTACTCACCTCCCTGTTTGTTTGTTTGTTTGTTTGTTTGTTTGTTTGTTTGTTTTAAGGCTCTCACTATGTAGGCCAGACCAGCCTTGAACTTCTGGTCCTGATGCCTTACCCCTGAAAACTACATGCTTGGTTTATTCCAGCACCTTCTTGCGTGTACTTCCTTGTGAAGGAGCTTACTGCTGACAGAATGGGGAAAGGTAAAGGAGTCTTGTAGCCATAACCCCATATCCCCTGTAGATGATTCCTGGCTCCTTGGGTATTTTAGGCTAGACCTGTAGGTCATACAGAAAGCACAGTCTGAGATAATAAAAATGTTCTCCTCTGGGCCTACTGGCACAGATGTATAATTCCAGCTTTTGGGAGGTAGAGGCAAGATTTAAAGTCCAAGACCAAGCTGGACTACTGATGAGGCCCTATTTCAATCCAAAACATAAATAACTAGGTGTTTCCCTAGATTGTCCCTCTGGGGATCCCTCTGAGCTAGAGAGGGCCCTCAGCTTGAGTTTTCCTGCTTCTTTTATTTCTATGCTCTCTTTTGGGAGCTATTTTAATTAATTTTTTTTTTTTGAGGTAGGGTCTAACTCTAGTCAGGCTGATGGAATTCACTATGTTGATTCAGGGTGGCCTCAAATGCAGTGATCTTCCTACCTCTGATTCCTGAGAGCTTGAATTAAAAGTGTGCACCATCACATCCAATTCTCTTCTGTCTTAAAATAAATCTTTAATAATTTACTTTTAATATAAAAAAAAGAGGAGGGCTGGAGAGATGGATTAGCAGTTAAGGCACTTGCCTGCAAAGCCTGAAGACCCAGGTTCGATTTCCCCAATACCTATGTAAGCCAGATACACATGGTAGCTCATACATATGGAGTTCATTTGCAGTGGTTAGAGGTCCTCGTGCCCATTCTCTCTATCTGCCTTCTCTCTCTCTCTTGGAAATAAAATATTTAAAATCTAAGTGACTAGAAGGTAGCCACCGTACATAGGGGAGGAGTAGGAAAGTGGAAATAGCAAAGATATTAAATCAACCATACATGGGGGATAGGAAAGTGGTAGGGGTAGAGATAGTAAATGTACCATACATGGGGAGGGGGGAATAGGAAAGTGGTACGGGCAGAGATATTAAATAACTTGGCCAAGTCCCCACAGCTGGTCACTGGCAGAAGTAGCAGGAACAAATGGACAGCATTATCCATTCTCCCAGTCAACAAACATCCATTGAGTCCAGCAATGCCTGGCACTGTCTCTGCAGTCAAGCTTCAGATTGACAATACAGGTTTAAGTAACTTATAGTCAGCTTAACTTAAATACATGTAGTAAGGGGACAGGTGGGACCATAGCTATAGTTTTCTCCATGCTCACATATAAAAGCACGAACACAACAGGCAGAAAGTGAAAAAGAAGCAAGGAGAGTACTTGGAGAAAGGGATGCCCTGTTTGTAAAAATCAGAAGGGAAAGATCACTTAGGACACAAGACCTCAAGGACAAGTACACACAAATTCTTTGATCAAGTTTCACCAAACTCTATAGAAAAAACCCTGTTCCTCCCTCATTCCCCCTTCTTTCATCTCCCCTCTTCTTTCTCTCTGTCTTTAAGTGAGACAAGAGACAATGTTTCATCATACATAAATGTAAATGTTAAATGAGTTTAAAATGTAAATATGAAAAGGCTTTTAAAGAATTTTTGTTTTGTTTTTGTTTTTGCAAGTCTGAGTTTTATGTCTAGCCCACGCTGACTTGGAAATCATTCTGTAGCCCTAAGGCTGGCCTCAAGCTCATGACAGTCTCCTTACCTCAGCCTCCTGAGTGCTGGGACTAAAGGCACATGCCACACTTGGCTTGCTTTTCCAAGAATTTTAAAGATAAATAACAGAGCAATTCTTTTTTGGAGAAAATTTTTTTTTGAGACAAGTTCTAGCCATGAGGCCCAGGCTGGCCTTGAACTTAAATGCTCCTTCTTTTACCTTCCATATGTTGGGATTATAGGTCAATGCCACCAGGCTTAGTAGGAAAACATTTTTATTATGTTATCCTATAGATGAACTTTATAAATTAGAGAGCTCAGAATACTAACCACTAGACCACCAGGGAGTGTCAACTTTGTAAATTAGAAACAATAAGAACCGGTTATAAAGAATGTTGATAAACTTAACAAAACTGGAATTAAAAACTTTGTTAAATATTTAAAACTTATAAAGGTGAGCCATACACTGAATGATATCTGCAATACATATATCTTCAAAGGCCTAAGATATCTTAGATATCTAAGAATTTGTAAAGTCAATGAGAAAAAAAGACAACTTCATTGAAAAGTGCAGAAGATGGGAACAGGCAGTGGACATGACTGAAAACCCAAATAACCAATACACTGATCAACAGCGATGTACCAAGGGAATGCAAAGGAAGCCATAATCAAAGGTGAATTCATACTCAAGTGGTTAAAATGAAAGGCTCACTGAAGGGCCTGGGGAGATGGCTCAACTGGTAAAACACTTGCTGCACAAGCATGAAGACCCAAGTTCAAATCCCCAAAAGCCACATGAATGCTGCATGGGCATAAACAGCTGACTTGTAATCCCAGTGCTCAAGAGGTGTACACACGGAATCCCTGGGTTGAACTGGTTAGGTAGACTAGCTGAATCAGTGAGCTCTGGGTTCAAATGAGGGGCCCTGTCTCTGTAAATCAAGTATAGGGTGATCTAGGATGACACTAGTGACAGCTTGAATGTGACCCCTTCCCCCCCAGACTCAGGTATTTGAATACTTTATCCCTAGTTGGTGGCACTGCTTGGGAATGCTTTGAAACCTTCAAGAGGTGGGCCTTGCTAAAGGAAGTGTGTCATTGGGGGCGGGCCTTGAGATGCTACAGCTAGGACCAACTGGCTTTCTCCTTCTTATTCCTCCCTGCTGATGTGAAGATGTGGCCGGCACACTGCCTGCTCAAATCTGCCATGCCTTCCTCACCCCAAATGGACACTTCCCCTCAAAACTAAGCCAAAAATAAATCCTTTTCTTCCTGAAGATGCTTCTGTTCAGGTATTTTGTTTCCAAAATGAGAAAGTAACTGATGAGAAAGTAATCTGATTTTAAACTCTGATTTCCACATGTGCACAGACATACTACACATGTGAGCATACATACATACACATACCACACACACACAATTACTATTCCCATAGCAGAATCACTACTTTCACATGTGTTTTTATTAATTTTTCTTTTATGTTTTTTTTTGAGGTAGGGTCTCATTCTAGCCCAGGCTGACTTGAAATTCACTATGTAGTCTCAGGGTGGCCTTGAACTCATGGGATCCACCTACCTTTGCCTCCTGAATGCTGGGATTAAAGGTGTGTGTCAGCACACCCGGCTTTAATTTATTTTTTTCTATTTTTCAAATTTTCATATGTAATGTATTTGGATCATATTTGTCACTTATTAGCCTTTCTTATGCCTCTTTTATTCCTAGTGAACTGCTTTTCCCTCTTTTTATATCTTTGTGACACACTGAGTTAGAGTTGCTTGCGTAAGCATGGATGAAGGTGATTTACTGGAGCATGGGCAGTTTGCCAGTAGCTACACCACTAAAGAAAATGACTCACTCTCCCTCAGTAACAATTTGGGGTTTTTTGTTTGTTTGTTTGTTTTTGAGATAGCATCCACTCTGTAGCCCAGAATGGCCTCAAGCTTGTGGCATTCCTCCTGTCTCAGCTTCCTATTCAGGAGGGCTTACATGCACACACAGCTTAATTTTTACACTGTGTACATATGGAGCTATACATAGAGTAAACAAATCCAAAGTATAAAGGTCAGTGCCTTCTTTCCTACTGATACACCCAGGAAGCTACCATTCATATCAAGACATAGAATTTCTCCACCCTCACAGGGTTCCATCACACTCCTTCCCCTTTGTGCCTTGTTGAGGTAACTGGTTTTCTTATTGTTTTCAACACAGTTTTGTTTGGGTTGATCCGACAATTGTGAAAGTAATGGCTTCTGTCACCAATACATATGTGGGGTCCATCCATATTGTATTCAGCATCAGTTTGTTCCTTTGTATTGCTAAATATTATTCTATTGTCTGGATATACCATAATTTCTTTCTGTGTTCTCCTACTGGTTGACATTTGGATTGTTTCCAGTGTGGGGGCCATTATAAATAAAGCTACTGGGCTGGAGAGATGGCTTAGCAGTTAAGCGCTAGCCTGTGAAGCCTAAGGACCCTGGTTCAAGGCACGATTCCCCAGGACCCACGTTAGCCAGATGCACAAGGGGGCGCATGCATATGGAGTTCGTCTGCAGTGGCTGGAGGCCCTGGCGCACCCAGTCTGTCTCTCTATGTGCCTCTTTCTCTCTCTGTCTGTTACTCTCAAATAAATGAATAAAAATAATAAACAAAAAATTATAAATAAATAAAGCTACTATAAACACCCTTCACGTGAAATATTCTGGTATCATCCAGGTAAGGGGAAGAAGTGTAAATAATGCAGCAATGACACTTAAGAAAATAAGGCACATGTTTCAAGAGGCATGAGTGAAAATGCCTGCAGCTGTTTCAGTTGAAAAAAAAAAAAAACCCCTACAATAACAACCTTCTCACCAACAGTGGAGTGGATCAAAGCAATGTGGTATAATCATACAATGAAACTTCCATATATGTATGGAACAGTAAATGACACACACATATGCATGTAAAACTAAATGAAGCAAAGCCAAACATACCAACATGACTCAAATGATACTGGGTGATGAAAGTACGGTGCAGAAGGATACACACTCTGAAATGTCATTTGTATACATTTTTAAATCACTTATTGTTTATTTTGAGAGATAGAATGTGGCAGAGAGAGGGGAAGAGAGCAGAGAGAAAGAGGCAGAGGGAGAGAGAGTATGGGCACACCAGGGTGCTGCTGCAAATGAACTCTAGATGCATGTGCCACTTTGTGCACCTGTGTTTAAGTGGGTACTGGGAAATTGGACCCAGGCCATCAGGCTTTGCAAACAAGTGCCTTTAACCACTGAGAAATCTCTCTAGTCCTGTATACAAGTTTAAAAGGAGCAGAATTACTACTATTACAAAGTATGTTGTGTTCAGGAACATCTTTGTCTATACTATACTTTGTGTATACTAAAAATGCCAAAAATGGAAAGCATTGATAATGAGAAAATCCAGGAAAACGTGGGAAGGAAAGAGCTTGCAAAACAGGGCTGGTGGGGAAGATAGAGTGGATTCGTGAGTGCTTTATTGTTGCTCTTGAGATATGCTCCAGACTGGCCTGGAACTCACAATCTTCCTGAGGATTGGAATTACACGTATGCACCACCACACCTGGCCTATTTTATTCTTTAATCTTGGAAAATACAACTTTTTATACAAGAGAAAGCCAGATGTAGTGACACAAAGCTGTAATCCCAGTACTAAGAAGACCGAGGAGGGAAGACTGAAAGCTTGAAGCCAGCCTGGGCTACATCGTGGAGACACTGTCTCCGACAAATGAATAAACAAGGGATGGGAGTAATTAAGGCCAATGAAATGCTGGTAAATGGCAATTGGCTGCAGGAGGAAGCAGTACTTTGTAGTCTTCCCATGTTTTCACAGTCTCCAGAAAGTGCAGTTGGTCTCATGAACAGTGTGAGCAGCTCCACCCTGCACAGAACTAGCTGAGGGAGCAAAGTGCTTTGCAAGCCTAATGCTCAGGTTCCCTCTGGGGACCTTCCCAATGCTCTAGGCGAGGAGAGGAAAGCTGGATTGTATTAGTTGTCTACTGCTGGTCAGTTACCTCCATAAAGAGATACTTGGGCTGGAGAGATGGCTTAGCGGTTAAACACTTGCCTGTGAAGCCTAAGGACCCCGGTTTGAGGCTCGATTCCCCAGGACCCACGTGAGCCAGATGCACAAGGGGGTGCCCGTGTCTGGAGTTCATTTGCAGTGGCTGGAGGCCCTGATGTGCCCATTCTTTCTGTCTGTTGCTGTCAAATAAATAAATAAAAATAAAATAAAATAAAAAAGATACTTGAACGGTAGGTATTTATCATCTCACAATTCCTTAGCTGGGTGGTTGTGGATCACGACCTCTTGTGGCTGCACTCAGGCTAGTCATGACTACAAGCATTTGAAGCTATGCCTGGGACTGGAGCATTGGCTTCCATGCTCATTCCAGTGGGTGCTGGGAAAAGCCTCCATTACTTTCATTGCTCAAGATGGGGCAGCTAGCTAGCTTTTTAAAAGTTATTTTTTTGCACTTTTGGTATTTTTATACATGTATATAATGTACTTTGATCTTATTTTCCAAATTGCCCTTTCTTATTCTCCCCCTCCCATTAACACCCTTCTTCCTCCATTAAATCCTCATCTTAATTTCATGCCCCCTCTTCTTTTTACCCATTGAATTAAATGAGAGTTGCTTGCATGATCATGTGTACAAAGTTACTTACTGGGGAATGGGCAACAGGCAGTGGCCACAGTACTGATGGCTCTGACTCCTCCCCTCCTAGCAACCAGCATCAAAGCAGCTGGCTGGCGCTCTCCAGAGGAGGAGAGAGGGGACAGGTGAGGGAGAGAGCTTGCGTGAGCATATGACAGTCTTTTTAAACTTAATTTCAGAAATGGCATTGCCAATAGTGGTACTCTGTTGTTCACACACACCAATCCTGATGAACTGGGTTAAGAAAGATGCAAGTATACAAATAGCAGGAAGCAGAGATCATGGGAGTCATCTTGGGGGTTGGCCATCACACTGACCCCAGTTGATAGTAAGTGCAGAATTTAAAGGCCCTCAAGGCAGTCTCTATTGGTTTGTGTTCAGTTTTCCTAGAAAACAATCTCTGCCCTCTGTCAGAGCTGAATCAGAAGCAAAAGCGAGACCAAGTCTAGAATCAGTTCCCACCTCAGACAGAACAATGACAAAAACAGTGATCCCAGAGAGACTCTGGGGCCCCAAGGCTCTCCTGGAAGCTGCAGCTCTGGCTGCTCTCAGGTGCCACGGTACCCAGCAAGTCCCTGGAGCCACAGGCAGGCTGTCCCCTGGCACTTCCTTTGTTCTCCCCCTGACAAGAGGGCCACCACACCTGTTTCATCTTTGCACTACTGAACAGAAGGGCTTATGCACATTTAAGTGACAAGGCTTTGGGGGAGGGCTGTGGCCAAGGAACTACAATCTTGGTTATGTGAGATCAGGGGCTTTGGCATTACCTGCCAAGCTATCTATTCCTGCAGGCTGTTCCCCATAATCTAATTAATCAAAATGTTCTGAGAAAAATGTGTTCCAGGATAATAGCAAGCTTAGGTAACACTGTGAGTTCTATTCCCACTGGGCAGAGAGGACTAGTCATAATCCATATTTGAATAGTCAAGACTGGAAAGCCGAAGGGAAATAATCATATCTCATTTAAATAATTCTGCCTACATTTATTTGATCAAAACTTTAATATTTTCCTGGCCAAACACATGCTGGTGAGGCCCTCTTACTTCTGTTGTTCACTCAGCTTGTTTCCTCATTAGAAGAACTATCAAGGAGGGCCACCAAGTTTGCCATTGGCATGGAGGCTCCAATCCTCATGATTCTGTCTCCTGCTCAAGGTGTAGCACTGACAGCTGCTAGGATCTTGTAGAAATGCATACTCTCAGGCATCACTCAAGACCTAGTGACCAGAATCTGCAGGTTAGCAAGAGCTCTGGGAGACTGGGGAAAGGAAGTTTGAGAAGCATGGCTGTATATCTTCTTTCTCCTCTAAGATGGCCAGTTGGGTCATCTTTTGGGTTTAGGGGAAGGGTGTGGGGGGGGAATCCCATGTCCTATATCCAGATACAATTAACATACTTTGAACTGCACATCTATATTTGGGTAATTCCTTTCTTCCCAAAGGGCCCATGAGGAAACCAAAGAAAACTGCCAGCCACCAAAGACTTGCTTCTGTTCAGACTTAGAAAAAAAACTAAGAATTTGCGAAAGGGGGAATTTTTGGAGACAGGGGCTCATATAGCCCGGGCTGTCCTCAAACATACTATGTTGCTGAGGATAACCGTGAATGTCTGATGCTTCTGCCATCACCTCCAAAACACTGGGATTACTGATGTGTCTCACCACACCTGGAGAAGACCAAAGAACTGTCAAAGCTCGACCTACCTGTGCCTTTGCAGATACGTCTTCCATAGAGTTAATTAGACTCCTGGCCTGGAGATGGTCACGTTAGAGATTTAACGTGTCTCCCCCGAGAGTCAGTCATAAACACAGTCAACTTAGCATCCCTGCCCCCAGCCCCTTAGAAGGATAGATAAGCCAGCAACTAAGGAGAAGATATTTTATTGAGATTGTGCTACATAAATAGCTACATAAATCTGGGGGTGGGGTCTGATGCTGAAGGCAGCAGCTGTTGCCTCCCTCAGCAAAGGTCACTCAGGCTGGAAGAGGTCACTAGGAAACAGAGAGCCCCATGCTATCTGGCATAAGGACAGTACCAGGAAGGAGGGAGAACATGGAAGGTGGGGAGATCTGTGAGCAGATGTCGTAAGTGAAGACCAAAGAGGCTGCGGTGCTTGGGAGTCACTGGGTCAGAGCTTGTATCACATCCTTCACCAGCATAGTGCCAATCACCATCTTCTCACTGTTGACAGTCAACTGGGCGGCTCCCGCTGGCCGGGCATCCAGAGTCAGCAGGACCAGACTCCCACTGGTCAGCGTCCTCCCTGCAAACCTGAGGTGAGAGCAGAGGAAGGGGTGGGAGGATAGCTTCTCAGGGTGACTGTGTTTGCAAGTGACTCAGCCCTGGTGCTTAAGGCCTCTGCTTCAAACTAGCCCCACAAGAGCCCCTCCACCACACTAGTACCTGTACTCATCAGATGTCCCACAAGGTACCCGACCCAGATTTGCAGTGGCGGTCACTTTCTGCACCACGATGTGGTCACTCTGACAGGCATCTGGTAGCGTGAGTTTCTCTGTGATCTCATTCATGCCTGTCAGCTTTGCTGTGGGCAGACATCCCCCCAACCCAGGGGTGAGAGGTTAGAGACTGCAGTGGACACAGAGATCAGCACTTGTGTCACCTACCTAACTACTGAGTTCTCCCCACCTGGGCACGTAAGAATCCCCCTCCTCAGCCTCCCCTCCCTCCGCAGCTCCCTCATTCTTCTCCCCCTTCACAGAACTGGCATCCCTCACCTTCTTCTATGCCCTCCATTCTTGGCCAGTGACATTGTCTCACCACTGTTCTTTCACTCTCGTCATGTTCAAGTTTATCCATCTGTGTGTGTGTGTGTGTGTGTGTGTGTGTGTGTGTGTGTGCATGCACATGTGTATGTGTGCATGTGAAGGGCCAGAAGACAGCCTCAGGTGTCATTCTTCATTGGCGCGCAAACGACATGCTTTCTCCCTCCCACTTTTTTTTTTTTTTTTTTTTGAGGTAGGGTCTTCCATTGGTCTAGAGCTTGACAAGTGGGGACTAGGCTGGCTGGCTAGTAAACTCCAGTGTTCCACCTGTCCTTTCTTCCCCAGCACTGGATTACAAGTGTACCACCACATCTGGTTTTTTGGATATGGTGTCTGGGGAAGTAATTCAGATCCCCATGCTTACAAGGAAAACCACTTTACTGACTGAGCTATCTTCCCCAGCCAAAGTTTACCCATTTCTAAAAAATCTTTTCTATGGGCTGGAGAGATGGCATAGTGGGTAAGGTGTTTTCCTGCAAAGCCAAAGGACCTCTGTTCGATTCTCCAGGACCCACGCAAGCCAGATGCACAAGGGGGCACATGCATCTGGAGTTTCAGTGGTTGGAAGCCCTGGCGTGCCCATTTTTTTTCTCTCTCTCTCTTTTTCTCTCTCTCCCTCATTCCTTCTCTCAAATAAATAAAAATTTTAAAAATTTTAAATCCTTTCTAAAAGGGACAGCCTTTTTCATGCCAATGCCCTAGTTCTCTCCCTATTCATAGCCAAAGTTCTCAAAGAGGACTCAAACCAAAGTATCCCTCAATCCCCTCGAAGTGGCCTGTCCCTCTGTTAGTAGTAACCTGCTCTCCCTGGGGTTGACCATAACCTCTAGTATGCATGATCTGAAGGACTTTGGTCACTGTGGACTACAGGCTACTCCAAAGCACCTTCCTGCCTTGCCATCTCACCTAGTTCTCCATAAGGGGAACCTCTCCTCTCTGCTCCCTTCTTTTTTCTTCTATAGAATGCAGGTTTTCCTCAAGGTTCTGTCCTTGGCTTCTTATGCCCCACCCCCACCTGCCACCACTTTTGTGTGCCAGGGTGATATCCCACTCACAGCTTCTATTGGCACATTTATGCTTGTGACTCCAGCCTCCAAGTGTTTGCTGGGCACACACCCATAAATTCAATCAATTCTGACATCTCCTGAACCTCCCAAATGCAGTTCAAACTCAGCTTTCTCCAGACCAGCTGGGATCTCCCTTCCTTGCCTGTGCTATTCTTTCTTCTAGACCAAGGGTCTGGCAAATTACAACCTGCTGGCCAATTTAGCTTACCACCCAAATGGGCCTGTATTGGTTTTCACATTATTTTTTAAACATTGAGGGGGGAAATTCCAGAGATTAGTATTTCATGATACATGAAAATTAAATAAAATTGTCTACTAATAAGTTATCATTAGAACACAGTCACACTTTCATTTACATCTTGTGTGTGGCTGTTTTGTGTCACAATAGCAGAGCTGAGTAATTGTAACAGAGACCACATGACCCTCAAAGCCTGAAATATTTACTTTATGACCCATTACAGAAAAATTCACCTCCTGCTCTAGATGAAGGGCACCACTCATTTCCTTACCATTCAAGCCAGAAATTCTAGAGTTAGCCTGCATTTTCCCATCTCAGGGCAAGTATCCAAAGTTTCCCTCTTTCTTTTACTTTTTTTTTTTAAGTGCATTTTATTTATTTGAGAGAGAGAGTAAAAGAAGCACAGAGAGAGGGAGAGAGAGAGATTGAGAATATGGGCATGCCAGGGCCTCTAGCTACTGCAAATGAACTCTAGACACATGCGCCCCCTTGTGCATCTGGCTTATGTAGGTACTGGGGAACCAAATCTGGGTCCTTAGGCTTCGCAAGCAATTGCCTTGCCCACTAAGCCATCTTTCCAGCCCAGCATTCCTTATTTCTAAGCTTTTCCACACCCAGCCCCAAGCCCTTCATGCCCTTTGTGATAGCTCTGATTCTAGCTTCACCATTTCTCATCAGATTTATTGCACTGACCTGATACCCAGTCACAGAATTTAGCCCAGAGCACACACCAATAAATTAAAGCCATGACTTGTGAAGCCCCATATTTCCTTCTCTGGTGCAAGGTGACCCCACAGGCTCTCAAATCTCAGCTGAGTGTTGTCAGATTGCTCTTTCTGAGGTAGAGGTCTGGCCTTTCCCTTTCCTCCAGTGACTCTTCCCACTGCTAGGAATTGAAGCCAAAGGTCATCCTCTCATCTCTAATGATGGGGTTGGACCCCTCCCGGCTCTGAAATGCTAGGACCGTATGGTGAAGCTCTGTGAGCATTAGTTGGATGGTGCTGGGCTCCTCCAACCCACCACAGGAAACACTCACCCTGCTCCTTCTTGAACTCATTCTCACTCATGAACACAGGGGCCATCAGTTCCCCAACAGGTGGCTGAATAGAGACGTAGAACTGTTGGGTTTGGGTGCTGGGAAGAGTGGAGACAGGAATGGAAGTGAGGCCATCATCTCTCTTATCACCTGACTCCCTCAGCTTGAAATAGGGTGTGAAGAAGGTAGCAGAATGAAGTGAGATCTGTGGGCTGGGGGTGGCAGCTAGACCCATCTACTTCCCTTCTTTGATTCTCTCAGATCCTGCCACTGTCTAGCCCACCCTCTCACCCCACTTCTGTGTGTTGGGCACATACCACAGCTGGAAGTTGGCCGCCTGGGTGGAGTCACAGAAATTAATGCCCATCACAGCAGTGGTGGATTCTCCAGGTGCCAGGGATTCTGAATGACGTGAAGAAGGTTAAGTGGGGGAGAGCCCACCACTTGATTGACCTAGAACCCAGTGTGGACCCAGCCTCCCTCCTCTAACTGAGCAGACTAGCCATTCACAGAATCCTGACTTTCTGGGCCCCTCGAGACATCCCCTGGCTTCCTTCTGAAGTGCAGACTCCCTTCCTCCACCACTCTCAGCTCTCTAAGTCAGTCTTGAAGCAAACAGGTCCGAATCTTCTGCTCAGGTACTTCTCTGCCCTGACATTGACTTGCTTCATTACTAGTCTATCTTGTACACCAGAAGGTGCTTGAGGGAAACAGGGAAGTCACAATCTCAGATGCTAGATGCCACCTTCTGTGTTCCCATAGTGGGGAAATTAGTTTGGCCCAAACAGGGGTCAGCAAGCACAGAAAGACTAACTGCCCAGAATCCTCCTCTTCCACCCATCCAAGGCCCTTCCATACCAATTTCAGGAAATTCTTGGATGCTGATGCCAGCAGGCAGTTTGGAGGTGCCCATATGGAGCCCCTTAATGGGAGTTTCAGAGCTGTTAGAGAAGTAGATGTGCACAGACACCATGCGAGGATCCCCAGAGAAAGGTTGGCGGCTGAAGGCATAGTCCACCGCCAGCCCCTCGCCAGCTACTCGGTGCAGCAGCTCCTGCCTCCCGATGCTTGACACTGGACTCAGCAGCTAGAGCGGAGGGGAAGGAAGCACAGAAATGAGTAGGAAGAACAGCTGGTGTCAGTCTTGTCTCACCTAGGGCCATCCTGCAACTGTGACTCAAAGATATCCCCTCTATCATACCTCTTCCCCTCACAGAGCCACACCACAGGACGTAACCTAGTACTAGGTCCCTGTCTCAACTCAGTCCCTCCCTTACCCAACTCACCGAGGGCACTAGAGAAGTGTCTGTGAGCGTCAAGCCCTCCAGGTCAGCAGCCAGGCTGGTGGACACAACCGTGGAGGGAGACACGGGCTGTACACTGGGAGGGGTGACTGGGGGTGAGACAAAGATTACTAAGATGAGGAAGAGGCAAAGTGGAGTTTGGGGGTTGAGCAGGGCGCCCAGGGCTCAAGGAGCAAGCTCTCAGCACCATGGACAGCGAGACACGCCGGCCGCTTAGATAAACTGCCAGGCCACATCAAATCCCAGACTTTAGCAACCAGACCCAAAACTCCCAGAAACCTTCCAAAACCTTCCTTCCCATGGCCTCCACAACCCATACTCACAGTCCTCCAGGTCAAGTAGGGAGATCTCCTTGGCTGCCGGGGCACTTTTGCCACTGGGAGGCTGAAAGAGCAAAGAGGGGCGAGAGTATGAGGAAGGAGTTGGCCTGCACTGAGTTGGTGAGAGGCACCATAACTGATTCTGAATGTGGAAGGATTTCTGGTCTGGAGGGGCCCCGGCAAAGTCCTCACTGTTTTCTTCCTCCAGGAGGCAGGCTCCACCTGCTCCTGCTCCGATGCTGACGTCATCTCCGACTCCGAGGAGCTGCTGCTGGAATCGCTGCCCTCGTCTGAGGATGCGCCTTCTCTATGTTGCTCCAGCACCTTCCTCTTTGTCTTCTTCTTCTCACCTTCCTCCTCACTCTGTTCACTAGAGGACAGTGGACAAGTGAGTCCACAGGTCCAGGCTAAACACCTCGCCCTTGTCTCATGGAAGAGCAAGGGAAACCCCAAAAGTAGAAGTAAGAGTGGTTCATGCCAGCTCAGGTCCCAACCCCTGATGGCTTCTGCTCATATTTCCAGTAGGTCTCCAAGACTTCCCACAGACAACCGTCATGGGGGCTAACCAGTGGGCGTATAGGCACCCAGCACTTTGTGGGCAGCTCAGAGCCTCCCAAAGACTGGCTGTTTCTTTTTCAGATGAGACCCTGAGCTCCACAAACCACCTGGCTGGGTCCCCTCTTACCTCTCACTTCCTCCTCCTTTCTCCTCATCCTCATCCTGGTCTTCATTGTCTGACTCACTGCTGGATTCCCCAGAGCCACTCTCGCTGCTGCTCTTACTGTCTGACTCACTTTCAGACTCGGGCTCTGTGGGGAGAACCATGTCAGGCCTCCCCCCTCAAGTCAGTTCTCACCCCCATCATAGGTAAACATCTCTTATGTGTAGGCCTCCTTCCATTTGTGAAGGACTCCCTAAGTCCAAGGCAGTTGCTTGGGTTCTCATCTTCACTGAATCCTTAAACCCCCTCTGACCCACCCTAACCCCAGATGCCAACTAGAACTGGCAAGAATATAGAAGGACCCACATGAACAGGTGTTATCATTACACAGCTCCCCAATCCCCTGTACCTTGGAATGGATTGTTGGGTGCACAAACACACAGGCAGTAACTCACAAGCAAGTGCACACCCTTGGTCATGGACCATATAAACACATACAGGGTCCCCCCAACCACACAGGCACACTGAAGGCCCCAGCTCTCCCTCTCTCCTCACCACTATCTGCAGACTCAGTGGGGCCAGACTCCCCCTCAGAGTCTGAGTAGAAGGGCTTTTCTTTCTCCTTCCTCTTCTCCCGATTTGAGCACTTGGTCCACTCAGGTACCTGGAGATGGAATGGGTAGGGGGGTCATTTACTCCGGGTTGGAGGAAGGGGAAGAAATGTGCAATCCCTTTGTATCTTTCACCACAAATCTCTTCTTGGTCCCCTACTTGGCCCTGTCCCCAAAATGGAATAATGGAGAGGAGTACAGTCCACCGAGGGAGAGGGGACAGGTCACGGGTGGAGCAGCACACAGCCATGGAGGAAAGGCACACGGGAGGGGAGGAGGAAGGAGAGCACACGGCACACAGAGGGGACCTCAGTGTATTCGCCTAACAGGCCCACGTGGGTCTCAATAAGGGAGAGGTCTTCTTCCTGTGTGTAGGGAGGACATCAGGAGGGCCGGGACAATACTTTTAGGGCTCCCTGTTGCTGCCCTCTACCCCAGCCTGTGCAAACACACTCAGAACCACTGACCTCTACGTTACGCACAGACGGGTCTGGGGCTTCCTCTGGCCAGTCTGGGAGCTCCTGGTAGCCTGTGGCCTTTGCATTGAGCAGGTGGGATAGTGAGCCCAACTGGAAGTGGTCCCGATCTGCAGACAGGTTTAGCAGTCAGGCTAGCAGTGGCAATGAACAATGCCCTGGGAGCTGTTGGCTTGGTTGAGGCTGGGTGCGAGCTCTGACTGGGACTCCTAACTGGGCAGGGAAGGTAGACAAATGTGTACCCTGATGACTCCTGTGCCCTGGCCACATGTCAGATCCACACGCTAGTAAGACAAGTCATCCACTATGGTCAGGGTAGGGCCTAAAAAATGGGATAAGGTGGGAGGAGAGACACCCTGCTCAGAGATGCTGCTGGCCTGTCAGCTCAGGTCTCTATGAGGAGGGCAAAATGTAAATGTCACGTAACTCCCAGGCACAGCCAGGCTTGGGAGGGAGGCCAAGGGGGGACAAGGTGCATAGGAGGCTGGTCGGGTTGGCCTCTAGACTTGGGCATAGGTGAGTGGTTAGGATCCGAGGGGGAGGAGGTCGGGGACGCAGTGGACAAATGGTGTAAGAGACCTGAGTGAGGACAGCATTAGGGCAGGGACAGCCTGCTGCCCTGCTTCCTGGGACATTTCCATAGCAGCCCCACCTCTCAACCTCCCGATTCCTGAGGTGCGGGGAAGAGAGGAATGTAAAAGTGCCCAAGAAAGCCAGGCTCTGTGAAGGCCCTGGCTTTGGTTACCAGGGCCAGAGAGCCAAGTGAAGGCTCCTCCCCTCCCAGGCCAGGCTCATGAGCAGATGTAAGGTTGAAGGCCAGGGTCAGGGCTTTGGCTGATCAAGTGGCTAAACCTAGTGCTGGCAAACACATCCTCAGAACTGCTAAAATGTACACCTCTCCTCTGCATGTTGTTTCACTGCCTGCCTTCCTGGTATTTAACATCTTGACCTAGAATCCCAAGCCTGCTTGGGAAGGCAATGGAAGGGGGGGAGAGAGGTATCAGAAGCCCCGTGTGACAGGGAGGTGAGATGGTGCCAGCTGTGTTGTAGGCACAGACTGTGTGGGGGGTGGGTAGAGTGATCAGAGGCCAGGACCGGAAGTTCCCCAGTTCTATCTGTAGAAGCCTGGTGCCGGGGACCTGACAACTTCCTGCCCTTCTCCAGGGAAGTTATCCTGATACTTGCTCCCACCTTTAAATGATGATTCCAAGACAGGCGCTGGCTTAGGGGCCAGGAAGAGCTTCTTGGCATGGCGGCTAAGGGAACCACCCTGCTCTGAAGGGACGATGAGCTGCCGGGTGAAGCGGGCTCGATCACGGATGTCATAGTTCTGGTCATATTTGGCCAGACTCAGCACATACTGAGTCAGAAGCTTGGTCTGAGGGAAAAAGAGTATGTGGCTCAGCAGCCTACTGAGGGTAGGGACCCAGGAGGTGTGTAACCAGCTTTGTTCAGCCAATGTTTCCAGGCAGAATTTTCTCTCCCACTTAGACACACAACAAGTTGCCCTTGCCCAACTTCCTCCCTACCTGCCATGACTCCAGGGTCCTCTCATCCCTCCTCAGGGGACTCCTACCCCAACTGTGAAAAGTGCCTTGGGTCAACAAGAGCTTGCCCTCTCCCCTCTCTTGACCCTGAACTCCATTCCTCTGATTTATGATAGAGGATAGCCAACCTCTTTCCTCTGAGGTGGCAAAATGAGTGCAAGATTAGAACATTTTGCTGCACCTCATGATTTCCAGCTCCGGCATTCCTGAGGAATCAAGACAACAAAAGGGGAGGGGTGGCAACAAGGAGTCCTTTGGCAATAACTATGAACCCACAGAGCAGATTCTGAGAAGCCCATGGGTCTTGGAGACCCCAGTCTTTCTCTAAGAGATTATTTTTGAAAATATTTTTATTATTTGTGTGCATATGAGAGAGAGAGAGAGAGAGAGAGAGAGAGAGAGAGAGAGAGAGAGAGAGAGGAAGATAGGGAGAGAGAGAGGGAGAGAGGCAGACAGGGTGAGTATGACTATGCCAGGACCTACTGTCACTGCAAATGCCACTTTGTTGCATCTGGCTTTTCATGGGTATTGAGAAATCATTCCTGGGCCTGTCAGGCTTTGCAAGCAAGTGTCTTTTGCCACGAAGCCATCTCTCTAGCTCTCTGAAAGATTCTAGCAAGATGAAGTTGGATGAAGTCAACATGGAGTCCACAGTTCACAGTCAAGGCAGCTCTATCTGAGGACCTAACGTCTGAAATACTGCCCAACTCAACACTGTGACAGTGGCACAGCCCTCATGCATCTGAGGTGAAGTACTGTGCCAGGTGCTCCTCACTCTCCTGTCATCTCTACAGGCCCTCGGAGAGGTAAGTATTATTGCCTTACATTGCAGAGAAGCAGAATCGTCAAGTGGCTTCTTCCAGGTTGAGGAACTCATAGGTGCTACACCAGACCTGGACCACCACCCTCACTGCTTATGTGCTGACAAAATGGGACTTCCCTGGCCCAGGTTTCCATGTGTCCATGTCCTGTAACCAAGATCAAAATCACCAGGTAGGGCTGGAGAGATGGCTTAGTGGTTAAGGCACTTGCCTGCGAAGCCTAAGGGCCCAGATTCAATTACCCAGGACCCATATAAGCCAGATGCACAAGGTGGTACATGCAACTGGAATTTGTTTTGCAATGGATAGAGGCCTTGATGCACCCATTCTCTATCTATCTGCTTCTTTCTTTCTCTCTCATAAATAAATAAACGATAAAATATATTTTAAAAATTTTTCTTCATTATTTATTTATTTAAGAGTAACAGAAGGAGAGAGAGTGGGAGAGAGAGAAAGAGAGACAGATAGAGAGAATGAGCACGCCAGGGCCTCCAGCCACTGCAAATGAACTCCAGATGCATGCGCCCCCTTGTGCATCTGGCTAATGTGGGTCCTGGGGAATCAAGCCTCGAACCAGGATCCTTAGGCTTCACAGGCAAGTGCTTAACCAGTAAGCCATCTCTCCAGCCCTAAAATATATTTTAAAATAACCACCAGGTAGCCAACAACCAGACAGCTTGGGAGTAAAAGGCACTAGCTGGACAGAGCCTGAAACTCGCTCTAGTCGTCCTGAGATCTATGATGACATAATGTAACATCCAGCTTTGAACATGACTGACCTAGCTATCTCAGTGGGCTATGAAACAGGAGTGTCTGAGGGGCAGAGCCCTCTAGATCATATGTGTTTAATCTATGGTCTATGGGCCACATGTATCCCAGGATAGCTATAAATGCAGTCCAATATATTTGTAGATCATACCATACTGTAATGTCAAAAGGCTGGACACCCCTGATCTAGATGCTTACCACAATTAGAGGAGCTTTTGTGGCGAAACTGTCCCACATCATTTTAGTGACCCCTATGGCTCTAATTCTGCCAACTGTATGTCCCCTAAGGACTTTGATGGCCTCACATTTGGTTCAGTCCCTTCTGGCACTGGTGACCCTTCCAGTCACATACTCTCTTAATGCAATGGCTTCAGAAAAATAATCACAAAATGGCATCACAATGGACTTTACTGTGGGCCTTCCTCTCCCCTGACCAGATACCATCTGACCAGCCAAAGCTGGTAGACAACTTATCAACATATTTTGCTAGTAACAGGCTGTTGACTACTTCCTTTTAGTTTAGGACAGCATCTTCCACAGGCTTTCCAGTTGGCTGGTCACAGATTCTCTCCCCTTACCTCATTTTAGAAAGAACTGTTCAGGGTTTGGATCCATCTGTCTACAGCCCTAACCCCATGTCAACAAACACACTGCAAGACCTACCTATACCAGTCCATGACCCTTCTCTAGCCCAAGGAGTCATTCCCTATACCTTTTCCTATCCATTCTGTACCCTAGGACTCCACCTCATCTGCCCAGGGTATTCTGGAATTATGTGTTGCTCAGGAAGACCTGTGAGCCATGCTTCAGTGCACCAAGAACAGAGCGAGACTCCCACTGATCAATGGACTGCAGTTACCAGGGAAGCATGCTAACTAGGGACACTGACTTCCTCTTAATAACCTATGTCAACATTCCTGCTAACTTGCAACCAGCCACCTGGTAAGTCATGCTGATAAAACTATTCAAAAAAAATTAAGTAATATCTTCCCTTTAAACACCATGCAAGAATAAATTCCAAATAGATGGAGCAGGCAGACTTTAAGGCTCTGTCTGCTTCCTGTGTGCGTGCCTTTGTGTAATCCCCTCATCTTGATGGGAACAAGGTCCAAGACTTCTGAATGTGCCAAAGATGACAGGATCAAATTCTGTCTTCCTATTTGTCCCTTGTGGCTTAGAAATAAATGGCTCATGGGCTGGAGGGATGGCTTAGCGGTTAAGGTGTTTGCCTGTAAAGCCAGAGGACCAGGTCTGATTCTCCAGGATTCACTTTAGCCAGATGCACAAGGGAGCGTATGCATCTGGAATTCGTTTACAGTGGCTGGAGGCCCTGGTGCACCTATTCTCTCTCTCTCTCCCCCTCCCTTCTGCCCTCTTTCTCTCTGTCAAATAAATAAATAAAAATAAATAAATAAATGGTGTATGTGTCTGGAGTTCATTTGCAGTGGCTGGAGGCCCTAGCATGCCAACATTCATTCATTCTCTCTGTCTCTTTCTCTCAAATAAAATATTTTTTAAAAACTTTCAGAACAGAAAAGCACTGAAAAATACAAATGAAAAGATTAAAATAGTGAATAATTCACAAATGTACAACTTCTGGGTGATGTTATATAAACACACACACAAAATCTTTTTTTTAATCAAACAAGCCAATCAAAAAAATGGGCTATGGAGCTAAATGGAGAGTTCTCAAAGGAAGAAATACAAATGGCATATAAGCATCTAAAAAAGTGTTCTACATCACTAGTCATCAGGAAAATGCAGATTAAAACTACATTGAGATTCCATCTCACTCCTGTCAGACTGGCTACCATCATGAAAACAAATGATCATAAATGTTGGCGGGGATGTGGAAAAGAGGAACCTTTCTACACTGCTGGTGGGAATGCAATCTGGTCCAGCCATTGTGGAAATCAGTGTGGAGGTTCCTAAAACAGCTAAAGATTGATCTACCATATGACCCAGCTATAGCACTCCTAGGCATATATCCAAAGGACTCATCTCATTTCCTTAGAAGTACGTGCTCAACCATGTTTATTGCTGCTCAATTCATAATAGCTGGGAAATGGAACCAGATGTCCCTCAACTGATGAGTGGATAATGAAGATGTGGCACATTTATACAATGGAGTTCTACTCAGCGGTAAAGAAAAATGAAGTTACAAAATTTGCAGAAAAATGGATGGACCTGGAAAGGATTATACTAAGTGAGGTAACCCAGGCCCAGAAAGCCAAGCGCCACATGTTCTCCCTCATATGTGGATCCTAGCTACAGATGATTGGGCTTCTGCGTGAGAAGGAAAATACTTAGTAGCAGAGGCCAGTAAGTTAAAAAGGAGATATAAAGGGAAGAGAAAGGGAGGGAGGAGGGTACTTGATAGGTTGATATTGTATATATGTAAGTAGAATGATTGAGATGGGGCGGGGATATGATGGAGAATGGAATTTCAAAGGGAAAAGTGCAGGGTGGAGAGGAAGGGTATTACCATGGGATATTTTTTTATAATCATGGAAAATGTTAATAAAAATTGTGAAAAAAATATTTTTTTAAAAATACCAGTATTAAAGATGTGTGCCACGGCCGGGTGTGGTGTCACACGGTTTTAATCCTAGCACTTGGGAGGCAGAGGTAGGAGAATTGCTGTGAGTTCAAGGCCACCCTAAGACTACGGAGTAAATTCCAGATCAGCCTGGACCAGAGTGAGACCCTACCTCACCAAAGGAAAAAAAAAAAAAAAAAAAACTACGTCAGAGGCATGATAATTTAAATTTATTAATTAGTATTTTCCCAAATGCTCTGTGGTGAGCTCCTTTATAAAACACACACATACACAAATTTTCTTTTAGGTCTGTAGATTTTACATGGGTCCCCTGTAGAAGCAGCAAGAAAAGCAGCTGTAGTCCCTCTGTGCCTTGGGAGGCCCTCCACTCCCACATCTAACCTGCATAGAAAAATCACACTCACCTGCCAAGAGCATTCCAGGCGTTGCTCCACCTGCTGTACCCAGGTGGGTACAATACCACCACCCGCCCTCAAGCCTCTGACTCTATGTCTTGCTCCTTTGTGGCCTATTGTCACAGAATCTGATTATCTGCGGTCAACAGAGGGGTACATTGTCATCTCCTTTGGTCTCACTCTGGGCTGGGATCTGACCTGTAGTAAGGAAATAACTAGGATTTCTGTGGCCTTGTAGCAAGGCCTAGACTGTCACTCATTGTCCAGGATGCAGAAAGCATCACTATTGATTTTCAAGGCCACTTCTTTTATTCCAGTGTTCTTCCAGCATGCTCTGTCCTTCCATTCCACCTAGCTATTTTGCCTTAAGGATCTGCAGACTTTCTGTGAAGAGCTAGAGAGTACTTTGGGCTTCATGGGACACAAATACTGTTTCAAGTAGTCAGCCCCGCTACTGTAGCAAAAACGCAGCCACAGGCAATATGTAAATGCATGTGCTCCATAAAACTTTATTTATAGGGCTGGAAAGATGGCTAAAGGTTAAGACGCTTGCCTGCAAAGCCAAAAGACTTAGGTTCGATTCCCCAGGGCCTACATAAGCCACATGCACAAGGTGACACATGCATTTGGAGTTTGTTTGCAGCTGGAGGAGGCTCTGGTGCGCTCTCTCTCTCTCTCTCTCTCTCTCTCTCTCTCCCTGTTTCTCTCTCAAATGAATTTAAAAAAAAACTTTTAAAAATCTCATAAACTTTATTTATAAAAACAAGCAACAAGGGCCGGAGAGATGGCTGAGCAGTTAAAGCACTTGCCTGCAAAGCCTAAGGACTCGTTGAACTCGCCAAGTCCCACGTAAGCCAGATGCACAAACACGCAGTGTGCAAGGTTGCACATATGCGCAAGGGGGCACACATGTCTGGAGTTCGATTGTAATGGCTAGAGACCCTTGCACACCAATTCTCTCTCACACTCACTCTCTCTCTCTCTTCCTCTTGCATAAAAAAGGCCAATTTTTTGGACTTGCCTCAAAAATATAAATAAATGAATGAATAAATAAACAAGCAATAAGCCAGGCATAGTGGTGAATACCTTTTAATCCCAGCACTCTGGAGGCAGAGGTAGGAGGATTGCCATGAATTTGAGGCCACCCTGAGACTACATAGTGAATTACAGGTCAGCCTTGAGACTCTACCTTGAAAAACCACACACACAGAAATAAAAATAAGTAAAATAAAATAAAAACAAGCAACAGGCCAGTATAGCCCACAGGCAGTCGTTTGCCACTCCCTGTGTTGCTGAACCTTCCTGCTGTTTGGCTGTCTTCAACACCTTGAAAAGTTCCGTGTATCATGCTTTACTCTTAGAATTTACTGGAGCCATCTCAGGGGACTCCAGACACCCAAAGACTCTTAGCATCATGATAGGCCAGCCTACTTGAACGACAATCATGGCTGTGGTATCTCTTTCACTTTGGACATGAGGCATCACCCATCTGTGCAGAATCTTGGCCCTGGCACAAACTGGTCAGGCGTCATCAAGCCTTGGGAAGAAGCACAGTCCATGTCCTCTGGGGTGCATCTTCTCCCATCACTGCCTATCACCGATGCCCTCTTCCTTATCCCCACTCAACAGTGGGCTCCACAGCCCAGTGTTCTGAAGGTGACAGATAATGACACTCTTATTGGCAGGCATGAACTCATAGCCTCAAGTCATGTCAGTGGTGACCATGCTCCAGAATCAGTGTGGGTACTGGGACAGCGTTGTTGCTGGGCAGACCAGCTACCTGTCTAGACTCCCCCTTCTCAGAAAGAATCCAATCTTCCTGGGATTGGCCAAAAGAATACTGCCAAGCAAAGTTGTTGGGGATCAGAGCACGCTGTGGGGACAATTCACTCTTACCTGCTTGGAGTTGGTCAGGTAGAGCTTGGCTGCCAGGTTGATGATCTGCAGCTTGACAATGTCCTCCTCTGCTGTGAATGACTTGGCCATTTTCCTCAGGACATCAGGTGCAATCCTGGGCACATGTTCACAATACTCTCCAATGAGCCACAGGATACTGGCTCGTGCCATGGGCACCTGTGAGGGACAGGTAGGTCTAAGGGAAGCATGGCAAAGTGGGTGGAACATAAACTGCCAGGGAAATAGCACTTATCCATCTGTGCTGGCCAGAACTTTGAGGGAAACTAAGAGTTGTAGTAAAGGCTGTGGATCCCAGTAAGATATCCCCATGGGGGAGGAAGATCTTGGGCAACAAGGTTATGGTTGCACAGTCCAGTTTCTCTTTTTTTTTCAATTTTTTGTTCATTTTTTATTTATTTGAGAGTGACAGAGAGAGAAAGAGGCAGAGAGGGAGAATGGGTGTACCAGGGCCTCCAGCCACTGCAAATGAACTACAGATGTGTGCGCCCCCTTGTGCATCTGGCTAATGTGGGTTCTGGGGAATCGAGCCTTGAATGGGGGTCCTTAGGCTTCACAGGCAAGCACCTAATCACTAAGCCATCTCTTCAGCCGTGGTCTCTCTCCTTTTACATGAAACTTCCTCACAGCCCACTCAGGAGGCTTGGAAGTTGATTCTGAGAAGACTAAAGCATTTAAGTACTGGGTCTTAAGACTGTGGGGACAATGATAGGGCTGAGGCACACGGGGCTGCTCCCTCACCTGGATGTTGTCTGTGAGCTTGGCCAAGTGTTTGATGATCTCCCCGTGCTGCGCTGGCTGCATCTGCAGCAGTTTCTTAATGACCACCACAGACTCTGCGACCACAAGCTCTAGGAAACAAGGACAGGCATGTGGGTACCAAGGCAGTCACATGGCCACACATTAGGTAGACAGACACACTTGGATCTCTCCTTCAACCCCCCTGCACCACTTTAGTAGCCCTCCAGGTGTAGAAACACCTGGATGCTAACTGAAGCGGATAAACCAATGGACATGCATTGAACCTACATGGCCAGGGAAATAACTATTTGCCAGCAGAGTCCACACAGAGACAGCGAGGGTGGACACTTCCAAGGGCAAACACTGACCATCACGGTTGGACAGAAGCTGCACCAGACCGTTGAGGCAGGTGTCACGGACCCGGCCTATGTTTGTTGCACAGCGTCCGATGGCCTGGATTGTGGCTGCCACAAAGTCCTTGTCCATGCTGCGAATGTAGGTCTGTGGGGCATCACAACACATGACACTCAATAGGCAGTAACCCCACAGTAAGTCTGTAGGCTTGAGTGTGTCCTTCAGGAACACTGTGACCCCTTCATTTTCTGACTCATTATGTTATAACACAGACTAAGTCTTGGGAGAGAGTACCATCTCCAACCCACATCCAGAGTGATTCCTCAGCCCAAAGCCAGCGAAGGCTCTGGCAGGGAGAGCCGTGTAACAGTTTCTCCAGCACTGGGCTCTTAGAGAAGATGAGCCTCACTGGGCACAAGGATCTGCAGGGCACCTCTCATGGGACCCACTGACTGGGGATTTCCCCATGGCTGGTACCTGGAATTCCCGTAGCACAGTGGGGATGTTGGTCTCATTGGCCAGGTTAGTCAGCACTTCCAGCTACAGGGAGGAGTGAAGAGGCAGAAAGTTGACGGGGTGGCCAGCAGGCTTTCATGTCAGATATACTTGACAGACCATGAAACGATGCTCAGGACAGCTCTGAGCATGCTCACAGTGAAGAGGGAATACCAGATCATGGAAGTCCTAACAGAGTTCCTGACAGTATGCTTCAAGCACTATCATGTCTTCTCCCATCTCCACCGAAAACTATGGCTTTAGGAGACCGAGGTCTTTACCATGGTCCCTAAATCCTTGAATCATACGACCACTTTCCTCTTCACCACTATAACCCAGTCACACACCCCTTCCTGCGGCAAGGGCTTTACAAGTGCCATTCCATCTGCGTGAAGCAGTTTTTCCCATTTCTGTCTCTGAATTTATCTACATAGATATTCTCAAGCCTCAGCTCAAATGCCATGTTCTCAGAGAAAATTTTCTTCTTCTTTTTAAAATTTTATTTATTTATTTGAGAGACAGAGCCAGAGAGAGAGAGAGAGAGATTGAGAAAGAATAGGTGCACCAGGGCCTCCAGCCACTGCAAACAAATTCCAGATGCATGTGCCACCTTGTGCATCTGGCTTATGTGGGTTCTGGGGAATCGAACTTGGGTCCTTTGGCTTTGCAGGCAAGCACCTTAACCACTAAGCAATCCCTCCAGTGCTCTTCTTTTTAAAAAAATTTTTTTTGACTTATTTGAGAGAGACAGAAGGAGAGGGCGAGAATGGGCATGCCACAGCCTCTAGCTGCTGCAAACAAACTCCAGATGCATATACCACCTTGTGCATCTGGCTGAGGTGGGTCCTGGAGAATCAAACCTGGGTCCTTTGGATTTGTAGACAAATGCCTTAACCACCTAGCCATCTCTCCAGCCCCAAAACTTTCTTGAAACAACTGATGTGGCTCCCTATGTTTTTTTTCTCTCTCTCCCTCCCTTCCCCCCTCTCTCCACCATTCTTGCTAAATTTCATAATGAATTTTTACATATGTCTTGTGATTAGCTGTTTCATGTCTCCACCTGCATCCAACTAGACTGCATGTTCCAGAAGACAGGGGCCCTGATGAGTTTGCTTCATCTTGAATTCCTAAATCTAGCCAGGAACCTGGTATGTAGTAGATGTGTCAAAGGCTTAGGAGAGTTAGCTGCTACTAAGTGAGATCACTCAATATAATGAAGCAACGGAGTGGGAGTGGTATGAAAGTACAGATTACTGACCTTTTCCCTGTTGGTATATGTTTTCCCTAAAGCCTATGGGGACAGGTGTGTGAGAGACGGAAAACTGAGTGGGAAAATCATGGGAAAAGTCAGCAGTGTTACGAGACCTCAGAGTGACATACTTCGCCACTTCTTGGAGTATCTGCCTTTTTTTTTTTTAATACAAACTTGAGGTAATGTACATTTCCTGGGTTCTGTGAAGCATAGCTAGACCATACCAGGAAAAGCTCAGCCTGCCACGTGAGTAAACACCTCCCTCTAGAGCAGCTGGGGTTCAGACCCAGAAAGAGGCAGGCATTACCGACCAGTAGCAGTTACCGGCTGTTATGTGATATGTGACTCGGGTGGGGAAGGCTCAGGAGCCATGTGCACTGTGTCCACCACTCACCTTCAGGATCTTGATCTGGGTGGGATCCGTGGACCTGATGTAAAAGCTCTTCAGGTAGGGCTCAAACATACCCTGGCAAGAGAGTAGGTGGAGGGCGCCATCACTGTGCCAGCCCTACGTCTCTTCCAGTGCCACCCGCCTGTCAGAGAGCAGGGCCCTCATTCCCTCTCCAAGTCTCCCCTCCACCTCAGATCTGACTTGCTCTTTCTTCACGGGGCATCTCCCACCCCATGGCCACTCGGGATGCAGGCCTTGCTTCTGCTTTGTGTTTGGAGGTTTCACCCTCCCCATGCCTGCACAGGTGGGGCAACCCTTCATACTCTACAACCACCCCCCTCAACCCCAACAGCTTCCGCACAGCCCTCAGGAGTGGGAGTCACATGCTCACCCTGCGCTTGATAGACATGGTAGCCACATTCTGGAGCACTACGTACTGCACCTCACTGTGGAGAGAACTGATCAGAGACCCTGGACGTCTCTGGACGCCAGGGCCAGGTCGCGGGGAACACACGGAGGGAGGAGAAAACTCAGGAGGAAGGCAGGCTGTAGCCAGTGTGGGACTGGGCAGGCTTGGGATGAGGAGGGTGTGGGGCTACAGCTGGGGTTCGGGCTCCGAGGGGCTCAGCAGCTGGGGCCGGGGCAAGGGGCAAGGTTTTGCACACCTGTGGCTGCGCAGCAGGCGCACGAGCGCCTTGGCAATGACGCCGACCTCCGCCTTGGGAGCCAGGTGGAAGTACAGCTGCGCCACCGCCATGACCACAGCTGCACTGCGGCTCTGCAGCAGCGGCTTCGTGTTGCGCAACAGCAGCCGGTGGTCGGGGTCCATGACGTAGGGCTTTCGGGCTGGAAGTGCTGCAGTCGCTGCCTCCTCCGAGCCGGGGGCCTTGGCCTCGTCCTCCTCCGAGCCATAGAAGGCCTTCTCAGGGTTCTCCTCCAGCAGGGATTCCTGGAGGGGAGATGGCTGGACCTGTGGGCACCATCCCCAGGGGACGTCCCTCCCCTTTCTCCTCCCCCTGCCCCTGCCCGGAGTCTTGGCGCTCACGTTCTGCGTGGGGCTCAGGAACTGCGTGCGGGCATAGCGCGTGAGCATGCTGATGATGACCACCTGGCCCCACTCCTCCACGTCGATGAGCAGGTTGCAGAGCTTCCGGTAGTTTTTGTGAATCAGGTCGATACGCTCGGGGCAGACCTCCTCAAAGGCCATCACCACACTGCCTGCCACCAGCTGGGGAATCAACACAAGAGGGGGGTGAAGGGGAAAGGTAGAATGATTTGGCTCCGCCCCTGGCTGGTCCCTTTCCACCTCTGGCCCCTGGGTGCCCATCCTGTACGCACTGTGGTCTTATCTGCCAGGAGCTTTTCAATGACTTCGATCAGTTGGTCCTTCTGGTCAGAATCCAAACTGTGGGAGAAACAGTTGGCAAGACCTTGTTCCTTCTTGTCCCCAGTCTTCCCAGTAGCTGCCCCAGCCCTGCACACACGCTTTCATGAAGAGGTTATGAGTCCCCACCACTGGCCTCCATCTCTGTTGCCTAAACTGTCCTGTACCAGGTAAGAAGCAGCCTGTGAGGACTGGGGACACACCTGTAGAGTTTGGGGATGGCATGGGCAGCTGTTTTCCGAACGTAGGGTGACATGTCCGAGGCGGCTTCCTTGATGGCTAGCATCATGATGGGCACGATGATGGGTACACGGATGCTAGAGAGGACACGGAGCGCACTGGCACGAATCAACTGGTTGGGATCCTAAGGGTAGAGGTGGAGATAGAGAGGTCTGAGAAGGCACTAGGTCTCCTATAGGGTCTCCTGACTGGAGGCTGGTTGACCTACCAGCGCTGGGTACCTGGGGGAGTACTGCTTGGGTGTGCTGACTCTTGGCTCTGGCTGTGAAACCTGACACCTGAAGAGGCGTGGAAAGGGCTAGCTTTGCTTTCAGAAAGAGTAAAAACTTCAGAACTCTGGAAGCAAACTTCCTCTTCCTTAGGGCTGCTGAGGTCTGAGGTGACTGCCAGAAAACGCAAGCTAATCTCTCTTCCAAAGAATACACCCTCCCAGCAACTCGGTGAAGGCTGCTCTTCCTCCACAGTGACAAATCCAGAGTAGGTGTGTCTGCGCAGACAGATCCCATGTAAGAGCATGCACTATATAGGCAGCCGCTCTAAATATCTGCTAATCCTGGGGAATGGTAGACGATGAGAGAGGAGCTAGAACACTGAAGAAATTTAGATGTGTCCAAAGTAAATAAAAATCCTACTACATTAGAGGTGAAAGTGATAATAATCCCTGGCAAAAATTATGGAAGTCATGTTAAATGGGTGGTTTAGAAGTATTTATTACGTTGGAGCTTGTATTTTCTTAGACAGATTATATCATGGCAACCACTTAAACTGGCAGATGATCATAGTCATAAAAAATTGCTTTCATTTTGGGGAAGATGACCAGGCTGGTAGATGTCAGTACTATGTGTTTTGATTTCAGCAAGGTGTTCCCAAGACTCTCATAGCATTGCTCATCACCACTTTTGACAGGAGCCTTTTCTTTCACCTAATTTTTTATGAGCAGAATTAAGGCCTATTTTATCTCTGCAACACCCATAGCTCTTTGCACAGGAAGGGTGTTAAATTTTTTTTCTTGCTATTAAGTTCTAATAAGATAGGTAAATGTTGACCGTACAGTTGTGTGGGTATACAACTTGGTAAAACATAGTTGGCAAAGGTTTATTAATAGCTCAGTGCTGGGTTTGGAGAGATGGCTTAGAGGTTAAGGCACTTGCCTGTGGATGGTAGTCCCTATCACTGGAGATAACATCTCAGAGATGTTCTGCAGCAAAGGACAGATAGGTCAGCTGCCTATTTATTTATTTATTTGTTCATTTATTTAGTGGGTGTATGTGTGTGTGTATGTGTGCAGGTGCATGTATGTGCACATGCATGTGGAAGCCAGAGGTTGAGGTCAGGTGTCTTGCTTGACCATTCTCCATGTTACTTTTTTGTATGTTTGTTTCTGGTTTTCAAAGTAGGGTCTCACTCTAGCTCAGGCTGACCTGGAATGCATTATGTGGTTCAGGTTGGCCTCGAACTCATGGTGATCCTCTTACCTCTGCCTCCCAAGTGCTGGGATTAAAGGCATGTGCCACCACGCCCAGCTTCTCCATGTTACTTTTTGAGACAGGGTCTCTCAGAGTTCACAAACTGGGCTAGATAAACTAGTTAAAAAGCCCCAAGGATCTTCCCGTCTCCACCTACCCAGTACTAGGATTACAAGCTCACACTGCTACCCCCAGCATGTTATGTGGGGGCTGGGGATCTAAACTCAGGTCCTCATGCTTGTGTGGCAAGCACTTTATCCATTGAGCCATATTCCCAATTTCAGGCACCTAATTTTTAAATAAAAATTGATTGAGCATAGTCATGCCCACTTGTTTATGTAAAATTGAATAGGTCAGCGATTGCAGTATGGCCTACAAAACCTAATGTAAATACCATTTATCACTTTACAGAAAGTTTGCTGACAATTACTCTAGAGAAATTACTGTACTGAGTTGGACTAAATGAGCCCAAAGACAGATTGTAAGAACTAGAAAAGAATGTGAAATTTGTGCCAAAAATCTCATAAGTTTTTTGCATGTATGTACATGTGTGTTGCTCACATGGGTGGATGCACATGTATGTGCATACATGAGGAGGTCAGAGATTGATGTGGGTGTTTTCCCCAATGGCTCTCCACTTTATTTACTGAAGCAAGAGCTGTCACTTGAACACAGAGCTTGTTCACCTGGTTAATTTGAAGTTTTTTTTTTGTTTTGTTTTGTTTTTGTGTGTGTGTGTGTGTGTCAATTGTTAATAGGGTTGTTTCTCTGCTATCTTCCTCAGCAGGTTTATTATTGGTAAATAGAAAGACTATGGGGTTTTGTATGCTAATTTTGTATCCTGCCACTTAGCTGGAGGTGTTTATCAGCTCTAAGAGTTATTGGCAGAATCTTAGGGCCTCTAGCACATAGAATCCTATCACCTGCAAATAAAAACACATTCACCCTTTTCTATTAAAGTGGCCCTGTCTCTTGCATATGCCTCTCTCATTATGTGATACCCTGTGCCACCTTGGGACTCTGAACAGCAAGAAGGTCTTCACCAGGTATGACTCATCAGCCTGGGACCTCCCAGCCTCCAGAACTGTAAGCTGAGCAACCTCTGATTTATTTATTTATTTTTACAACTTATTCAATCAGTATAATTCAGTTATAACCATGAAAATTGTATAATGACACAGCCATTACCACAGGTTCCTCAGAGGTGGAGAGACAGAGGCCTTTGGGCCACACAGTTCACTCTCATGTCCCTTCTAAGCCGGGCCTCTTCTACGAGGCCTGGCCAGTCCTCTCTGTTCCCCTGACTTGACCTTCCCCACTTTTGCAGATAGAAACAGGTCTCCAGAACCGTTTCCATGCTCATGGCCTCTCCTTGAGCCCACTGCTCCCACAGAGTTCCAAGGAAGCTCAGACTGCAGGGAACAAATGGACACTTCTGACCTTCAGACCACGTTGGAAGGTGGAGATGGACAGAAGGGCCAAGTCTTGCTGCTCCTCTGCGTATCGTACCAGGTACACGTAGACAAGCTTCTTTACCTAGGGGAGAGCAGGTATCTCAGCAGGAGGGTGCCTAGCAGAGGCTGGTACCTTTAGTTCCCAGGATGCTATCACTGCCCATTCCAGCTATTGTCCATGGAGTTAAATTCTTCTAAAAGAGGACAGTGTTACTAGAGTGTGTCCCGAGTCCTTTACCTTTTATCCAGTGTCATCTGGACCAGAGAGAGACCTGAGCAGATTCAGCCCTCAGAGGCTGAATCATGTCCTTCCTTATTCCCAGCCCAGCTTGAGTTGAGTCCTGGTTGGTGGGGATGGAAAACCCTTTGGTGAGTGGTGCTCACCTCTATGTTCTTACAGGCCACATTCTTTACTACTGCTGGAAACAGATCTGAGGCGTTCTTCCCCCTGGCGATCATCTGGGGTGGGGAGGGGCAAACACAGGGAGAAGGAGGGAGGAAGCAAAGTACAGATTTAGGCAAAGCCTGAAACACCCAGCAGTAAGAACACTCAGCATCTCCCACTCCCCCTCTCACCGCCACAATCCTCTTCATGGCCTCCAATTTGAGGGAATCCTTGTTAGTATCCAACATCTCTTTCAGGTCATCGTGCCTGGTGGAAGGCAGGAGAGGTCAGCTGGGTAGGAGGCAGGGTGTCAGTCATCAGGATCCAGTCAGGGAGAAGGCTCCGGCAAGTCCAAACCAGAGAGCAACCAGATCCAGGGGGAAAGGGGAAAGATTACGGGACTCAAGGTGTTGGGAGAAGCATGTGGGCAGCAAATGTTATGGGTTAAATTGTGTCTCCCCGCTGTCAAAAGATAAGATGGGGCTGGAGTGATGGTTCAGTGGCTAAGGCACTTGCCTGCAAAGTGCCTTATGACTAATGACCCAGGTTCAGTTCCCCAGCATCCACATAAAGCCAGATGCACGAAGAGGTATATGCATCTGGAGTTCATTGCAGCAGCTGGAGGCCCTGGCACACCCATTCTCATTCTTATTCCCTATGACTCCCTCTGTCTTGCCTTGCAAATAAATAAACTATTTAAAAAGATCTTGAGGGCTGGAGAGATGGCTTAGCGGTTAAGCGCTTGCCTGTGAAGCCTAAGGACCCTGGTTCGAGGCTCAGTTCCCCAGATCCCACGTTAGCCAGATGCACAAGGGGGCGCACGCATCTGGAGTTCGTTTGCAGAGGCTGGAAGCCCTGGCGCGCCCATTCTCTCTCTCTCCCTCTCTATCTGACTTTCTCTCTGTGTCTGTCGCTCTCAAATAAATACATAAAAATTTTAAAAAATAAAATAAAATAATAAATAAAAAGATCTTGAATTTAAAAAAATTATTCATTTTTATTTATTTGAGAGTGATAGAGAGAAAGAGGCAGAGAGAGAGAGAGAGAGATAGAATGGGCACACCAGGGCCTTCAGCCACTGCAAATGAACTCGACACGTGCGCCCCCTTGTGCATCTGGCTAACATGGGTCCTGGGGAATCAAGCCTTGAACCAGGGTCCTTAGGCTTCATAGGCAAGAGCTTAATCACTAAGCCATCACTCCAGCCCAAGATGTTGAATTTGTAACCCCTAGCCTCAAAATAAGACCCTACATGGAAATAGATTTATCAAAGATATGACAGATGCTCCTTGATTCACAGTGGTGTTGTGTTTCCATAAACATAGTATTAAATGAACATATCAAGTTGAAAATGCATTTAATACACCTTAGCTACCAAACATCATAACTTAGCCTCACCTGTCTCAAATGTTCAGAGAACACCCTGACCACCTTTTTAATTTTTTTTTATTTTTTGGTTTTTCAAGGTAGGGTGTCAGTCTAGCCCAGGCTGACCTGGAATTCACTTTGTATTCTCAGAATGGCCTCAAACTCAGGGCAATCCTCCTACCCCTGCCTCCCAAGTGCTGGGATTAAAGGTGTACTCCACCACGCCTAACCACCTTTTTTATTTTTACAAGAGAAAGGGAAAGTTGGTGCATCAGAGCCACTAGCCACTGCAGTTGAACTCAGATGTGCGTGCCACCTTGTGCATGTGTATGATCTTGTGTGCATACACCTTGTGCAACTGGTTTATGTGGTTTTGGGGGAGTTGAACCTGGGTCTGTAGGCTTTACAGGCAAGTGCCTTAGCCACTAAGCTATCTCTCGAGCCCTGAACACTTATATTAGTCAATACTTGGACACAGCATGAAAGTGCCACAGTGCATATTGCTAGCTTTGGAAAGGATCAAAACTCAAAATACTTTCTACTGAATACAGATCATTTTCACACCATTAAACAGTCAAAAGTTTTTAGGCTGAATGAACCATCATAAGTAAAAGGATCACCTGTACTTGAAGCTAAGTGAGGTCATACCATAGTAGGGTGGGCCCTAGTCCAATATGTCTCCTGTCTTGTTTTTTAATTCATTTCAATTCACTCATCCATTTATCTGAGTAAAGGCCTTACTATCTCCAGCCTCAGCCCTATGATCCTCCTGTTTCAGCGTCCCAAGTGCTTGGATTATTGCCATGCACCACTATACCCCATTCCTCTGGTATTGCCATTCAAAGAGAGAGACCCAAGTGAAAACATGATGTGAAGACAGACTATTGGAGATTTTAACCTAAAAGCTGAGGAATATCAAAGATTGCCACCAAGCCACCAGAATCAAGGAAGGGAAAGGAAGGATTCCCTTAGGGGCTTCACTCCGGGCAGGGCCCTACCTACCCCTTGATTTCAGATGTTTGGTCTCTAGGACCGTGAGACAATACATTTCAATGCTTTGGAAGGCTGAGGATATTGCTCAGTTGGTAGATTTTCCTAGCTGCAAGAACCCCCGGGCTCCATCCCAAGCACTACATAAACAGGATATAGTGACACATCCCAGTAATCTGGAGGTAGAGGCAGGAGAACCAGAAGTTCAAGGTAGTCCTCACCTACAGGGTGAGTTTGATGCCAGCCTGGGCTATGTGAAACCTGTCTAAAAAAAAAAATGAATTTTTCAGGCTTGGGAGATGCCTAAGTTAGTAAAGCACTTGCTTTACTAGGTTTAGATCCCCAGCACCTACATAAAATGCCAAGCACAGTGACACCTACCTGAAATTCCAGCACTGGGGAGGCAGAGACAGGAGGATCCATAAGGCCTACTGGCTAGCCATCCTAGCCAAATTGGTGAGTTCCAGGGTCAGTGACAGAGCAAAGGAGAAAGCCTGCCCATGCCCACGCATGCACATACATATTTTCTATTGTTCTAAGCAATCCACATCCTGATGCTTTGTTTTAGCAACAATCAGAACATAATGCAGCCAGGAGCAGACAGCCAGGGGACAAAAGAAGTGCTTAGGGTGGGAAGGCAGGGACCTTGCTTAGAAGACAAAGCTAGCTGGGTGGATAAGAAGAACCAGTAGAAAGTGGGTATCAAAACAAGGATCAGACATGCTTGCTCCATATCCAGTGTGTTTGTAGGTACTGAACTCACAGACTAACTAAACTGATTCTAAAGACTGGATAGGGCCCATAGATGACACAGATGGTCTTATATCAAAGACCAGACCTAAAACCAGGCATGGTGACACATGACTAATCTAGGCACTCAGGAGATAGAAGCTGGAGGATTGTAAGGTCAAGGTCATCCTCAACTACACAGCAAGTTTGTAGCCAGTCTGGCAGACATGAGACCCAGTCTCAAACATACAAACAAGCAAAAGGGCCAGACCTGCCTGTCATTCTTCAATAGTCATTCAAGTAAGTTATTGTACCTTAGTGGGAAAAGTCAATGAGTTCCTGAATAAATAGATTTTTAGCATTTGACCAAGGAAGATGAAGGTAGTGGATAAACCAATACACAGATTTTACGTAATGTCCACTGGCCTTTCAAAAGGAGTCTTGTGCAGACTTTGTAAAGTAACAGAAAAATTTATCTGGAAATAAAATATGAGTAGGTAAAACCTCCAAACATGATTCACACTTGATTTCCCAGCCTCTGGGAGATAGAGGAATGAAGATCAGGAGTTTAAAGAATTCCTTGGTTACCTAGCAAGTTTGAAGTCAACATAGGCTGCCTGAGCTCTTGTCTTTGAAACAAAAAATCCATGGGGGCTGGAGAGATGGCTTAGTGCTTCAGGCACATGCCTGCAAAGCCTAAGGACTCATGTTTGACTCTCCAGATCCCACTTAAAACAGACACAGTGATGCAAGTGCACAAGGTCACACATGCACACAAGGGGGCGCATGCACCTGGAGTTCAACTGCAGTGACTAGAGGCCCTGGTGCACAAATTCTGCCTCTCTCTTTCTCTCTCTTTGTCTCTCTCTCTCTCTCTCATAGAAAAGGCAGTCTGTTGGATTTGCATCAAAACAACAACAACAACAACAACAACAAAAATCCATAGGCTAGAGGATGGCTTAGCGGTTAAGGCACTTGCTGGCAGAGCCGAAGGACTCAGTGTTCAATTCCCCAGTACCCATATAAAGCTGGATGCACAATGTGGCACATGAGTCGAGTTTGTTTGCAGAGAATAGAGGCCTTATTGTGCCCATTCTCTCTCTCCTTCTCTCTCTCTCTCTCTCTTTCTCACTCTCAAATAAGTAAATAAATCTAAAGAATATTGTTGAAAAAAGAATACAATTTGACAAACTCATCCTACTAGACATCAAAACATTTTTTAAAAAGCTCGAAAACTGGATGTGGTGATTCACACCTTTAGTCCCAGCACTTGGGAGGCTGAGGTAAGAGGACAACCTTTATGGAGGCCAGCTTGGGCTACAGAGTGAGCTCCAGGACAGCTTGGGTTAGAGTGAGACCCTGTGTGTATAGGGAGAGGAGGGGACAGAGAACAACAATAAAAGGAGCATGAAAGTGATAAAAGCAATATGAAACCAAGTTAATAATAAAAATCAAAGGTCATGGGGAGAAGCTTCATCAAAAGATCTAAGTTGAGCTGGGCATGGTGGCACACGCCTTTAACCTCAGCACTCAGGAGGCAGAGGTAGGAGGATCACCATGAGTTCAAGGCCACCCTGAGACTACATAGTGAATTCCAGGTCAGCGGGCTAGAATAAGACCCTACCTCAGAATAAAAAAAAAAGTTCTAAGTTAAAACATTTGGACAAATAGCTCATCAATGAGAGAAAGAATCTATTTTCCATCAAATAAATGCTATGGGAAAAATGTTAGACTGCAAAGCAATAACCTGTATACCTATTTCATACCAAAATAAATCTCACACTTGTTTAATAAAATTTTTAAATCATTTTATTTATTTGAACGAGTGTAAGAGAGAGAAAGAGTTAGAGAGAGAGAGAGAGAGAGAGAGTGGGTATACCAGGGCCTCTAGTCACTGCAAAAGAACTCCAGATGCATGCACTACCTTGTGCAACTGGCTTTATAACGGATACTGGGGAATTGAACCTGGGTCCTTAAGTTTTGCAGGCAAATATATTAACCACTGAGCCACCTCTCTAGCCCTCAATAAATTATTTTCAAGATGGTTTATTTATTTATTTATTTATTTGAGAGGGAGAAAGAGAGAGAGAGAGAGAATGGGCACACCAGGGCTCCAGCCACTGCAAATGACTTCAGATACGTGCGCCCCCTTGTGCATCTGGCTAACATGGATCCTGGGGAATTGAACCTGGGTTTTTTGGCTTTGCAGAAAAACGCCTTAACTGTTAAGCTTCCCTCCAGCCCCTATAAATTATTTTTAAATACAGAAAGAAGAAATCTTATTTTCAAGGTTATAAAGTCACCAGTAACAAGATGGCTAGTTTCACTTTTTTTTAATGTTGATTTTATAAAAATTAATTCAAGGGAATAAATGGACTGGGGAGATGGCTCACTGGTTAAAGGCACTTTTTGGAAAACCTGCCAGCCCATATTCAGTTTCCTAGCCACCCAGGAAAGCTGGACAGGCATTTGTTTGCAGTGACAAGAGACCCTGGCATGCCCATACACACACATGTGCGCACACACACGCACACACACATTCAAAGAAATATATTTTTTTAAAAAGAAAATAGCCAGGTATGGTGGCTCACAATTTTAATTGCAGCACACAGGAGGCTGAGGTAGGAGAATCATTAGTTTGAGGCCAGCCTGGGCTACAGAGTGAGTTCCAGATTAGCCTGGGCTACAGTGAGATCCTACCTCAAAACAACAAAGAAAATAGCTGAGTACAGCTCAGTAGTAGACTGCTAGCTTAGCTTGCACAAGGTCTGAGGTTAAATAAAAGGAGCCAAGCATGGTGGTGCACGTCTCTAACACTCAGGTGGCAGGCAGAGGTAGGACAGAGTCAGCCTGGGCTAGAGTGAAACCCTACCTAAAAAAAACAAAAACGGGGCTGGGCAGATGGCTCAGCAGTTAAAGGCATTTGCTTGTGGAGTCTTTAGGCTGGTTCAAGTCTCCATTTCCCAGGTAAAGCCAGATGCACAAAGCAGCACATGTTTTCTTGTACTGGCAAGAAGCCCATGCATGCCCATATACATGAAACACCACAGACCCATATCCACAACCCCAGAGAAGCACACACCTTTAATCCCAGCACTCGGGAAGCAGAGGTGGGAGGATTGCCATGAGTTCAATGCCACCCTAAGACAACATAGGAAATTCCAAGTCAGCCTGCATTAGAGTGAGTCCCTATCTCAAATAAATAAACAAACATACAGCCAGCTTCCACATGTAACAACCTGCCTAGACACACTTCACCTACATACCCACAAATACATACTATAAAAGGCCTCTCCACATTACCCAGCACCTTCCTATATAGATATGCATGCCCTGTACAGACACAGGCATCCCACATGTGCCCCCACAGTCATTTACACCATAGCCATATCTAGTACAATACAACTTTGACAAAAGTTGGCTACTCCAGTCTCAATTACCAAAGTGGCTGGCAAACTCCTCCTATTCAATATAGGTGAGGGTAAATTTAGGCCTGTAAGATGAATGACTTCCAGCCTTAGGGCTCCTCTGACATTCTTCTGAGGCCTCATGGGTGGGGAGGGAGGGTCTTCACTGGCCTACAGTGGGATGGACAGAGTGGGGTCAGTCTCCTTTAACTCTGGGTGTTCTCTAGAGGTGAGGCTCTCATACCTGGGTGTCCTTGCCACACCTACAAATGCCACAGGCCTCTGTCAAATTCACACACCCCTGGGCATTCCACCCAGTCAATCTGGAGCAAACATTTCAGGCCCAACAGAAGGGAGGGAGTGGCGGGTATCAAGCCGAGCAGGCAGGATTGAGCATCAGATGTCCACTGACCCAGACAAGGCCTCCTGGGGTAAGATGGCCTTTGTCCCTCTTCCTCCTCATTTCCCTTACTCCCACCTACCTCAGTTCCCAAGGGGCAGAGACAGAGAAAGGGACAGCAACACCTGAGGCCATGAAACATTCATCTCCCACAGGTGGATCCCCTTACACAGCCTCACTCTGACCTGCCCCCTGATCTGGCCTGAGGACTCTCCTGGCCATAGCTGGAGTTCTCCAGGGGGTAATATATGGCACTGGGGCCAGACGCATTCATTTCTCTAATGCCTTACAGCCCTCCCTCCCCTTACCACCCAGGTTCCAGTCCACTAGCCAGGGAGAAGATGGTCAAACATGGTTTGTGCTTTATCCTGTCGCCACATCTTATCCCTGAACCCACTCCAGCCAGGGCCTGAGGAAGACAGTGGGTCAAGGTAGAACCAAAATCTTTGACTATTTAACTGTCCTCCTTCCTTTAGAGCCTCCAGTGAGTTAAGCTCCTTATGTCCCCAATACATACTCTCCGCCCTGTACGTGTTCTGTGATCTCTCTCCACTAAGCTTGGATTGTAACTGGCAGCCCATTGCTCCTCCACCAAGGAGCTAAGACTTGAAGGGACTAGGCTAACAGTGGCAGCCACCCATTCTATGGGCTTTATGGCTATCTGAGGGGAGGAGAGTCCTGGGGGTCCCTCTTTACCTTAGTGGCTGGCTCTGGTTCTGGCCTTGTCCAGTCTCTGGGCAAAGTCCTTCCAGAGATGCTTCTTGGGCTGTGTCTTCCTCAGGAGCCTGCAGCCATCGTAGTTCCTCAGGCTTCAGGGCCTGGTACCAGGGTGGGGGCCCACCTTCCGGGCCTAGCACAGGACTGGCAGCCTCCTGATCGGCCCCTCTCGCCCCTGGCCTCACCATGGCCCCTGGGAGTTGTAGGAATCGCTGCATTGGGCATCAGGTCCAGCTCTGGGAGAGGACTGAGCTTGCCAGTGAGCTGTGACTGCCTGTCATTGTCACCAGATGACCCGCCCCGAAACTCAGTAACCAGACACTGCCCAGGAAAGAGGCTCTGGTTTCTTCCTCAGAGACAAGGCCACAGGAGGGACAAGGTAGGGACTAGGCTGGAAGACTAAGCCCACCCTAGTTTCTGGGCAGGAGACAAGGGAGGAATGGCTGTTTCTCCTCCAATACAATAGCTACAAGCAGACCCTAGGTTTTTTCAGAACTGCTTCTCCCCAGAAATCTCACACATTCTCACTCATTTAGCTCAGTCTTTTAATCCTCACAGGCCCTTCCTGAGTAAGTTTGTGATAATTAAACTTTTATTTATTTTTTTAAGGTAGGCTCTTGCTCTAGCCCAGACTGATCTGGAATTCACTATACAGTCTCAGGGTGGCCTCAAACTCAGCGATCCTCCTACCTCTGCCTCCTGAGTGCTGGAATTAAAAGAGTGTGCCACCATGCCCAGATGCCCAACTGTGATAGTTAATCTTGATTGTCAATTTGATGGGATCTAGAGTCACCTAGGAATAAACCTCTGAGCTTGCCTGTGAGGGAGTTTAGGTGGGAAGACCACCCTAAGTGTGGGTGGCACTATTTCATGGGCAAAGGTCCTGGACTGAATGAAAAAGAGAAAGCAAGTGGAGCACTTGCATTCATCCCTCTGCCTCAAGACTGCAGATGCAATAAGACCATCTCCTTGTGCACCTGCTGCGGGACATCTCCCATCTTGATGGACTCTCCGCTCAAACTGTGAGTCCAACAAACCTTCCTTCAGTTGCTTTTATCAGGTACTTGATGGCAGCAGTAAGAAAAGTAACTAATAAGGCTGGAGAAATGGCTTAGCTGTTAAGGTGGTTGCCTGCAAAGCCAAAGGACCCAGGTTCATTTCCCCAGGGCCCATGTAAGCCAGATGCACAAGGTAGCGCATGGCATGTGTCTGGAGTTCGTGTGCAGCAGCTAGAGGTCCTGGTGCACCCCGCTCCCTTCTCTCTCTCTCAAATAAATAAATAAAAAGCAAAAGTAACTAATGCATATTTCCTTGATGACTTCCTTTCCGTCAGCTTTCTCGGACCTGTCTCCTCCCTGCCAGGCCCAGTCCACCCTTCCACAGCTCTCACATTCTTGGCCCTTCTGTCCCATTCCATGCCAAGTAGAATGAGAAGTTGACTTTGTCAGCCAGTTGTCTCAAATTTATTTTCTTGCTTGACTTGACCTTAATGGGTATTGATAAACTGTCTACTCTTTCCCTGAAATTGCTGCTTTTTTTTTTTTTTTTTTTTTTTGAGACAGGGTCTGGTCTTGAGCTCACTATATAGCTCAGGCAAGTCTTGAACTAATAACAATGCTCCTGCCTTAGTCTTGAGCCCTGGGATTATAAGTATGAGCTACAATACCTGAATGCATTTTATTTTCTTCCTGCCTTGTGGTTCATTTTTTTAAATATTTTATTTTTATTTATTTATTTGAGAGGGAAAGAGAAAGAGGTTGGGGAGAGAGAGAATATATGGGCATGCCAGGGTTTACAGCTGCTGCAAAGGAACTCCAAATGCACGAGCCACCTTGTGCATCTGGCTTATGTGGGTCCTGGGGAATCAAACCTGGGACCTTTGGCTTTGCAGGCAAGCACTTTAACCATTAAGCAATCTCTCCAGCCCTAGGTTCATTTTTTTTTCTCAGTCCTTAAAACAGTCCTGCTCTCCTCTGGTCAGCCCTAATGGTGGTTAGGGTCAGACTGGGTCCTGTTACCTTTTTGCCTTCTGTGCCTTTAATTAAAACATATGAGAACAATCTCCTCATCTCTCTAACCATAACCCTGGAACCTAAATCCTAACATTCAGCTAGATGCTAGACTTGAACAGTTTTCAGAGTCTACCATCCCAGCATGTTCAAAGTAGAGATTGCCATTAGTTTCTACAAATTGCTTGTAACATTTTTACTTCTAGTTGTACTAAATAGAGCCATTTATACGTTGCAGGAGCCAGAACCCTGAGTACCATCCTCAACTTCTCCTAGTCACTCTTTCTTACCCTTCCTCCCATATCAAATCATAAATCATGCTTCTACCTAAGTAGTCCTTAAGTCCTCATCTCCTGCCCTAATCTAGGCCAAGACTTCTTAAACTTTCCATTTATCACTCCTTTCTACTCAAGAAATTTTTATATGACTCCAGGTATATAGGTATATAAAATAGGTATTCAAATCAACCATTAGCTAATAATAAATCATAAAGAAAATTATTTTAAAATAACTTTTTTGAAAAAAAAATAACTTTTTTGTGGTTTTTTCAAGGTAGGGTCTCACTCTAGCTCAGGCTAACCTGGCACTCACTGTGTAGTCCCAGGCTGGTCTTTAACAGTGATCCTCCTACCTCTGCCTATAAGATATAAGAGGGGCTTACTGGTGGGCAAGGCCCTCTTAGCTGTTCATCTCTCCTGCCACCTGAAACTCAAGATCCCTGATTCTGGTAAGCCCTCTCCCATCTCAGCCCTTGGGGGGCTTCTTTTCATTAACTCTCTTGTTAGCTATGGGGCCCTTTCTAACTGACCTTATCTTTTCTCCTAATGTGAAATGAGAAAGGCTTATATCCTTTTGCTCTACCTCCTGTGTGTGTGTGTGTGTGTGTGTTTTCCTTTAAGCTCTTGCCCTTTTTTTATTTCCCTAGAAATCTTCACCATTCCAGCCTTTCCCTAGGTACCAATTTTCTCAAAGAAATCTTATAATTTAACCTTTTCAGAATCTGTTTCCTCAATTCTTTGTTGTAATGGACAAGGATCTAAAGTTTGAGATTCTTGAGCCAGGGAAAGAATTTCCCTGTTGCCTGGAATCCCATTATAAACCCACATAAAAATCTGGGTTTGGCACTCGGGAGGCAGAGGTTGGAGAGGATCGCCGTGAGTTCGAGGCCACCCTGAGAATACAGAGTAAATTCCAGGTCAGCCTGGACTACAGTGAAACCCTACCTCAAGAAAACAAACAAACAAACAAAAATCTGGGTTTGGCCACACACATCTATAACTCCGCTAACTGATAGAGTTGAGGGAGAGACCTTGTCTTAAACAATGTGTGGATTGGTAAGAGAAGGAAACTGATATTCTCCTCTGGCCTCCACATGCATATGCATGGGCATGCACATCTGTACACACATGCATATACCACACATCAAACACACACCACATATATACTCTACACACATGCACACACACAGTTACAGTTACCTTCTCATTGCTGGGACAAAACACCCAACCAGAAGTAGCTTATGGGAAGGATTTATTTCACCTTATAGTCTTAAGGGGAAGTTTCATCAGGGGGGAAAGCATAGAAGGCCTGAACAGGAAGCCTGGGTCACATCTCCACATCAGTGGGAAGGAAGGAGTCTAAGCAAGCTAGCTCCAAACAACCAGTAGGCTGGACTAATACACCTCAAGGTCCACCCTCAGTGACATTCCTCCTCCAGCAGGACTCTGCCTCCTTCCCAAATTGCCATGATCTGGAGACCAAGCATTCAAAACACATGATCCTGGGGCTGAAGAGATGGCTTAAAGGTTAAGGCACTTGCCTGCAAAGCCAAAGAACCTAGGTTCAATTCCCCAGGACCCATGTAAGCAAGATGCGCAAGATGGTACATGCATCTGGAGTTCGTTTGCAGTGGTTAGAGGCCCCGGCTTGCCCGTTCTCTCTCTCTCGAATAGATAAAAATATTTTTAAGAAACACATGAGCCTATGGGGCACATTTTATTCAAACCATAACACAAACAGAGACACACTCAGCAAGCAGTTAGGTACGCTCCCCACATAAGCATGAGGGCCTGAGACCACCAGATTTTGAATCTCCAGAACTGACATAAAAACAGCTGGATGTGGTCACATGTGTAACCTCAGTCCTGTACGGTGGCATAGTCTGGAGAATCACTGGAGGGAGGGGAAAGAGCAGAAAACTTATGTACAGTTCAAAGCACTATACTTTGTAACACTATAATGTAGGACCTGAACTGACGTTGTTTCAGGCAGTTCATTGGCAGTGCTTGGTGAGTCAGCATGCATGGTGCAGAGTGGGCATGTCATGCTTTTCAGAAGCAAAGCTGCTGTGAAGTTTCAGGACGCAACATTGAGTCAGCTGCTAGGAGCACTTTACACTCATCACACGTTTGTTTTTAGCTAATTTTTGGTCCCTATGCATTCAGACACATTTTTTAAAAGTATTTAATTTGTTTACTTATTTAAGAGTGAGGGCTGGAGAGATGGCTTAGTGGTTAAGCGCTTGCCTGTGAAGCCTAAGGACCCCGTTCGAGGCTCAGTTCCCCAGGTCCCATGTTAGCCAGATGCACAAGGGGCGCACGTGTCTGGAGTTCGTTTGCAGAGGCTGGAAGCCCTGGCGCGCCCATTCTTTCTCTCTCCCTCTATCTGTCTTTCTCTCTGTGTCTGTCGCTCTCAAATAAATAAATAAAAATTTAAAAAAAAAAAGAGTGAGAGAGGCAGATAGAGAGAGAATGGGCATGTCAGGGTCGCTAGCCACTGCAAACAAACTCCAGACTCAGGCGCCACCTGTGCATCTGGTTTATGTGGGTACTGGGGAATTGAACCTGGGTCTTTAGGCTTCACAAGCAAGCGCCTTAAACTGCTAGTCCATCCCTCCAACCCAGAAACATTTTATTGCTGATACATTTTTGTGACTCCCCCACCCCCACATCGAGTTACTAGGACCTTTATGGACTCAGAACCCAAAATTTAAGAAGCTTTGGTAAGGTCATTGTAGCAGACAGATTCAGGTTCGCTGAGATAAACTTCCAGACCAGGCACAGTTATGGAGGAAGGGATTTATTGAAGCTTACAGATCCAGGGGAAGTTCCATAAATGGCAGAAGAAGCTGGCCTGCCTTCACAGGACCAAGCAGAGAGACAGAAGTTCAAGCCCAAAGCCAAAACGCCACACAGCACAGCAGCTTCCAGCTAGGCACACTTTGCATATCTTTAGATTGAAATCTAAAACCCACCACCCCACCTTAAGATCCACCCAGTGACATTGCCTCCAGCTAGGTGGCTGCAGACTACAAACAAATAAGCAACTGAATATATAGGGGGCCATCTATTCTATTCAAAACCACCAGAAGTCCTCAAGTCCTACCAGTTGGCTCCAGTGCCTCTTTCCCCTATCTCTTGGTCAATCAAGCCAGCTCACTTTCAACCTCTTCTCCACCACCCAACCGGTGACCCAAGTAAACTGAAAATCTGGCACCGGCTGACAACCCTCAGCTGCCTCCATGCTCATTTCTGGTCACTAGTGTGACCTGTACAATGATTGTGATCACACAGTTCTATCGCCAACAGCATCTTTGACCTGGCTGTTCTTCGTAATCATACCCCAATCATTATTTTATTTTTTATTTTATTTTTATTTTTCAGAGCAATCAGACAGAAGTCGAATTAGAGCTAGCTAGCAAGCAAGCAAGGAAGAATGCACTCTTCACAGCAGGCCAAGAGCAGCAGCAGTGGCCCACACTTCAATCTCTGTGCAAGCAGCCTTCCTCCCTGTAGGCAACAGCCCCACACTTTGCTCCCCCACCTCTTACACTGAATCGTCACTGACTGCTTCACCTGTGCTCCCCTCTGGAGCAATGTGAGAGCAAGGACAGTCACCTCCTGCTCTACGGCTCTATTGTGTGACTATCGCAGGCCCCGACACAGTAGTCCTTTCTAACAAATGCTTGTTGCTGAATTTATGAACGAATGAACGAGTCCAAGGTGAGGGTGCTGAAGAACCATATCCAAGTAAGGTTGACTCACAGGGCAGTGGGGGGGGGGAATGAATTTGTTGGCAAGAGTCAGTGTCTAGTCTACATGCTGGGCGGCCTCCCCGAGGGAGGCCCCAGGCTCAAACTCAAGTTCTTGGACACAGACCACCCCTCCTCCACTTTTTTTTTTTTTTGGGGGGGGGGCGTTTTGGTTTCTCCTGGAAGGCAGGAAAAACACCGGGGCCGGGCAGCCCATCCCCCACACATCCCCGGGGGTCCCCCCAGGCCCGCGCGGCGGTCGGGGCGCTGTCCATGGTGCCGCGCCCCGGCCTTCGCTCACCGTTTGTAGTCGGAGGAGAAGATGCCTCCGCTCGCCGGGTCGTGGCCATACTCGGGCTCCCCGGGGCCGGCCGAACCGCCCTTGTCTTCGCTGTAGGCCGGAGCCACCGACATGGGGAGGAGCTGCGCCGGGGAGCGGAGGGCCACCGAGGAAAGGCGTGCGGGCCCGGCGCTGCGGCACGGCAATCTGCGCGGCGGCGGCGGCGGCTGCGCGCGGGCTCGGCCGTCAATCAGAGCCGCTAGCCGAGGTTCTTAAAGGAGCCGGCGCCTGCGGAGAGCGGCGGCCGGGGCCGGGGAGGGGCGACCGCGATGCCCCGCCCCCGCGCCCTCGGCATTTCCCCCTCCCCCTCCCACACCAGCCGAGCGGCTGCTAGCCTGAGGATGGAACGCCCGTCATCCCCACCACGGACTCCCTCCTGGGCACCCACCCCCCACCGATCTGTAGGGGCGGCTCCCACACTCCTGCAGTGGAGGGAGCAGGGTGCTGAAAAGCAGGCTGCACCCGCAGGCACACGACCTCCGGGGAGGGTCCACAGAGCTAGAACACTCCCACTCCGGAGGGTGCCTTTCCTACTTCCTTTTCTACACAATCTGAGGCCTGCCTGTTAAGTAGACATCATGTCGGAGGACCTAGAATTGGCCTGGGAGCACTGGGGAACCCTTAGAAGGCAGCCTGGGGGGTGGGGTGGGGGGTTAGAGAGATGGAAGATGGAGTAGAGAGAACAACGAACATTCTAATGATATTTTGGAAGTACTTTAATGGTGCTTTCTGAAATCCCATCTGGCCCATCTAAGAGGGCTCAAGGTCACATTTGGTACAGGGTTTGGTCCACGTCCATTGACACCTAGGAAGGGAGAAGGAACAGACTAGGTTAGGGTCTGGTGTAACCACCCGGTCTCCTGGATCATGTGATCCAAGGAAGGGTCTGGGATCAGAAAGGAGGGAGTCATGCTGGGGACAGTGAGCTTGCAGCTACCCTGGCCAGGTGTTGGGCATCGGGTTGGCTGTCTGTGGTCGCTTGGGTGAGCTTAGAGAATGGAAGAGTTCCTGAGAGCTGAGTCTTGACCTGTAGATTAGGATCTAATTGGAATTGGAGAGCTGGTTGAAAATGAGTGGGGCCCAGAGAGGTGTAGTTTGGCCCCCACAAGTTTCTCTTGTGAGAAAGGGAAATGATGTGGCTGGACCAGCGTGGGAAGTCTGGAATCGCGCCTGGCTTGAAGATTGGCAGATTGAAATGACTAGGACCTGTGAATTTGGGCCTGAGTACGACGTGGGCCCAAAAGGGTTTCAACAAGTCATGCAAACCTGCTTAGTTCTAGGGCCTTTGGGGCTGCCAAAGAAGACCTTGAGTTTGGAGGAAGGTGGCTTAAGTAGGGAGGGCAGGAGCGCGTTTGAATAGGAGCGTTTTGCTCTGGGCAGCCCTCACCGAATCTATGCCCAGCAGGTGCAGAGCGAAGTGCACGCAGTTGCTGCGCACCGGGTGGTAGAGAGGCGGATCGGCGTCCATCGCTTCTCGTACGCGCCGCGCCAGGACAGTGGGGTCGACGCCGCCTCGCCGGCGCAGCACGCGCCAGAGGGGGCGCGAGCGCTGCAGCGAGCGCTGGCTCTGTTTGGATACCACGCCTTCCAAGGGCTTCAGAAACATTTGCGGTCCGTGATGGCCTGGAACCTTGCCTGTGGTGTGTGGGGTGGGGTGAGGGTCGCCGACAGGACACAAATCAGAGCCAGCTGAGTGAGGGCCTGTGCCCAGTTAACCCCACACCCGTAATTCCTCAGCTCCAAGTGTCCACCCCTCCATCCTCGAGGACCTGCACCTCCAACCCAGGACTACATTCGCTCGTGGGTGAGGCAAGTTGGCCTGGGCAAGCTTCATTCGCTCACCCTCAAAGTGGATGATCTCGCCATCGCCGCAGTAAACGCCCACGTGGGCCCCACACCACTTTGCTTGGGGGGACAGTAACTTGAAGAGGAAGAGGTCTCCGGGCTTGGGCTCATCTGCTTCCAACTCCACCACCTCAAAGTTCTGAGCCAGGTACACTTCGGAGAGGAAGAAATTAAGGGTACTGGCTGCCCCCTGAATGACCTAGGAGGAGAATGGGAGCGGATGGCAGAGTTGTGTGCACGAGTCAGAATAGAGGCCACTGACCAGAAAGCAGAAGACCCGGCTCAGGGCTGCATCTCAGGCAGAATGACTTTACTGCTCCATATGTACCCCCTCCCTGTCCTTAAGGGATTCGGAAGCCTTAAAGTCACAGATATACTCAGCCCTGAGCCACTCTTGAGGACCCCATAGTGTCCAGCAGTTGGAACCTTCTCCCCACGTATAGTTAGCTTCTCATCTCAAAATCCAGTCATTCTTTTCTCTTCCCCTCTCCCTGCTCCAAGATCTCCTTTCTCAGCAGGCTTAGAAGCAACACAGAGCTCTGGGTGTGTGCTGGTACCTTGTTTGAGCAGTAGACCTGAAGAAATAGAAAAGCCTGGGTGAGATCTGGACCCAGGGCAGGCCCTTCCCAAGTCCAACTTCGTCAGCAATGCACAGTTCTGTTGTATAGGAAGACTATCCCTATTTTGGGATAAGGAGATTGAGATTCATCTAACTTTTCCAGGAGCTCAAGGCTAAGGAGTTCTACCTGACTCTACCCTGTGCCCCTTGTACTAAACATCAGTCATGTGTTTTTCCTGTACTCAGAAGTGCAAAAGCTAGTTTAAGTTTCTCCCGTCTTTACTGGAACAAGGTTTAGGGTATTTGGATCCCATTGCCTATAGTATGTTTAAGCTTTTGGTCTCACAGCCTGGAGAAAAAGGCATGGTAGGGCCTATTGAGGCACTGATAAAGGACTTGGGAGCAGCAAGTGACCCACTAAACCAGGTCTCTAGGCATATTTGTGGCAAAGAGAGAAGGTGGACTCCAGCAGTCGTGACGTAGGTGGGAAGAGCTGAGATACAGATAGAAATGAGGAGATGCCCAAGACCACATTGTGGAATGACAGCCACTGTGTAGCTTTCTGTGTTTTCCTCTTTTTTAATTTTTTTTTTTTTTTTTTTTGAGGTAGAGAGATAGGGTCTTGCTCTAGTCCAGGCCGACCTGGAATTCACTATGTGGTCTCAAACTCACAGTGATCTTCCTACCTCTGCCTCCCTGAGTTCTGGGACTAAAGGTGTGAGCCACCACACCCAGCCTCATTTTCATTTTGTTTGTTTGTTGTTTGAGACAGGATCTTGCTAGGTAGCTCAGGTTTGAATTTGTGATTCTCCTGTGTTGGCATCCCAAGGACTGCGCTTTTTTATTTTTTATTTTTTGAGGTAGGATCTCACTCTGGCCCAGGCTGACCTGGAACTCTCATTGGTCCTCCTACCTCTGCTTCTTGAGTGCTGGGATTAAAGGGCATGTGCCACTATACCTCACTTGTCTCTCAATCTTGATTCATTCTCCTTTTCCCTCCTAATCCCTAGTCCATAATATTCTCTGCTTATTGCTGACTGAGTTTGATTATTTTATTTTTATTTATTTACTTGAGAGAGAGGCAGAAGGGGGGAGGGAATAGGCATGCCAGGGCCTCTAGCCACTGCAAATGAACTTCAGATGCTTGTACCACCTTGTGTGTTTGGCTTACATGGGTCCTGGGGAATCGAAGTGCTTTACCTGCTAAGCCATCTCCCCAGTCCTGAGTTTGATTTTTTGACTGGATACTATGGAAGACTTGGGTGACCATCTCATACTAGCCTGTCTAAGACTTTACTTTTTTAGTTTTTCAAGGTAGGGTCTCACTGTAGCTCAGGCTGACCTGGAATTCACTATGTAGTCTCAGGGTGTCCTCAAACTCATGGCAATCCAACTACCTCTGCCTCCCAAGAACTGGGATTAAGGGCATGCGCCACCACACCCGACTAAACTTTACATGTTTTAAAATTGAAAGACATGCATCTCCAGAAACCAGGAAAAGTTGAAAAGTTGGTCACCCTAGGCCCACTTTACACATCTTACATCCTCATTAGACCACAGAGAGATCACCATCATGAACAGCCCTTTGATCTTGGGTCATGCTCTCTACCATCCATCAGGTAGGAAAGGCACCTTACTTCCTGCTTCCCTCTTGTCCCATACCCACTGAGTCAAGCAGAAGTCACATCTCTGGAAGAGAGTTAACAATCCTCCTGGCCCCTGTTGAGGCAGCAGGCACCCAGGCTGCGGAGGAGGTAAGATGAGCCGAAGGACTTCTACTCCAATTACCTGGGAAGTGAAGCTCATCTAGGGAGAGAAAAACCTGTCATCACCACGTGGCCCTCCCCCAGCCTGCCACTGTGTGTTGGGACAAGGTTGTGCCCGTAAGTCTGCACTAGATTGCTAGTCACGGACTGAGAGACCTAGTCATGGCTCCATCACCTCTCTATATGGGACATCAAAAAGTTCTGGGGCTGGGGGAGATGACTCAGTGGTTAAAGGTGCTTGCTTGCAAAGCTGAATGACCCTGGTTTGATTCCCTACTACCCACATGAAGCCAGATGCAAGAAGTGGTACACGTATGTAGAGTTCATTTGCAGCTGCAAGAAGCCCTGGCATGTCCTTTCCCTCTCCCACCCTCTCTCTCCTCACAAATAAATAAAACTTTTTAGCAAGTTGGTTCCTCCCTCAAGGCCTCCACTTCCCCGTCTGTGCATTGGAGGCAGTAGGGTTGAGCACCACACAACGACTGTGCTGTACTGAGAGCTCTTTGTGAGCTGGAGAAGGCAAGAGGGCAGCCTGGGTCTGGCTGGCTCCTGAGCATGCAGATTTGGATGCCAAGAGGAGGGGTTGGGAAGGACACATCTTTCTCAGTTCAGAGGAGAAGAACAATGGGTCTCCAGAGGCTGATGGCCTCCCTGTGACCCCTGCCCCACAGCTCAAAGGGAATCACTCAGATGGAAAGGCCCAGACTCTTCCTGGGAAAGTACCCGTGATGGCTGAGGCACTTTGACTACTGTCAGCTGGGCCCCTGGCTTTGAGTCGGGGTCTGGGTGACAAGATGCCCCTTTAGATGTGGATCCAGGCCCACAGGTGGTGGTGCTCCAACTATAATCACAATTGCTAAAAGCTAAGCTCTGTTAGCCCTCCAACATCACGGAGACACCGTTGTCGCCACTGCAAATGAACTCCAGATGCATGCATCACTCTGTTCACCTGGCTTTACTGAGGAATCAAGCCTGGGTCCTTAGGCTATGTAGGCAAGTGCCTTAACCGCTAAGCCATCTCTCCAGTCCAATCATTATAGATGGGGGAAGCAAGCTTGGGGAGGTTGCTAAGATGGCAACTAGGAAGTGGAAGAACAAAGTTTCAAGTATGGCGGTTTAGCTCTAGCTCCTGGGTCCTTAACCACGGTATAGGACTGTATTTCACATGCTGCTGTCATTTGGGGATCCCCTCCCCCAGACCCAGCCATCAGGAAGTACCAGCTCTGCTTTCTTTCTGACTGGAAGAAGGGGCCACCTTTCCATTTGGCTTTTATTTAGACATGCTAAGAAGCAACACCCTGAAGCCATGGACACCCACAGAACAGAGCAAACCAAACCTAGGGAACAGGGCCTAACAACAGTACCCACCCCACTGGGGATCCTTGCTCAGGGACCTGTGCCCTCCCTCCTCTCACACTGGCTATGGCTGTCAGGAGAAGAAAGCAGTGGGTGGGGGGAGGGAGAAACCCCTGTGACTTGATTTTGAGCCTGCCGCACCCCCACCAGCCACCTTCAGCCAGAACAAGGTTGGAGTCCTCTACTGGTGCAGAGGAAGCAGCCCGCCGGCTGGGCCCTTCCTTCTTCCCCTAGTCCTTCAGTCCCTTTTCCTTCTCACCCCATGATCCCACCTGAATCTGCCACCCTCTCCCCCCAAGCCCAAGCAGCTTACCTTGTAATGACCACACTCCACACCTGGTAAGATGATCGTCCTCTGTGGCCAAAGCAAAGAACAAATCACTCATGGCTCTGGCATATAAAAGGCCAAGCAGGAAGTCCTGAGGACTTATATTGAGCATCACTGCCCAAGCCAGTCTGACAGCAGTAGCAGCAAAAGAGTTCACTCCCTCCTCTTGTAGCCCTAGGGACAGGCAAGAAGCCAGGGCCTGAAGCTGGGGTCCACGTGGGTTAAATGGAGCCCTCTCCCCCCTTCTCCAAGTGTCTGGCGCTATTCTAGCCCTGCCATTTGTACTTGCTCTCAACACCAGCTCAGTGCCTTTCACTAGTGCCTGGCATTCTCCTGTGATCAGAAAACAAGAGTGGGAATCCAATCCCTGTGAATGTGTTGAGGTTTACTTCATGCTCTGTACTGGCGGACATACTTTACACGCGAGCAAACGCGGTAGTTTGCACTCAGGACCTGGATGAGGTCAAGGTGGGTGGCACCTTGACTGCATTGGCTTTAGTTTTTATGCAGCTTCCTGTCAGTTAAGAGAAGAGTATTAAAACTTCCAACTATAGTTGTGGACTTGTCTATTTCTCCCTTTAATGCCATCAAATTTTGCTCAGTGGATTTTGAAACTCTTTTATATGTAGAAATATTTTATGACTGTCATATCTTTCTGATGACATTTTCTCATGAATGTTCCTCCTCTCTGCCAATGCTTGCTTTGAAGTCTTACTAATTGCAACTATATCTTTTTCATTCATTTACTTTCTTTATTACACTTTACTTCCAATCTGTTTAAGTCTTTATAATTGGCTTTGAGATGGGACCTCACTTCCTAGGCTAGTCTAGAACCCATGGGCTCAAATGATCCTCCTACCTCAGCCTCTTGAGAATCTGGGATTATAGGTATATAACACAGCACAAGGCTTTATACCATTGTATTTAAAGGACATTTCTTGTAATAAAATGTAGTTTAATCTTGCTTTCTAACTTTTTTGAGGTCTCACCTTAGCCCATGCTTACCAGGAACTCATTCTGTAGTCCAGGCAAAACATTGTTATGTGTTGCTTAAAACAGTCCTATTTGTTTTAGAGAGAAGGAAAAAAAGTCTTTTGCATTTACCCAGATACTTAATTATTTCTGGTCCTCTTTTGGCACTTTTGAAACTCTGATACTGTTTTCTTATAGAATAAAAATTCCTTTCAGCATTTCATGTGGTACAAACCCACTGATGATGCATTCTCAGTTTTCTTTTTATCTGAAAACACTTTTCTTTTCAATCACCCTATCCTGTTGGACATAGAATTCTATTTTAACGTTCTTTTGCTTATGGTCCTTTTGTTGAAGTAGGGTTTCACTCTAGCCCAGGCTGACCTGGAATTCACTATTGTAGTCTCAGAGTGGCCTTGTACTCAGAGCTATCCTTCTACCTCTGCCTCCCAAGTGCTGGGATCAAAGGCATGCACCACCATGCCCAGCTCATGTATTTTGATTTAGCATCATACTTAATCCCCAGCTTGTAGAGCCTTAGGGAGGCCGAGCCTGGCTGGAGAAGGTATGCCACTGGGGGTGGGCCTCGAAGTTCATTAGTCCACTTCCACTGAGTATTCAGAGCTCACACTTGATACCTCCTCCATGTTGATAGATGATGTGACGCTCACCTGCTTGTCCCTGCCATGTCATTATGAAGCTTGCCCTCAAAACTAAGCCAGAAACAAAACTTTTCTTTCCATAAACTGTTTCTGGTTGTTCTATTGTTTTGTCCCAGCAGTGAGAAGGTGATTGCTATAGTAGTGTAGCATGTAGAGTCAACAGCTGAGTAAGACTGTTAGTGACAATTTTCCCCAGCAGCCTGCATAGCACCTTCTGGCACTATTAAAGCTAGCCAGCAGGGAGGAAGCTTACAGCTTGGTTTCTCTAGGTCTTGAAACCAAATCATGTGGTGACTTCATCAATAGGATTTTACCATCTACTTCTACTGGGAAACCAAGAGCAACAGTAATAGCATATATTGTTTGGCAGGGCTCAGAGGCCTCCTTAACCAACAACTCCTAGAGAAGTGGCCCACCCTGGTATTAAAATTGCCACTTAATAACATGACTTTTGAGGGAGCAAGATCTATGCATATAGAAAGCATCAGGGCTTCTAGCCTGTGCAAATGAATGCCAGATGCATGTGTCACCATGTGCATCTGCCTTACATGGGTACTGGGGAATTGAACCTGGGTCCTTAAGCTTCACAGGCAAGTGCCTTAACCACTAAGCAATCTCTCCAGCCCCTTGAATTATATTTTTTTCCCTCAATTATTATTAACATTTTCCATGATTATAAAAAATACCCCATGTAATGCCCTCCCACTTTCCCCTTTGAAATTCCATTCTCCATCATATCCCCTCCCCATCTCAGTCTCTCTTTTATTTTGTCATGTTTTATTATGTCATGATCTTTTCCTCCTCTTATGATGGTCTTGTGTAAGTAGTGTCAGGCACTATGAGGTCATGGAAATCCAGGCCATTTTATATCTGGAGGGAGCATATTGTAAAGAGTCCTACCCTTCCTTTGGCTCTTACATTCTTTCTGCCACCTCTTCCACATTAGACCCTGAGCCTTGGAAGGTGTGATCGAGATGTTACTCAGTACTCCAGTCACTTCTTTCCAGTGCCATGATACTTTCTGAGTCATCCCAAGGTCACTGCCATCTGAAAAGAGAAGATTCTCTACCCAAAGTGAGAGTAGCGTTAATATAAGGGTATAAATATTAAGAGAAGTGTTTACTGGGCAGTTTGATAAGCATAGTATATAAATTTTTCCAGACATCAGCAGATGTTACACCCCTAGGACTCATGACTACCCCTGTTTTAAGTTTTCAGTATCAGGGATGTATTCCCCCCCATGGAGTGGGCCTCCAGTCCAATTGGAGGGTAGTTGCTTTCCACCATGACAGATGTGCCACTATTGCACCTGTTGGCTCATTTGGGCTGGCTTGCCAATTATAAGGCTTTCACTGCCCACTGTTGAGTATCTTCACTGGTGGTATGTCTTTCTCCCATTGAACTATATGTAGAATGGCTTCTTCCATCTTTCTGTCAGCTGGTCTACATGGAGGAGGTTATCAGCTCAGTTCCAGCAGGATTTCTCAGTGGCCTTGCAGCCCAATTATGTGGAGTCTTCAGCAATAGGGTCTTATCACCAATTCCTGGTGGGAAACCAAGAGCTTTGGTAATGGCCTATAATGTTTTGGGGGCATCCGGGACCTCCCTGGCCAACAACTCCCTGGAGGTATCCCATCCCTGGCACTGAAAATTTTCTAACAGTGATCTATGGCTCCTAAGTGTTCCATTGTCTGAAACCAGAGGATTCCATATGATTTATTTGCATCCTCTTAGATTTTGATTAGCCGTCCCTCCACCTTTCCTTTACTCAATCTCTTCCCCTTACCTCACTTTGGGCCTTTTCACACCCATTAATCTATTCTTCTACTTACATATATACAATACCAACCTATTAAGTACCCTCCTCCCTTCCTTTCACTTCCCTTTATATCTCCTTTTTAGCTTACTGGCTTCTGCTACTGAGCTTTTTCCTTCTCACACAGAAGCCAAATCATCTGTAGCTAGGATCCACATATAAGGGAGAACTTGCAGCGCTTTGCTTTCTGGGCCTGGGTTACCTCACTTAGTACAATCCTTTCCAGATCCATCCATTTTCCTGCAAATTTCATAATTTCATTTTTCTTTACTGCTGAGTGGAACTCCATTGTATAAATGTGCCATGTCTTCATTATCCACTCATCAGTTGAGGGACATCTAGGCTGGTTCCATTTCCCAGCTATTATAAATTGAGCAGCAATAAATATGGTTGAGCATGTACTTCTAAGGAAATGGGATGAGTCCCTAGGATATATGCCTAGGAATGCTATAGCTGGATCATATGGTAGATCAATTTTTAGCTGTCTTAGGAACCTCCACACTGATTTCCACAATGGCTGGACCAGATTGCATTCCCAACAGTGTAGAAGGGTTCCTCTTTTTCTGATATTCTGTCCTCTCCTTTATCCATTCTACTGATGAGATTTTCTACAGAGTTTTTTTTTTAATATTTTTTGTTCATTTTTATTTATTAATTTGAGAGCGACAGACACAGAGAGAAAGACAGATAGAGGGAGAGAGAGAGAATGGGTGAGCCAGGGCTTCCAGCCACTGCAAACGAACTCCAGATGCGTGCGCCCCCTTGTGCATCTGGCTAACGTGGGACCTGGGGAACCGAGCCTCGAACCGGGGTCCTTAGGCTTCACAGGCGAGCGCTTAACTGCTAAGCCATCTCTCCAGCCCCAGAGTTTTTTTTATTTCATTAACTGTGTTCTTCATTGCTAGTAATTCTGACTGATTTTTCTTTATTATTTCTATTCCCTTATTTATGTCTAGTATTGATCTCTTTATTTCATTAAATTGGTGTCCTATGTTTTCTTTGATTCCTTTGATATCCTCTTTGATTTCTTCTTTGACTTCTTTGAACGTATTTATAATCATTCTTTTGAAATCTTTCTCAGGCATTTCCTCTAACTCGTTCTCACTGGAGGTCATTTCTGATGTATTAATACTTTTTGGTGGATTTATATTGTCTTGATTTTTGGTGTTTCTTGTGTTATTATGTATATTTTTGCATCCTAGATTATTTAATGATTGGATTTTCTAGTTACCTGGGTATTATTAGATGTATCAGACAATCTGATGTTGTATAACTTCAGGGTAGGAGCTTAAGGGGTTAGGTGTGGCTGTCAAGACTCTCAGAGTATTTATCCATGAGTAGGAATTATGACAACCAGATCCTCTAACTGTCCCTTAGGGTGTGTGGTGCCCTACTCACACCCTTAATCCTGACAACAAGGAGGTTAAGATTTCTGATCTGTTGAGGGTTCCAAGTCAGCTTGTGACCAGGTGAGACCCTTCCCTGGTGTAATCCCAGTTACCCCTGCTCCTGCTTGGGTCCCACTGTCGGTTCAAGTTGGCATAGCCAGGTCCCTGGACCGCTGCTCTGTTCGCTGGAGCTGGGCACTGGCGGTGGGGGAGGGGAGGCTGCCGATGCTGCTCTAGTTCTCTTGCTGGTCCACGTGTTCTTCGACCTTGTGATCTGCTCCTCCGTTGTTCACTGCCGCTCTCCCTTCACATTTCTTGAGTTTGCGGAGAGCTCTGGTGTGTGAGTGGCAGCTCCCCTCACCTGGCTTTCCTGTGGCTCAAGCCGAGCCTGGGGGCTTTCTGGTGCACTGCCATGATTGGCGGACCTGCTGGTGCTGCTTCTGCTGGCCTGTGCGGGCTCTGGATGCTCTGGATCTCTCCTACTTCTCTGCTGCCATTTCAATATCCTATACACCTCACTTTTTAGTATAAGTGTATATTTTGCTGAGGTTTTTTTTTTTTTTTGGCTTTTCCCCCCTAGGCTGCTTTGGCGTGGTACCTACGCTGCCATCTTAACCAGAAGAAGCTTGAATTGCATTTTTAATCAACTTACAAAGTAGTAGATTTCTTTTCTTTTTTTTTTATTTAATTTTTATTAACATTTTCCATGATTATAAAATATATCCCATGGTAATTCCCTCCCTCCCCACCCCCACACTTTCCCGTTTGAAATTCCATTCTCAATCATATTACCTCCCCATTACAATCATTGTAATTACATATATACAATATCAACCTATTAAGTATCCTCCTCCCTTCCTTTCTCCACCCTTTATGTCTCCTTTTTAACTTACTGGCCTCTGCTACTAAGTATTTTCATTCTCACACAGAAGCCCAGTCATCTGTAGCTAGGATCCCCATATGAGAGAGAACATGTGGCGCTTGGCTTTCTGGGCCTGGGTTACCTGACTTAGTATAATACTTTCCAGGTCCATCCATTTTTCTGCAAATTTCATAACTTCATTTTTCTTTACCGCTGAGTAGAACTCCATTGTATAAATGTACCACATCTTCATTATCCACTCATCTGTTGAGGGACATCTAGGCTGGTTCCATTTCCCAGCTATTATAAATTGAGCAGCAATAAACATGGTTGAGCATGTACTTCTAAGGAAATGAGATGAGTCCTTTGGATATATGCCTAGGAGTGCTATAGCTGGGTCATATGGTAGATCAATCTCTAGCTGCTTTAGGAACCTCCACACTGTTTTCCACAATGGCTGGACCAGATTGCATTCCCACCAGCAGTGCAGAAGGGTTCCTTTTTTTCCACATCCCCGCCAACATTTATGATCATTTGTTTTCATGATGGTGGCCAATCTGACAGGAGTGAGATGGAATCTCAATGTAGTTTTAATCTGCATTTCCCTGATGACTAGTGACGTAGAACATTTTTTTAGGTGCTTATATGCCATTCGTATTTCTTCCTTTGAGAACTCTCTATTTAGCTCCTTAGCCCATTTTTTGATTGGCTTGTTTGATTCCTTATTGGTTACAAAGTAGTAGATTTCTTGATGGCCTTTTCATACATCCTTACTTTTGGTTGACCCTACCCATACCCCACCCCACCCCTCTCTCTCTCTCTCTCTCTCTCTCTCTCTCTCTCTCTCTCTCTCTCTGTGTGTGTGTGTGTGTGTGTGTGTGTGTGTGTGTAGATTCTGTAGATGAGAGAAAGCATATTCTTTGTCCTGTGCTTTTGACCACCTAACTATAGTATTTTATAGAATACGTCTTCTCTGGTAATATATATTTGAGGTTTTAAGTGCTTTCCTGTAGTTCTTTTTTCCAAGATTTGGGAAATAGGTTTTCTGTTACTACTTTATTAAATAGGTCTGCTAGAAGGCAGATACTGATTGTGTGTGTGTAAGTGCACACGCGCACATGTGTGTGTGTGTGTGTGAGTTCTTCCTTCTTGTGGCAAAATACCCAAGGGTAACCAGCTTAAGGGGAAAAGCATTTCATTTTGAATTGGGGTTTCAGAGGTCAAGTGGCTTATTTGAGAGAGAGAAAGAAGCAGATAGAGCGAGAGATAGAGAGAGAATGTGCACACCAGGGCCTCTAGTCCTGCAAATGAATTCCAGGTACTATGCTTGTGCATCTAGTTTATGTGGGTCCTGGGGAATTGCACCTGGGTCCTTTGGCTGCAGGCCAGAGCCTGAACTGCTAAGCCATCTCTCCAGCCCAGTCTTTTTTTTTTTTTTTTTTTTTTTTTTTTGAGATAAGTTCTTTCACTGAACCTGCAGCTTGCCAATTGAACTAGTTTATCTGGCCAGCAAATCTAGGATCCTCCTGCTTCCTCCTCCCCAGTGCTGGGATTATAGACATACACACTACAACATTTGGCTGTTATGTAAGGGTTGAGTGTCTGAGCTCACGTCCCCATGATTGTGCAGTGAACACTTTATCTACTCAATCATTTCCCCAATCCCTTAGCTTAGGTGCTGTTATGTGACTTATTGAGCTAATAAATTCCTGTTGTTTAAGTCATTCAAGTCTATAGTAACTTTTTACAACAGCTTTTAAACCAATACAAAATTAGTACAGAGAGGGCTGGGTAGTACACTTGCATATCATATGCAAGACCATGAGTTCAATCCCCAGTCATGGAAAAATCAACAAAAATAAGAACTTAGTACAAGAGTGGGATGTCTATCCAACACTGATGAGGGCATTAGCTAGCACAGTAAAAGAAGAAAACCAAATAGAAGACCTCATCCTCTGGAGCCTTCACTCTAACTGTACCACAACTTCATAGAGAAAGAAGGAGACAGGACTGGAGAGACGGCTTAGCAGTTAGGGCACTTGCATGCAAAACCAAAGGACCCAGGTTCAACTCCTCAGGACCCATGTAAGTCAGAAGCACAAGGTTGCACACGTGTCTGGAGTTCGTTTGCAGTGACTAGAGGCCCTGACACACCCATTCTCTCTCTCTCTTTTTCTCTCTCTCTCTCAGATAAATAAATAAATAAAAATAACATATTCAAAAAGAAAGGAGACAGATGTAAGCATCTTAAATTCTGCCCCTTGCACCAAGAACACCTTCATAATAGAGCAGATTCTCTGGATTTGTAAGAATGGTTTTTCTCCACAGGGATTTTCTCTTAGATATTGAAGCCCAGGTTTTTCAACATAGGAATTTAGACCAATGCTTAGCCTAAAAGTAAAGTGACTATAAGTCTTATTGGTACCAGTATTCTAAGTCAGAATATAAAGAACATTGCCAGGCTTTATAGGAACAACTTAATTGTATACATAGGAGGAGAAATGGATGAAGTTGGAAATTCAAGGTCATATGGCCCAAGTCGGCTTGATTTCAAAGTCTCTGTGCTTTAATGACTATCTTGTCACAGTTAGTTCAACCCGCAGTGCCATAGGACACAGAATAAATCAGTGATTCTTCTGCTCCCTCCTTATGGAATTCTTACCTTGAAAGCAAGAGTGAGTATTAACTTATAGGCTGGAACTGGAGGGAATCAAATGAAAAATATGTCCTTGGTATAAAATTTAAGATGGTACAAAAAAACTACTCAGGGGCTAGAGAGATGTCTTAGTGGTTAAGGCACTGGCCTGAAAAGCCTAAAGGACCCAGGTTTGATTCCCCAGTACCCATGTAAGCCAGATGCACAAGGTGACACATGCATCTGGAGTTTGTTTGCAGTGGCTAGAGGCCCTGGCATGCCCTTTCTCTCTCTCTCTGTCTCTTTCTGCCTCTCTCTCTCTCAAATAAATAAAATAAAATCTTTTTTAAAAATAGTAATTAAGTAATTAAGGCAAAGTGCTTAGTGTTTACAATTCCAGAACTAAGAATGCAAAGGCAAGAAAATGACCACAAGTTTGAGGCTGGTCCCATCCACATAGCAAGTTTCCATCCAGGCAAAGCTACATAGCTATACCCTGTCCAAAAAATATAACAGATAAATAATTTCATACACTATTTTAAAAATAAAAAATAAGAGGGAGGGAATTACCATGGGATTTTTTTATAATCATGGAAAATGCTAATAAAAATTTTAAAAATTGAAAAAAAATAAAAAATAATATAACATAATTCTTGATGGACAAAATGGTGTGATTTTTGGTATTGGGGAGTATGCACATGTATGTGCAGATGCAAGTGCACACAAGTGGATGCCAGAGCAACATGTCAGGCATCCTTGTCTACTGCCATTTTTCCACATTATTTCCTGAAGACATTCTCTCTCTGAAACGTCAGCTCATGTTTTGCTAGATTGGCTAGTCAGTGAGCCCACTGATCTTCCTTGCCTCCACCTTCCACAGCACTGGGATTATAGGGATGTGTGGCCAAGCCCAGCTTTCTATGTGGGTACTGGGGATCAAACTCAGGTCCTCATGCTCTGTTCTTACCCACAGGGCCATCTCCTCTGCTCCCAACTGGTATAATTTTATATAAATGCCAATTCTGTGCAGAGCTGTGTTAAAGCCTAAGAAAAGAAATACTTAGTAGCAGAGGCCAGTAAGTTAAAAAGGAGATATAAAGGGAAGAGAAAGGAAGGGAGGAGGGTACTTAATAGGTTGGTATTGTATATATGTAAATACAATGATTGAGATGGGGAGGTAATATGATGGAGAATGGAATTTCAAAGGGGTAAGTGTGGGGGGGAGGGAGGGTATTAATATGGGATATTTTTTATAATCATGGAAAATGATAATAAAAATTGCAAAAAAAAAAAGTGTGTCCTTTCCATGGCAACCAAATCATCAGTATCTCCAGCATCTACTTCTCTACCGATGTCATTTCCGATGGGGAGAATTGCCATGTGTTATCATTTTTCTTAACCAAGTGATGCTCCTAAACAATTTTGATTTGAAATTGGAATGTATTTCTGTATAAATAAAATAGGTAAACTTAAAAACATCGTGGAATTGGGCATACTGATGTGCACCTGTAATTCCAGTACTTGGAGGCTAAGACAGGATGATCCTAGGTCAGGAACAGCCCAGTCTATGTGGCAAGGCCCTGTCTCCAAAAACAAGCTAGAGCTGGAAAGATGGCTCAGTAGTTAAAGGTGCTGTCTTGCAAAGCCTGTCGGCCCTGGTTCCATTACCCCATACCCATGTAAAACCAGATTTACAAAGTGGCACATGTGTCTGGAGTTTGTTTGCAGTGGCAGATCCTGATGCCCCCAAACTCACACTGCCCCCCCCACACCTCTGTCTGCCTCCTTGTCTCTCAAACAAATAAATAAAGTTAAAGACAAACAAACTGAAATACAGTGTTTTGATACATCTACTTTTTAGTTTTCATAAAAAGTTCAGGGCTGGGGAGATGGCTCAGTGTGTAAGAGTGCTTGCTAAGCAAAGTGAGAGCCAGGGAGGGCCCTGTGTTCAGTCCCCAGCACCCACACAAAAAGCCAGGAGCAGCCATGCATGCCTATAACTATAGTCCTCTGCATAATGAGATTGGGGGCGGGGTGCCAATGAGAGAATTGCTGGGGCTCACTGGTCAGCCAATCTGACTGACAAAATGGCAGCTCCAGGTTCAGTGAGACTCCTTTCCAAGAAAATGCTGATCAATAGAGGACACTGATTTTCTCTCCTGTCCCCTGCATACATTACACGTACACACCACAGTACACCACAGTACTATTCATAGACACACACACCACAATTTTTTTAAACTACATTAATGTTCTGAAGACAATTTACTTACTAAAAACTACATTAAAGCATACATGATGCACACTTTTTTCCTTTGCCTCAGAATGTAATGTGAAGACACAGCTTATTGATTTGGCTCTATAGGACTAACTAACTGTAAAATAGATTCTTAGTGTTAACTTGCTTTATGAGATTGGGTGTGAACTGGAAAAAACACTTCTTAGTATACATTATTCCCATTTTGCAGATATCAGAAACTATTAAAACAGGTTAAATAACTGCCCAAGTTTCAGCCTCTGCTGGATGGTGAAGCCAAGAATTGAGTTCAGGTTATGTCATCCTAGACTGTGTTATGATAAGATCTCTATATGTACTATTAACAGACTTGATTAACTAATAATCTGGTTTCCTTTCTTGTGCATGGCTTTGTCTATGTTGAGTATATCTAGTTCCCACTAATATATTTATTTTTTGGCTTTGTTTTTTGTTCTGTGGGCGATAGGGTCTCATGTAAGCCTACTGGCCTTGATCTTGCTAAGTAGCCACAGCTAGTTGCAGCTTCTACCTCAATGGTCCTGGGATTATAGAAGTGCACCATCATAACTAATTTGTTTTTTTATAGATTTTTATAGAACATCTCATGAGGCTCAAATATTTTGGTAAAGCACTTTATATACTATGGACAGAATCTGATCCACCCTGTAGTCTCCTTAGAAGTGAGTGAAGATTTTTAACCCATAGAAAAAAAAATTGAAATTAGATACATATTTTAGATACTAGTGGCCAGTGCAAAAGATAATAGAAACAGATTTGTTCTTAAAGGGTGTACCAATGAGGACGAATGAACAAATGACAAGTGTGTTAGCTGAAGACAGTGGCAGGAGGAAGAAAGGGGAAGGAACAGAGAGACTGACACTTGAGAATTCTTTTAAATGGGTTACCTCCAGGCATCCTTAGTCTTCCTTTCCAACTGCAGTAGGTTAAGGATTGAAGTTTCTTCTTCCCCAGTCCTCCATGAATATCCACTGGTAAACAATGCTGCCTCATATTCTTATCAAATGCTATAATGCTGATTTATTCAATATACCCCAACCATTGAACTTGATGGGTAACAACACAAAGAAACCCACAGTTGGTCCTGTTAAGACAGCAGAATATCCAACTCTGTGTAGGGTTAGTCCTTGATGGTTACAGGTTAAGCCTCTTTTCTCACCTTTACTTAGGGCCAATCTGAGAGAATACATACATTCTAATCTCGGGCCCCAAGATAAGTAGGAAGTAGGATCACTCCCTGCCCAAGCCCAGGACACCTGGACATCCTGATAAGACATTTGGCTAGTTACCTAGGAAATTCCTTGTATGGTATCAGCCAGCAGCCTTCACACAGCCCATCCCCCTGTGACCCACACCTCTTCCTGCCACTATATAGATCACCTGACTCTAAGTGCTGGAATGAACATCCTTAGGCAGCAGCAGCAACCTTTGAACCCACCGATCCCCTTAGGACCCTCTTCCCACTCTCTCAACTGCTTATAAAAACTCAGTCCCCTGACAAATAAAGGAGCTGTTCTCTGAAGCTGTCTCCCAGGTGTTTCTTCCCGTCACACTCACGGCCACACAAGACCCTGCTCCAAAGTTGCCTGGATGCTCCTGGGGAGCCAGGGATGCCACAGATGTGTACATGTGTCAGTACAGGCACCTGTATGCCACAGCATGCATGTGAGGTCAGAGAACAATTTTGGGGTGTTGTTCTTCACCTTCCACCTCCACTGAGGCAAGGTGTCTTGTTCTCATCATTGTTCTCCAGGCTAGTTGGCATCTGTAAGCTACCAGGGAATTTCCCTGTCTCCATCGTCCAACTCACCACCTTTGTGCTGAGATTAAAGAATCTGCCATAGATTCTGGCTTTTTAGGTGGGCTTGGGGGATCTGAACTCAAGTATTCAGGCTTGTGTTGCAAACATTTTATCCTCTGAGCCATCTCCCCAGCCCCTAAATTTTGGGCAGTTTTTTTTTTTTTTGTTTTTTTTTTTTTGAAAGAGGGTCTCCTGTAGCCAGCTCAGGCTGGTCTTGAACTTGCTATATAACAGAGAATGACCTTGGATTCCTGTTCCTCCTGCCTCCACCTCCCAAGTGCTGACATTACAGGCATGTGCTACCATGCCTAGGTCAGATAGGTTCTTTATAAAAATGAGCCAATGAACACTGCACTGACTTGTCCAGATGACCCCTCAGAAGCTCTGTCCTCTGCAGGACACTGTCCTGGAAATTAGCTGTCTTGATCTTGCTGAATGCTCAGCTCCAGCTCTTCAACTCAGTGAGCCTGTTGAGTTCTGCTGCCTTCACCTTTCCCCTATTATTTCTTGGAAACTCTTCAATGACAGTAAACTAGAGCAACCACAGAGCTCCTCTCACATTTTCTTCTTAGAGATTGTTGTTCTCATTGCCTCATAGTATCTTGAAAATTGTTTCATATATTTTGTTCTTTCATTGTTATTTTAGGTAGGTGGATAAAGCGAGTTACTGGTACTACATCTTGACCAGAAGCAAAACTCCATGTGCATTGTAATTCCTCACTCAATAATATGCACAATGTTCCAGATAGTTGACTGTGACAATCAAGGAAGCTTTTATTACAAACAATTTAGTAGTGAGAACAAAGGGCCCATTAAGGAAAGTATTACAACCTTATGTATAAAGTTCAAATTGAGATTAATATAGAGGGATTAGGTTACGACACATAAGTGTCAAAGAGGAGATATTTAAATAAGGGCTTGAAGATAATCAAGAGTCCTTGAGGGGATGATTTTGAATAAGACTGAACTCTGACCATGGTACCTGGTTGCTACATAGAAATATTCCTTAGTTTCATTCAAAGTGACAAAATCTGAATGAAAGGCAAAGAATTGAAAGTGTGAGTATGGCCTGGGAGTGTGGTTCAGTGGTAGAATTCTTGCCAAGCATGCATGAAGCCCCAAGTTCAATACACAGGACTACAAAAACCAAACAAAAGTGTAAGTACTAAAAAGAATTTCTATAAGAATGTGATAACGGGGCTGGAGAGATGGCTTAGCGGTTAAGCGCTCACCTGTGAAGCCTAAGGACCCTGGTTCGAGGCTCGGTTCCCCAGGTCCCACGTTAGCCAGATGCACATGGGGGCGCACGCGTCTGGAGTTCGTCAGCAGAGGCTGGAAGTCCTGGTGCGCCCATTCTCTCTTTCCCTCTATCTGTCTTTCTCTCTGTCGCTCTCAAACAAATAAAAATAAATAAATAAAAATTTTAAAAAAATAAAATAAAAAATATAAAAAAAAGAATGTGATGACATAAGAATTAAATCAGCACAGGTCTGTATTCTCCCGTGTGTGTGTGTGTGTGTGTGTGTGTATGTGTGGCAGTGGAGGGGGCAGCACTAAGGGAGTAAGATTATGAGTTTGAGGCCTGCCTGGGCTATACAAACAAACAAACAAAACAAAACAAAACAGAACCAAAACAACACACACCCAGATTCTACAACATCACTTTGCTCATATAACCTTCCTCCATTTAGAAATACAATTGTTTCTGACTAACAGCAGCTTTTAAGTCTACAAAATCCAAGGATCCAAGGCACCCATCACAATGAAGTCTCTTCATTTTATTTTCCTTTCTTTATTTCCTCTCCTTCCTTCCTTCCTTCTTTCTTTCGTCTTCTTCTTTTTTTTTTTTTTTTTGAGGTAGGGTCTCACTCTAGTCCAGGCTGACCTGGAACTCACTATATAGTCTCAGGGTAGCCTCAAACTCACAGAAATCCACCTACCTCTGCCTCCCAAGTGCTGGGATTAAAGGTGCACACTACCATGCCTGGCCTTCTTTCTTTCTTTTAAATAGGATCTCAATCTAGTCCAGGATGACCTGTAACTCACTATATAGTCTCAGGGTGGCCTCAAACTCACAGAAATCCTCCTACCTCTGCCTCCTGAGTGCTGGGATTAAAGGCATGTGGTACCATGTCTGGCCTCCATTTTCTTTTTTTTTAAATATTTTATTTATCTTACTTGAGAGAGAGGCAGATATAAGATAGATGATAGATAGGTAGGTAGGTAGGTAGATAGATAGATAGATGGATAGATAGATGGATGGATGGATGGATGGATGGATAGATAGATAGATAGATAGATAGATAGATAGATAGATAGATTGATTATATGAAGAGAGAATGGGAATATCGGGCCTTCAGCCACTGCAAATGAACTCCAGATGCATGTACCACCTTGAGCTTATGTGGGTCCTGGAGAATTAAACCTCAGTTCTTTGGCTTTGCAGGGAAGTTCCTTAACCACTAAGCCATCTCTCCAGCCCTCCATTTTCTTTCTTCCTTAAAAAATTTTTATTTGTTTATTTATGTGAGAGGGAGAGACAGACAGACAGACAGACAGACAAAGGAGGAAAACAGAGTGAGTATAGGTGCACCAGAGCCTTCCACCACTGCAAATGAACTCCAGATGCATGTGCCACTTTGTGCATCTGACTTTATGTGGGATCTGCAGAATCATATTCAGGTCATCAGACTTTGCAAGCAATTGCCTTTAATCATTGAGCCATTTCTCTCCCCCATTTTCTGTTGTGGGTTCTTGCTCTTCCCTCATGGGTCATGCTTCACCAGTGCAATGCACTCACTCAACTTGTCTTCCAGACTTTGAGATGTTGGTTCCTTCTCATGGTGTCTATGTTCTTAATTGTCATTCAAAAGTTCAGCAAAGTCAGCATCAAATGAGTAGTTTGCAATTGCCTTGTCACCAACTACTACTTAGAACGTAACTCAATTGCAGCATAGTCACAGGGCACTGAAACCATTCCCAAGTTTGCTGAAAGTGAGCTCAGTCATTTTTATATCCTGCACTTTCACACAAGTATCTTTTAAAATTATTTATTTATTTGCAAGCGGGGGAGGGGGGTGGTGGTAGAGAGAAGTGAGAGAAAGGGAGAGGGAGAGAATAGGTATGCCAGGGCCTCTAGCCACTCACACTTTGTGCATCTGGCTTTACACTGGTACTGGGAAATTGAACTCCAGTCATTAAGCTTTGCAGGCAAGCACCTTAATGACTGAGCCATCTCTCAGGCCCCACAAAGGAGATCTTGATGAGTGTTTGCACGTGAATAAATGAAATGTAAGTGAGTTAAAATAATAGGACCCTTTTCCACATATAAAACTATATTTTAGCAGCAACATCTTCAATGGAAATGGGCCAAAATATTTTAAAACTTATGTTTATAAACAGTTTAGCATTTGGGAACAGAAATTCTTGAATTTCTTAATGAGTTCTCTTGAAAGAAATGATGAGAAAGTAACACATCAGTTTAAGTAAAGTTGTCCTTTTAAAATATTTTATTTGGGGCTGGAGAGATGGCTTAGCAGTTAAGCACTTGCCTATGAAGCCTAAGGACCCTGATTCAGGTTTTGACTCCCCAGTACCTACATAAGGCAGATGCACAAGGTAATGCATTCAACTGGAGTTTGTTTTCAGTGGCTGGAAGCCCTGGCACACCCATTCTCCTTCAATCTTTTATTTATTTATTTTTTGATTGATTTTTATTTTTATTTTTTGGATTTTTAAAAAAAAATTTATTACCATTTTCCGTGATTATAAAAAAATATCCCATGGTAATTCCCTCCTTCCCCCTCCCCGAATTTCCCCTTTGAAATTCCATTCTCCATCATATTGCCTCCCCATCTCAATCATTCAACTTACATATATACAATATCAATCTATTCAGTACCCTCCTCCCTTCCTTTCTCTTCCCTTTATGTCTCCTTTTTAACTTACTGGCCTCTGCTAGTAAGTATTTTCCTTCTCATGCAGAAGCCCAATCATCTGTAGCTAGGATCCACATATGAGGGAGAACATGTGGCGCTTGGCTTTCTGGGCCTGGGTTACCTCACTTAGTATAATCCTTTCCAGGTCCATCCATTTTTCTGCAAATTTTGTAACTTCATTTTTCTTTACTGCTGAGTAGAACTCCATTGTATAAATGTGCCACATCTTCATTATCCACTCATCAGTTGAGGGACATCTAGGCTGGTTCCATTTCTCAACTATTATAAATTGAGTGGCAATAAACATGGTTGAGCACGTACTTCTAAGGAAATGAGATGAGTCCTTAGGCTATATGCCTAGGAGTGCTATAGCTGGGTCATATGGTAGATCAATCTTTAGCTGTTTTAGGAACCTCCACACTGATTTCCACAATGGCTGGATCAGATGGCATTCCATCAGCAGTGTAGAAGGGTTCCTCTTTTTCCACAACACCACCAACATTTATGATCATTTGTTTTTATGATGGTGGCCAATCTGACAGGAGTGAGATGGAATCTCAATGTAGTTTTAATCTGCATTTCCCTGATGACTAGTGACGTAGAACATTTTTTTAGATGCTTATATGCCATTCGTATTTCTTCCTTTGAGAATGCTTTATTTAGCTCCATAGCCCATTTTTTGATTGGCTTGTTTGATTCATTATTAGTTAACTTTTTGAGTTCTTTGTATATCCTAGATATTAATCCTCTATCAGATATATAGCTGGCAAAGATTTTTTCCCCATTCTGTAGGTTGCCTCTTTGCTTTTTTCACTGTGTCCTTTGCAGTACAAAATCTTTGTAATTTCATGAGGTCCCAGTAATTAATCTGTGGTTTTATTGCAATTGGGGTTGTATTCAGAAAGTCTTTGCCAAGACCAATATGTTGAAGGGTTTCCCCTACTTTTTCCTCCAGCAGTTTCAGAGTTTCAGGTCTGATGTTAAGGTCTTTAATCCATTTGGACTTAATTCTTGTGCATGGAGACATAGAAGGATCTATTTTCATCCTTCTACAGATATATATCCAGTTTTCCCAACACCATTTGCTGAAGAGGCTGTCTTTCCTCCAGTGAGTATTTTGGACATTTTTATCGAATATCAGGTGGCTACAGCTACTTGGGCTTACATCTGGGTCCTCTATTCTGTTCCACTGATGTACATGTCTGTTTTTGTGCCAGTACCATGCTGTTTTTGTTACTATGGCTCTATAGTATAGGCTAAAATCAGGTGTGGTGATACCACCAGCCTTATTTTTGTTGCTCAGTATTATTTTAGATGTTCAAGATTTTTTGTGATTCCAAATGAATTTTTGGATTGATTTTTCTATTTCCATGAAGAATGCTTTTGGAATTTTGATAGGGATTGCATTAAATGTGTAGATTGCTTTGGGTAAGATTGCTATTTTCACAATATTGATTCTTCCAATCCAGGAACAGGGGGTGTTTCTCCACTTTCTAGTGTCTTCTGCAATTTCTTGCTTGAGTGTTTTAAAGTTCTCACTGTAGAGATTCTTTTCTTCCTTGGTTAGGTTTATTCCAGGGTACTTTTTTTTTTTTTTTTTTGATGCAATTGTGAATGTGAGTGATTGTCTGATTTCACCCTGTGTGTTTGTTGTTAGCATATAGGAAGGCTACTGATTTTTGTGTATTTATTTTGTATCCTGCTACATGGCTGTAGGTTTTGATCAGCTTTAACAGTTTGCTAGTAGAGTCTTTAGGGTCCTTTATGTATAGAATCATGTACTCTGCAAATAATGATAACTTGATCTCTTCCTTTCCAATTTGTATCCCTTTTATGTGTGTCTCTTGCCTTATTGCTATGGCTAAGACTTCCAAAACTATATTAAATAAAAGTGGGGACAGTGAACACCCTTGTCTTGTTCCTGATTTTAGTGGAAAAGCTTCCAGTTTTTCCCCATTTAGTAATATGTTGGCTGTAGGCTTTTATCATGAAGGGATGTTGGATTTTGTCAAATGCTTTCTCTGCATCCAATGAGATGATCATGTGATTTTTGTCCTTCAACCCGTTTATATAATGTATTACATTTATAGATTTGCATATATTGAACCATCTCTGCATCTCTGGGATAAAGCCTTCTTGGTCAGGGTGAATGATCTTTTTGATATACTCTTGTATTCTGTTGGCCAATATTTTGTTGAGAATTTTTGCATCTATGTTCATGAGGGAGATTGGTCTGTAATTTTCTTTTTTTGTTCTATCTTTCCCTGGTTTTGATATCAGGGTGATGCTGGCCTCATAGAAGAAGTTTGGTAGAATTCCTTCTTTTTCTATTTCCCGGAAAAGCATAAGAAGCAATGGTATTAGCTCTTCCTTAAAGGTCTGGTAAAATTCAGCAGTGAATCCATCCGGGCCTGGGCTTTTTTTAGTTGGGAGATTATTAATAACTGTCCGGATCTCCATGTTTGTCATAGGTCTATTTAAGTGATTAATCTCATTTTGGTTTAATTTAGGTAGGTCATATAGATCAAGGAAATCATCCATTTCTTTCAGATTTTCATACTTTGTGAAGTATATGCTTTTATAGTATGTCCCTATGATTTTTTAAATTTCTCTGGAATCTGTTGTGATGTTATCTTTTTTATCTCTGATTTTATTAATTTGTGTCTCTTCTCTTTCTTTTGGTCAGATTTGCTAAGGGTTTATCAATCTTGTTTATCCTTTCAAAGAACCAACTTTGTTTCATTAATTCTTTGAATTTTTTTTTGTTTTTATTTCATTAATTTCTGCCCTAATCTTTATTTCTTCCTGTCTACTGATTTTTGGTTTTTCTTTTTCTTCTTTTTCCAAGGCTTTAAGGTGAAGCATTAGGTCATTTACTTGTGACCTTTCTAATTTCTTAATATAGGCACTTAAGGCTATAAATTTACCTCTTAGAACTGCCTTCATTGTGCCCCAGAGGTTTTGGTATAGTGTGTTCTCATTATCGTTTGACTCTATAAATTTTTTGATTTCCTTCTTGATTTCTTCATTGACCCATTCATCATTTAGTAGTGTATTGCTTAGTTTCCATGATTTTGTGTATGCTCTATAGCTTTTTTACTACTGATTTGTAGTTTAATTCCATTGTGGTCCTATAGAATGCAAGGAATTATTTCAATTTTCTTGAATTTGTTAAGATTTGCTTTGTGTCCTAATATGTGGTCTATTTTAGAGAATGTTCATGTGCTGCTGAAAAGAATGTATATTCTGCAGCCTTTGGATGAAATGTCCTGTACATATCTGTTAGGTCCATTCCTTCTATGACCTCATTTAGTCCAGATGCATCTCTGTTTATTTTTTCCCAGGATGGCCTGTCAATTGATGAGAGTGGAGTGTTAAAGTCACCCACCACCACTGTGTTTGGTGTTATCTGTGACCTTAGTTCTAATAGTGTTTGTTTGACGAATTTGGGAGCCCCCATGTTAGGTGCATATATGTTTAGGATTGTTGGAGTGTGCCCTTAATCAATATAAAGTGACCTTCCTTATCTTTCTTGACTAACGTCGGACTAAAGTCTACCCTGTCTGATATTAGGATAGCAACTCCTGCTTGTTTTCTAGGCCCATTTGCTTGAAACACCGTCTTCCAACCTTTCACCCTAAGATAATGTCTATCCTTTGTAGAAAGGTGAGTTTCTTGGAGACAACAAATTGTAGGATCCTGCTTTTTAACCCAGTCTGCAAACCTATGTCTTTTCGTTGGGGCATTGAGGCCGTTGATATTAAGAGATATTATTGAAAGGTGTGTATTTATGTTTGCCTTTTTTTTTTTTTTTGTGGTTCCGGTTCTACCTGTGCTCTCTTCTGTTAACTAGTATTTGAGTATTGTTTATTTTCTCTAGGTTCCTTATATGTGTGCTTTTCCTTTTCTTCAGCATGGAGGATTCTATCAAGTATTTTCTGTAGAGCTGGTTTTGTCTTCAAATACTCCTTTAACCTGCTTTTGTCATGGAATGTCCTTATTTCTCCATCTATTTGAATGGATAACTTTGCAGGATAAAGTTTGTGTTGAATAATCTGCTGTAATCCTGATGGGCTTGCTTTTGTAGGTAACTTGAATTATCTCTCTAACTACTTTCAAATATTTTTTCTTTGGCTTGTGTGTTTGGAAGTTTGATTATAATATGGCGAGGAGAGGTTCTTTCCAGGTTTTGTCTGGCTGGGGTTCTAAATGCTTCCTGTATCTGCATTGGTACCTCTTTCCCAATTTGTGAAAAATTTTCTTCTATGATTTTGTTGAAGATGCCTAGCATGCCTTTGGTCTCCTTCTATTATGCCCTGAATTCTTATATTTGATCTTTTCATAGTGTCCCGAATATCTTGAAATTCCCACTCAAACTTTTCTATAAGTTTGTCTTTCTCTTTGTTGGACTGTATTAGATCTGCCACCTGGTCTTCTAGCTTAGATATTCTGTCCTCTCCTTCATCCATTCTACTGGTGAGATTTTCTACAGAGTTTTTTATTTCATTAACTGTGTTCTTCATTGCTAGTAATTCTGACTGGTTTTTCTTTATTGTTTCTATTTCCTTATTTATGTCTTGTATTGCCTTCTTTATTTCATGAAATTGGTGTCCTGCGTCTTCTTTGATTCCTTTGACTTCCTCTTTGAGTTCCTCTTTGACTCCTTTGATTTGTTCTCTGACTTGTTTGAACATATTTACAATCATTCTTTTGAAATCTTTCTCAGACATTTTCTCTAACTCGTTCTCACTGGAGGTCGTTTCTGATGCATTAAGACTTTTAGGTGGATTTATATCGTCTTGCTTTTTAGTGGTTTTTGTGTTATAATGTATATATTTTTGCATCTTGGATTAAGTTAATGCTTGGATTTTCTAGCTAGCTGGGTATTCTTAGCTGTATCAATTGATTTGATGTTATACATTTTCAGGGTAGCAGCTTAAGGTGTTAGGTGTGGCTCTTAAGACTCTCAGAGTATCTATAAAGGTGCTCCTAGGGGTTGAGTTTCCCTGCTATGGGAGTATTCAAGTAGGCTGATTGGAATTAAATACAGGTAGATTCTAAAAGTTAACTAAACACTGTACACATTCAATCAAAAACAGCCCCAAGGATGTATGCAAGAGTAGTTATTATAACAACCAGATCCTCTATCAACAAAGAGGTTAAGATTTCTGGTCTGTTGAGGGATCCAAGTCAGCTTGTGACCAAGTGAGACCCTTCCCTGGTGCAATCCCAGTTACCTTGAATGATTTTGGTCTCAGTCAAGTTGTTGCCTGGTCATCAAGCTGCTGTTCTGATTTCTGGAGCTGGGCACTGGCTTTTCCTGCAGGGCAAACTGAGCCTGGCAACTGTGGCCCTGCAGATCAGCACCCCTGCTGCTGGAACTGCTGCTGCTAAAGCTGCCTCTGCTGGGTCTGTTGCCGCTGCTGCTGAAGCTGCTGTTGCTGGGTCCACCGCTGCTGCTGCCACTGAGGCTGCTGCTGCTGCCTCTGAAGCTGCTGCTGCTGGGTCTGCCGCTGCTGCTGCTAGTGAATCTGCTGCTACTGGTGCCACTGTTACCAGTGCCAGAGCCACTGATGTTGCTGCCGGACTCTGCTCCTGCTTGGGTCCCACTGTCGGGTCAAGTTGGTGTGGCCAGGTCCCAGAACCGCTGCTCTGTTCGCTGGAGCTGGGCACAGGTGGTGGGGGAGGGGAGGGAGCTGCAGCTGCTCTGGTTCTCTCGCTGTTCCACGTGTTCTACTTCGCGGTCTGCTCCTCCGTTGTTCACTGCCGCTCTCCCTTCACGTTTCTTGAGTTGCAGAGAGCGCTGGTGTGAGTGGCAGCTCCCCACACCTGGCTTTTCCTGCCGCTGAAGCTGAGTCTGGTGGCTTTCTCATGCGCCGCTGCCGCAGTTGGCGGAGCTACCGGGGCTGCTTTTGCCGGCCTGTGCGGGCTCTGGATGCTTTGGATCTCTCCTACTTCTCCACTCCTGCTTCAATTTCCTATACACCTCACGTTTTAGTAAAAGTGTGTATTTTGTTGAGTTTATTTGGTCTTTCCCCCCACCCCCAGGCTGCTTTGGCATGGTACCTATGCCACCATCCTAACCGGAAGTCCTCCTTCTCTCTTCTTTATAAATTTTTGAAAATCTTTTAAAAAAGAAAAAAATCTAAAATAACTAAGCAGCATCATACAGAGATATTTGTAATATTATACCCAATGGCTACATTAAATCTCTAAGACAATAAGAACAACCATGTGTTCCATTTCATCAGATCCAAGATGGGATCACTTGTAAGTGTACCAGGAGTTTATGTACCAGTCAGTAGGACAGCATCTTCAAGCCTGGTGTGGAGGTACACACCTTTAATCCCAGCACTTCAGAGGCAGAGGTAAGAGAATCACCGTGAGTTGGAGGCCACCCAGAGGGAGACCCTACCTTGAAAAAAAAAAAAAAGCTGTGTGTGTGTGTGTATAGAATTTCAAATACCTCAATGTTTGGAACAATCTGGGTGATCAATTTTACAAAAGCACTTTTGCAGTTTATCATTCATTATATATGGCACTCATATATCACCCAAAAGACTGCCTTTTAGCTTAGCGGTTAAGGTGCTTTCCTGCAAAGTCAAAGGACCCAGATTTGATTCCCACGGACCCACATAAGCTAGATGCACAAGGTGGCACATGCATCTGGAGTTTGTTTTCAGTGGCTGGAGGCCCTGGCATGCCTGTTCTTGTAAGGAAAGTATTAGAGCAATGAAAAAGAGAATAATGGACTTGATCTCTACAGGCAGGCTGTTTATTGAAAGAAATGGCAAGGGACAACAGCCTTCCTGTAGGATGAAAACTGAAGCATTGAGCTAGGCTGGAGTTCAAGCTTATAAGGAGGATCCTAAGAAAAACAGACTGTACCAGCTACAGGTGCAAGGAAAGTAGGTAAGTAGATAAGATAAGTGTAGTTATTTGTGTCTTACTCAGAAGAAGCTTTTTCAAAGTTTTCTGAATTAAGGGAAGTTTATCAATAAGGGGAGTTGTCAGGCCTGTCAAGTTTGCTTCTTTATGACCTATTAAGGATATGAAATATCATTATTATTATGAACTATTAAGGATAGTTATTAACGCTTTAGTTCCTTGTGGTTTTCAGGGACATATATTAACCTTCAGTTCTCACTCTGTCTCTCAATCTCTCTCTTTCTCCCTCTCCTTCTTTCTCCAATAAAGAAGAACCAAGTGAGGGGCTGGAGAGATGGCTAGTAGCCTTCCCTGAGAACTAGAGGGAACTAAAGAGTTAATAACTATCCCTAAAGCTCGTGGGCAATAAAGAAGCCACAGAGGTATTATGCCTCATTAAGGTCAACACCTTCCCTGATTGATGTACTCCCCTTAGCCCAAATGGCCTTGAAGGACCAGAAGCTATCTGAGTATCCTTCTTTACAAAGTCCTGGCTGAAGAAGCTTATTCTGAACAAGGACACAAATAACTACAATTTTCTTAACTGCACCTGGTACAATCTGTTTCTTAGGATCCTCTGTATAAGTTTGAACCCCAGCCTGACTCAATGCTTCAGCCTGCCCCTCACTGTTCCTCTCAATATACAGTCTCTAGAGATCAAGTCTGGTGCTCTCTTTTGCTTTTCTCTTACACTTTCCTTACATTTGGTGCCGTGACTTGGATCAGAGCCCTCTGGGGATTTGGGGCCACACACCCTCCCCTTCTCTTTCCCTCTCCTCCTCTCTACATCCCTGCCAATGTTTCGCTCCCTCAGGAGCACAAAAACTCACTGTTCTCACTACTCTGAACTAAACAGCTGCCTGTGACCAGAAACCTACAGTCTTTCTAGCTTCGTACTACGGGACTTTTTCCTTTTTCTTCTTTTCATCCTCTCTCACAGGACTCCAGAGAGAGGTCATTGCCATATGACCCACAACATCCATACCCTTATCCATCACAGCCTTAAGGACAAGGTATTTACTCTCAGTCTGTGGCAGAGGCACCTCGTCTCTGACCTTAGAAACTCCGGGAGTTTCTCACTTTTTGGTCCGTGGATGATCAGAGGCTCTGTGAGCCTTCCATGTATTGCTCCACTGGAAACCCCAAGCATTATGAGTGTGGGGATGCTCCCTCCTAATCCTTGGGTTTAATTGGCCTTCCTTAAGCCTGGGAGAAATCCCAGTTGGTGGGATTAGCCATTCTAGTCCTTGTCCTCCAAAATGAGCTCTAAATTATCTGTTCCAAAGACATTTCACTGGCATGTCTCAAAGCTAATTTAAAAGAGTGTGGACTCTGAGCTCCTACCTACCAAATTACTCCAACTCTCTATTCAAATTTGGCCACAATATTCTCTAAACTCTGGCCACCACTGGCCTAAATTTTGTACTTTGGATTTCAACATTCTCATGTGTAACGTTCTCCAATAACATAGCATAACAAATGCCATGGCAAATGGTATGCAAGGTTCCCTCCCCTGCTCCTGCCCCTTCTAAAATCTATCTCTCATGCAGTTCTGTCAGCTGGCCATGACTTGCCAGGGTCTCTCCCTCTGTTACCAAATTCAAGCCATCTCACTAAATCAAATGCAAAATCAAATGCTTCTCAAAGAGACTCCTGTCTTTACTGGGCTTCTTTATCTTCTTCTACATATAAATATCTAATTTTTCTCTCCTTGCTAAAAGTTAAAAATCACAATATAGTTTCTAGGGTTTAAATCACAATATAGTTTCTAGGGCTTTTTTTTTTTTTCCTTTCTTTTCCCTTCCCCCTTCTTTTCTTTTCTTTTTAATGTTTTTATTTACTTATTTATTTATTTGACAGAGAAAGAGAGAGAGACTGAGAATGGGTGTGCCAAGGCTTCCTATCACTGCAAATGAACTCCAGACATGTGCGCCCCCTTGTGCATGTGGCTAACGTGTGTCCTGAGGAATTGAACCTGGCTCCTTTGGCTTTGCAGGCAAACACCTTAGCCACTAAGCCATCCCTCCACCCTCTTCTTTTCATTATAAGCTGTCAGGTACTGCTAGGCACAGGTTGGAGCTTTCAGGAGACAGGCCTGAACTGCCAGGCATGGCTAGGGACCCCAGGGCTACAGGAGGCCACTCCCTCTCCACGTGTGGCACACCTGAACTTACACTTTGCCCATAACTCTATGACCTTGGCCAGTTGCCTGGGAACTTATATGGTATCAGCCAGCAAGCTTTGCACAGCCCACCCCCTGCAGCCCATACCCTATGCCTTTTCCCCACCATTGTTTATGTGCTGTTATGTACATCCCCATATGCTGGCCATCAGCAAACAACACACACAATCCAACCCCCTTAAGACACAGGTCTCTTCCCACTCTCTCACAGCTGCTTATAAACCCACTTCCCTGAGAAACAAACGGATCTGTTCACTGACACTGCCTCCCGAAAGTGGTTCTTTCATTGCGCTCATGGCTGCTCAAGACCCTGCTCTCCACAGTTGCCTGGATGCCTTCAGGGAATAGTGTCCCTGAGTATCCAGGGACCCACAATAAGCCACCAAAGAAAAAATGTCAACTTTAAATTCAAACCACTGGTGCTGGAGAGATGGCTGAGCGGTTAAGCACTTGCCTGTGAAGCCTAAGGACCCCAGTTCGAGGCTCGGTTCCCCAGGTCCCACGTTAGCCAGATGCACAAGGGGGCGCATGCATCTGGAGTTCGTTTGCAGAGGCTGGAAGCCCTGGCTCGCCCATTCTCTCTCTCTCCCTCTATCTGTCTTTTTCTCTGTGTCTGTCGCTCTCAAATAAATAAATAAAAATTAAAAAAAAAATTCAAACCACTGGCTGTTTCCCTGTTAAGATTAAGTCCTAACCAATTTAAAACATAACTAAAATCTTGAATAGCATGTCTCTCCATGTTTTGTGCTGCCATGTCTAATGTTGGTCAACCATATCATGTCATATGTTCTGTCTCATGTAATCTGTCTTTATGTATGACTAAATTCATGATCATTAATTATTACAGTGCTTATGGTCATTAAGTGTTCTGATGTTCATATATTTTAAGATGATGTTAAATTATTAAAATCAGGTTTACGATATATTTAAAATAATTAACCTCTTTGTTTTGACAACATGATTGTTATGTTATTAAAAGGGTATGAAAATGATATAAAAAGATGTGGGATTTAAACTGAAAATGGCTTAAGTTGCCTGTGATAAAATGGGTTAACTTAAAGGTTCTCATTCTCCATAATTTTTCTCACCTTAATTTTTCATATAATTTAGACTTTACTCTTTGTAATAAATTAATGAATTTATTTATATTGCCAGGTCTCAAGTCAAAGTTAAAATTGAGCTATACCTATATTTCTTACTAAAATAACTAAATGTTTAACAAAATCATGATTTTAGGATGGGGGCAGAGGTAAGGGCCAATCGTAAACTGTAACTATTGAAATGGTAATTACAATTAACATGCGGAAGTGGCAGGCCAGAAGCCACTAGGCATCTTGCTGAGTCTTAGCTGGCCAGAGACAGGTCGCCAAACTTTAGCTAGGCTCAGGAAGTTCCACTAAGCCTCACACCTGGGCCTTTCAGAGCCCAACACCCCACTCATGCCCAGTTCTCCCCAATCTTTTCTATCCTTCCAGAGTCTGCACTGAAGGGTTAATAGCCTTCCCTGAAAACTAGAGGGAACTAAAGAGTTAATAACTATCCCTTAAGCTCACTGGCAATAAAGAAACCACAGAGGTATATGGCCTCATTAAGCCCAATGCCATCCCTGATTGATGTACTCTCCTTAGCCCAGATGGCCTTGAAGGACAAGAGACCATCTGAGTATCCTTCCTTAGACATTCCTGGCTGAAGAAACCTATTCTGAACAGGGACACAAACAGCTACAGTTTTCTTATCAACTGCACCTGGTCCAGTCTGTTTCTTAGGATCCTCCTTTTAAGTTTGAACCCCAGCCTGGCTCAGTGCTTCAGCCTTCATCCCACAGGAAGGCTGCTGCCCCTCACTGTTCCTCTCAATAAACAGTCTGTAAAGATCAAGTCCAGCATTCTCTTTTGCTTTTCTCTTACACTTTCCTTACAATGGCTTAGCAGTTAAGGTATTTGTCAGCAAAGCCTAAGGACTGAGGTTCAATTCCCCAGTTGTTAGGAGCACTAGTAATAGTAAAAATAATAATAATAATAATAAATGGTGGCACTCACCTAACAATGATGACACCACCATGGCAACCAGAGACCAACTGTGCCCTGCTATGTGAATGAGCTAACCCTAAGGTGGCTATTGGTGACTACGGTGACTGAGGAGAAAATGGTTATAAAAACTCCAGCAAAAGCTCAGACTTGTGTCACTCAACTCAGTGAGACAGACTATATATCCTTCTTTGTGTTGTTACCCACTGGGAGGGGAATGAGTAGCCCATGGAGGAAGAGCAGACAAAGGAGGATTGACTCAGATGCCCCATGGACCTAGTCACAGGTGAGCTGCTTCAGGCTAGGCAGAGGCTGAGAGGATAGGAAAATGGAGACAGTGAACTAATTAACGTGTGAAGAGTGAATAAAGTGTGGTAATTAAATTAACATAATCCACCTCTAGACTACTTAATTCCAACACCAGTACAATACCAGTACACACGTAAAGCCAGATGCACAAGGTGGCATATGCATCTGGAGTTTGTTTGCAGTGGCTGGAGGATCTGGTGCTCCCATTTGTTCTTTCTCTCTCTATGTGCCTCTCTCAAATAAATAAGTAAAATATATATTTTAAAAATAGTGACATGAGTTCTTTAAGCAGAAAAGGAGGCTATGGAATATCTGGGGGATATGGAATATATTCAGAGAAATATGGACTATATGGATAGAATATTTCTGCCAAAATAGACAAGCAATCAGTAGTAGGCATCATCTTTATAGACTAGAAGAGATTCAGGAGTTTAGAGGGAGGAAGACTTCTTACTCATTCCTCTTGTACCCTTTGGCATTATTGTACTGCATGCGTGTATTGCCTTCAAATAATAAAATAATTTAAAAATGACAATAATCAGGCTGGGCGTGGTGGCATACACCTTTAATCCTAGCACTTGGGAGGCAGAGGTAGGAAGATCACCATGAGCTCGAGGCCACCTTGAGACAACAATGAATTCCAGGTCAGCTTGGGCTAGAGTGAGACCCTACCTCAAAAAACTTTAAAAAAAAAAAAAAAGAACAATAATGAAATAACAGTGCCTCCTGCCAGGCCTCTTGCTGAGGCAACAAAGATGAAATGCTGTGTAGAAGTGCTGGCTCCAAGTGTCTGTCCTACTCCGTCTACCCATCAAGGTAGCTTGTCATTCATGCTCTCAGTTACACCATCTGTGACAATGACAAGGAGAGATCTGCAGGAGCTGTGCGAGGATCAAGTGAAAGCATTTGAAGCAGGTTGTAAACAGAGGACCTTCAGGGACACAGGATCACTGTAGCTGAATTCCTGGAGCTGGGGGACAGTCTGGGCTAGAGAAAGTGATAATTGCTGAATTCACTCATGTAGAAAAAATGTGACAGCTGGGCATGGTGGTGCATGCCTTTAATCCCAGCACTTGGGAGGCAGAGGTAGGATGATTGCCATGAGTTCGAGGCCACCCTGAGACTCCATAGTGAATGCCAGGTCAGCCTGGGCTAGAGTGAGACCCTACCTCAAAAAACAAACAAAAAAAGTGACAGTATCATGCTGGTTCCCTAACAAGTCCTGTTAACTATCACTTGTTAAGAAATCCTGAGTAATGTATCAAGCCTATTTTCTAGGCCAGGATTCTTCAAAGCAAGGAGTATACTTTAACCTGTTTGTTTGTCTCATTCTAGTCCAGGCCTGAAACTCTATAGTCTAGGCTAGACTCAAACTCTACCTCAGCCTCCTGAATGCTGGAATTAAATGTGTGGGACATCACACCCAGCCTTGCTTGGTGATTTCATAGTCCTAATTTAAATACAGACCAATTTGCTTATATCTTCTGTACAAACTGGCATTTTATAGTTCATTGAAGAACTTCTCTAGATTCAGAGTTGTTTTTGTTTTTTTTTTTTACTTTTTCCCCAAAAAGCTTTAGTTTCATATAAAATTATGTATGGTAAGTGATGGGGGACCCAATTTCTTTTTTCCCTTCAATTTGATAACTAATTGTTCTAGGCCCAGTCATTAAATAACCGTTCCTTTCCTTACTGATCTTCAATGTCTCCTCAATTATGCCAAAGTGTCCGTATGAACAGATCTGTTTCTTTAACCTGTAATTTGTTCTATTGGCTAGTAGTTTACCTATTATTGCACCAATACCATGCTATTTTAATACTGTTATAGTGAGACTAGACCATTGGTAGAATAAATTTTTTTTTGTTTATTTTTATTTATTTGAAAGCAATGGACACAGAGAGAGAAAGAGGCAGATAGAGAGAATGGGTGTGCAAGGGCCTCTGGCCACTGCAAACGAACTCCAAATGCGTGTGCCCCCTTGTGCATTTGGCTAACGTGGGTCCTGGAGAATCGAGCCTTGAACTGGGGTCCTTAGGCTTCACAGGCAAGTGCTTAACCACTAAGCCATCTCTCCAGCCCCCATTGGTAGAATAAATGCTCTTATATTAATTATTCTTCAAGACTAGAGGGCTAGGGAGATCCCTCAGTCAGTAAAGTGCTTGCTTTGCTGGCATGAAGACCTTAGTTACACCTCTTGAATCTACATTTTTTTAAGAGGTAGGGTTACACTCTAGCCTAGGCTAGCTGGAATTACTATGTAGTCTCAGGCTGGCCTCAAACGAGCTCAGTTCAAAGGTATACACCACCTCAGGCAGCTGAATGACCCCACTTTTCTTTTGGTGAAGAAGGAGGAGGAGGAGGAGGGGGAGGAGAAGGAGAGGAAAACTGGGTGTGGTGACATGCATTTGTAATCCCAGCACTGGGGAGGTGAAGGCAAGTAAGTGACTGGGGCTCACTAGACAGTCAACTTAGCCTACTTGGAGTTTCAGGCTAGTGATGGACCCTGTTTATTTGTTTTTTGGTTTTTCGGGATAGGGTCTCACTTTCTAGCCCAGGCTGACCTGGAATTCACTATGTAGTCTCAGTGTGGCCTTGAACTCACAGCCATCCACTTACCTCTACTTAAATTAAAGGCAAGTGCCACCACATCAGCTGTCTTATTATTATTATTGATTATGGACATACTCAGTATTTAAACAGCACGTGTTGCTACCATCCTTTCCTTCATCCCTGTGCCCCCTCCAAAGAGACCCTCCTCTTTGGGGATGCTGGTCATCCTCATGGGGATTGTGGGTTGTGCATTGTGGGAGCAGCCATCAGTTATGGGGAAGAAGCAATGTCTGTGTGCATAATGTCCCAACTTGTGTCTCTAACAATCTTTCTGCCCCACTCTTCCACAAAATTCCCTGAGCCATGTTGGGTGTGTTTTAAGTCTACTTCAGTGATGGGCTCTTAGGAACATCTAGATGTCAGGTTTGGTAGGTGTTGAGTGTCCTTAGTGTCTACCTCCTTCACCCTTGTGCTGATATCAGATTCAATAAAAAAGCAGCACTCTTTCTCATTTCCCCAATTTCTCTGTGGTTTCAGCTAGAGCTGAGGTGGAGTGTACTGAGTGGTTTATCTCCTCAGGTCCCACTTCTGTCTGAAAAAGAGAAGGATTCTCCAACAGAGAGTGGATTAAGCACAGGTTAAATGGGATAACCATTATTAGTTTTGAGAGAATTTAATGGATATAGACCCTCTTATAGCCCAAGATTAGTGGGATCTTGATATTGGAAAGCAAACTCATTGTCTGGATATGATTCTGACTTGTTTTCCAGTTCCAGATATGGGTTCCTTTCCACGGAGCAGATCTGTTAGCTGATCCAAGGCAGTTGGTTACCCACCATGGCTGTGTGCCACTATTGCACTTGTGTGAGCATCATGTAAGATTGTTTGCTTCTGAGTAGCTTAGACCTCAAGTTGCTCAGACAGATGTTGGCACAAGATGGGCTGTCTGGGGACTGGCTCTATTCCAGATTCCAGTTAGGTCTCTCCATGCTCTGTGCCAAGAGCTTATGGTGTCTTCAAGCAGTAGGGTCTTACCATTAACCTCTGGTGGGTAATCAACTACTCCAACAGAAGTCTGTCTTGTTTTGGGAAACCTTGTGGGTTTCTTTTACTTTTTCTTTTTTTTTTAATTTTTTTTTTATTTGTTTGAGAGTTACAGAGAGGAGGAGGAGAAGGAGAGAGAGAAAGAGAATGGGCGCTCCAGGGCCTCCAGCCACCGCAAACGAACTCCAGACACGTGCACCCCCTTGTGCATCTGGCTAACATGGGACCTGGGGAACTGAGCCTTGAACCGGGGTCCTTAGGCTTCACAGGCAAGCGCTTAACCGCTAAGCCATCTCTCCAGCCCCCTTGTGGGTTTCTGATCAATAGCTCATTGTGGGTGTTAATCGCATCCTGGTACTGAGCATTACAGGCCAGTGCCAAGGAAAAAGAAAGAAAGAAAGAAAGAAAGAAAGAAAGAAAGAAAGAAAGAAAGAAAGAAAGAAAGAAAGAAAGAAAGAAAGAAAGAAAGAGAGAGAGAAAGAGAGAGAGAGAGAGAGAGAGAGAGAGAGAGAGGAAGGAAGGAAGGAAGGAAGGAAGGAAGAAGGAAAGAAAGAAAATAGGAAAAATAAAGGAAATAAAAAGAAACATGAGAAATTTAAAGTTAGGCTTCATCTCACCCTCTCCAGAGGCCTTTGATTCAGGTGCTCCCTCTAAGGTAGCTGGGTGAGTTTTCTCCACTGATGTGATTTGATTTTCCCATCTGGCTTATCTCTGGAAATGGGAAGGACAAGGTCAACTTTGCACACGTTTGTGTCAACTGGGAGACTTCTCTTTAGGGAGCATGGGCAACAGTTAGGAAGGTGGGCTTCCCCAAATACCCAAGTGTGAAGAGTTTACCTGCACTGGAAACTGGAGCCTCCTAAGGAATATCACTTCTTAGTGGACAGCCAGTCCTTTGTGGCCAAGGACAACCTCCATGTCATCCTCAGGAACATGGATCACCTTTTTCGACAGTCTTTTATTGGCCTGGAGCATTGCCAATTAGGCTTGATTGGATGGCCAGTAGCCTCAGGGTCCTATTGTCTCTGCCTCAGCAGTACTAGGATTTACAAGCTCATGATACCACACACCATATTTTTATTTATTTACTTGAGAGGGAAACATAGAGAGAAAGAGAAGGCAGAAAGAGAATGAATATGGGCATGCTATGGCCTCTTTCACTGCAAGTAAACTCCAGAAGCATGTGCCACTTTGGGCATCTGGTTTTATATGGGTCCTAGGGAATTGAACCAGGGCCATCAGGCTTTGCAAGTGCCTTTAACAGCTGAGCCATCTCTCCAGCCCACACCAGGAATTTTTATGTGTGTTGTAGGGATCACACTCAGGTCCTCTGCTTGTAAGGAAACCACTTTACCGACCAGCCCTAATTAATTATTCCCTGTGATTTTGAGCCCCATTTCTACTCCCCATGTGTTCCATTTGTCCAGAGTTTCTTGAAAGAACTTGGAAAAAGAAACAGTTTACATCTAGTAAGGTCTTGCCTGTGTAAGTTCCAGGTTATTGCTTTCTTTAATCCAGTTCATCTAAGAGTTCTCATGTCATTTCCACTGTGGGAAAAACAGTCAGCCCAGGATCCAAATCAGAATTCCAAGCACAGCTCAAGAGGACAGGAAACCTGAAGAGGAGACTCACCAAAACTCTTCATGATGTATTTGTATGTTGAGGATATTTACAGCCTATATTTAACACCATTGAACATTCCCTGAGTTATAAGTGAACGATCATCCTTACCCAAAATTCCAAGTAGATTTTCATTCAGGATGGTCCGATCTCTTCTCCTTTGTAGTTATATTTATTTATAAGTTAATTCTTCTATATTCTGTAATTCTCATGCTTCTTTTGTCAGACTGGCTAATTCAGATCAGTTTCTTAAAATTAAATCCCTTCTAAATAGTCCAGCTTTGAGTTTCTTAAATGTTTTTTTTTTTTAATTTTTATTTATTTATTTGACAGAGAAAGAGGGCGAGAGAGAATGGGCACACCAGGGCCTCCAGCTACTGCAAACAAACTCCAGACATGTGCGCCCCCTTGTGCATCTGGCTTACATGGGTCCTTTGCAGGCAAATGCTTTAACCACTATGCCATCCCTCCAGCCCTCAAGCCTTGAGTTTCCTGACCTGAAACTGTTGAAGTGAACAAACCAGGTTCTCTGTTGGGTCTTGGAGTTGAGTGGGCAGACTGGCATTCACTGGGTTTGTTGTTGTTTTGTGGTGCTGAGGATTGAACCTAGAACTTTGCACATGCTCAGTGTAGTAGTTACTTTCTTGTTGGTCAGACAAAATTCCTAACCAGAAGCAGCTTAACTTAAGAAAGGGCTTATTTTGGCTTATAGTTTGAAGTGAAAATCCGTCCTGACAGGGATGGCATGACAGAGGGAGCTTGAGGCACTGGTCACCTTCAGTTCATAGTGAGGAAGCAGAGAGTGATGCATGTTGGTTCAGCCAGCTCTCTCCTTTTCATACTTATGCTTTTTATACCTTTGCACTTTAAAAAATATATATTCATCAATTTGAGAGAGGGAGAGAGAAGGGAAGGGAAGGGAAAAGATGATCCTAAGAAAATAGTTGATTTAGGGGACAGGAGAGTAGGTACATATAGGCACACAAATACATTGAGGAAACTACCTCCTTAAAACAATGATAAGGGGGCTGGAGAGATGGCTTAGCGGTTAAGCGCTTGCCTGTGAAGCCTAAGGACCCCAGTTCGAGGCTCGGTTCCCCAGGTCCCACGTTAGCCAGATGCACAAGGGGGCGCATGTGTCTGGCGTTCGTTTGCAGAGTCTGGAAGCCCTGGCGCGCCCATTCTCTCCCTCTATCTGTCTTTCTCTCTGTGTCTGTCACTCTCAAATAAATAAATAAAAAATTAAAAAAAAAAACAATGATAAGGGTGCTGGAGAGATGGCTCAGCCATTAAAGGCACTTGCTCACAAAGCCTGACTGTCTGAGCTCAATTCCCCAGTCCACATGTAAAGCCAGGTGCACAAGGTGGTACATGCATTTGGAATTCATTACAGTGTCAAGAGGCCCTGTTGTGCCCATTCATTTTCTGTCTTAAATAAATAAATTAAAATTTTTTTTAAAAATGATTAAAAAGAGACAAAATGAATCAGGTAATTCAATTCTGAATGAATAGACATTCTAGAGGAAGAAACAAAATAGTGAATGAAAGTGGAGGCAGGGGAAAAATAAAAACATTTCTCAGAGTTGAAGGCCAGGTCTTCAGACATAGAGTTTACTGATCCCTCAGGAGCTGAAAACAGAGACATTAGAACCGTCATACATCGCTAGAGAGGAGGGAAAGTAAAGTGGATAGCTGGACATAGTAACTAACACCTATAGTACCAGCACTATGAAGGAGAATCACTGTGACTTCAAGGACAACCTGGGGACACAGAGTTAGTTGCAGGTCAGCCTGGGCAAGAGAACTTACCTCAAAAAGAGGAAAAAAAAAAAAGTTGGGGCAGAATGTTAAATGTTGAACTATCACGTGACTCAGCAACTCCTTCCTACTCACATTTGCCAAAGAATTGAAAACAGATGCTCAAAACAAATACACAAGGTACACGTGTGATCAAACAACACTTATAGGAAAACAAGTGAGATAAACAAGCCAGTTGGCGACACCCTAGGGAGTCAGCTGCTCAGTTAGTCACAGCTTAACTAGTTAATTGTTTACAGCCTAATTAGCTAACTGGCTCCAGGACCTTCTGTAACCAGCCTCAGCTCTGTTACTGTAATTAAATCTGTATTGGTTTGGTATGTTGGGTCCAAGACAGGTGCCCAGTTCAAATGCATAGCCTCCTATAAAAATGTTATTTAGTACTATGTAAATTGCGTTTGGGAAGAGCTCCAGTGTGGGTGGAAAATCCCCTTACCTGGCTTTTCCTGCGACTCAAGCCCAGCCTGGCCCCTGAGGCCCTGCGGGACTGGCTGCACAGCTGCTGGAGCCGCTTCTGTGGGCCTGTGCCGGCTCTGGATGCTCTGGATCTCTCCTACTTCTCTGCTGCTGTTTTCTTACACACCTCACTTTTTAGTAAAAGTGTGTATTTTGCTGGAGTTTTTTTGTTTGTTTGTTTGTTTTCTCCCCTAGGCTGCTTTGGTGTGGTTCCTGCGCCACCATCTTAACTGGAAGTCCCCAGTACTATGTAAATTGCATTGAATCAGATTGGCCAGGACCTTAGTGTAGACAGAAGAAATAACAGAACAGTAGGGTATTCCGACATTACAGGTCAGCAGAAAAGGAGAATTCAGCAAAGGAAACTAAACAAGGCGGCCAGCGAGGGAAGATACCAACCGGAAGAATGTGGTGTTCTGGAAATCACCAAAGAGAATGACAAGATATGAGATCAGCTAGCTCTTTAAAGGACCAAATGGTGCTAGGAGGTGGCTTGAGACCATGGTGGTCCATGGCATCCTTCAGTGGGATACAAAAAAGATTATGGGATACACACCAGAAGGGTTTCAGGAATGGGAATGAAAATCTAATGGAAGTGGGTTAAACATGGAGCAGAAGATGAGAAAATAGAAAATGAATATAGTCAATTTCATGGAAAACTCTGTAAATGAAAGTGGGGAAAAAATAGGGGCTGGAGAGATGGCTTAGCTGTTAAGGTGTTTGCCTGCAAAGCCAGAGAATCCCAGTTAGATTCTCCAGGACCCACATAAGCCAGATGCACAAGGGAGCACATGCTTCTGGAGTTTGTTTGCAGTAGCTGGAGGCCCTGGTACACCCATTCTCTCTGCCTCTTTCTCTCTCTCTCAAATAAATAAAATATATTTTAAAAAATAGGAGTAGGGAGATGTTATAGCAGTTAAAGGTACTTGTTTGCAAAGCCTGATGGTCCAGGTTCAATTCTGCAGTACCTACATAAAGCCAGATGTACCAAGGGTCTCGTGATTATGGAATTCATTTGCAATGGTAGGAGGCCCTAGTGTGCTCATGTTCTCTTTCTATTTTACAAATAAATATTTTACATCTTATTTTAGTTATGAGAGTGAAAGAGAGAGAGAGAATGGGCACATGGACACACCAAGGCCTCTAGCCACTGCAAACAAAATCCAGATGCACGCACCACAATGTGTATTTGGATTATGTAGATTTGGAGGAATTGAACCTGGGTCCTTAGGCTTCCCAGACAAGCACCTTAACCACTAACCCATCTCTACAGACCATAAAAATATTTTTTAAAGTGGAAAAATAGAGTGGTGAGCTGCAATAGGTATTGGGTTAAGGAAGGTATTTTTTTTTAAATAATGGCAGTTAATTTGAAACTACCCATAAGCTGATAGGAAACATCCAATAGAGAGGGAGAAATGACCATTTAGAAAAGAGAGAGATAGGATGACAGGATCACAGTCAGTCCTTGATGGGATAGAAGAGATAGATTCTACTTCACAAGTGGAGGGTTTGTGTATAAACAAGAACTTTGCACACTAACAGGAGGGAAAATATGTGAGGACAAGATTCAGGAAGATGTGTAAACAGGGGTGAAGGTAAGACTGAGAACATGGAATTATCTTCAAACTGATTCTGTTTTATTGGGGGGAAGTGAGGTGGTGCATGGAATTCTGGAGAGGAGGAGTAATATGTTCTCCCAACAAAGAGATTGATAGAAAAAATATTGTGGGCTGGAGAGATGGCATAGCGGTTAAGGCATTTGCCTGCAAAGCCAAAAGACCTCAGTTTGACTCCCCAGGACCCACATAAACCAGATGCTCAAGGTGGTGCATGTATCTGGAGTTCATTTGCAGTGGCTGGAGGCCCTGTTGTACTCATTCTCTCTGTCTGCCTCTTTGTCTCTCTCAAATAAATAAATACATTTTTAAAAAAGAATGTATTATGTTCCACCTTAAGCTTGTTTTTTTTTAAAAAAAATATATTGTAATGCTTGCAGGAGAAATCACACCTTTCTTGCATCGAAGCCTTCAGCTCTAGTCCCTATACACCTTCCCATCAATGATTACTTCCTTTGGGCTCTTAAAAACTTTTCCTTCATTTTCCCTTTTTTTGAGGAAGGGGTCTTGCTAGAGCCCAGGATGACCTGAAATTACCCATGTAGTCTCAGAGGGGCCTCGAACTCACAGTGATCTTCCTACTTCTACCTTCCAAGTGCTGGGATTAAAGCTGTGTGCTACCACGCTGGGCAGAGTAATAAATTTTCTTCATATAGAGTTCCATCTGTTCTAATTCAACAGCAATGGTTGGGTGATGCTTTCCTCCAGGATTTTAAGAATAGAAAGATTTTCTTTCTTTTTTTATTTTTGTTTGTTTGTTTGTTTGTTTTTTTGATTAGGGTCTCACTCTGGTCCAGACTGACCTCAGGATGGCCTTGAACTCACAGTGATCTTCCTACCTCTGCTTCCCGAGTGCTGGAATTAAAAGCATGAGCCACCACGCCTGGTTTAGAAAAATTTCCTTTTAAACCAGATGGCTCATACCTTTAATCCCAGCACTTGGGAGGCTGAGGCAGGAGGATTATAGTTAGAGGTCATTCTGAACTAGGGTGAGTTCCAGGTCATTCAGACTGACGTTAAAGCTAGCCTTAAAAAAATAAAACATTTTGCTTCTAGTGCTACAATTGGAAAGGCATGATATAGGGTCAAGGGAGGTGATCAGTTCTCAACGAGAGATCATGTACAAGAATGGCTGCTCATGAAGAATAGAAAGATGCCCAGGCATCGTAGTAGGCACATCCACACCTACTAGAGAACTCCCAGGTGTAATTGAGTCTCAGGGAGGTCCTAACTAGTTAGAGGCTGCTTGATCTGGCTGCTGAGACTTCTTGATCTTCCCCTTTTTTCTGAGAAATGCACCTGAAAGAGGATACAAACTATCAACTTGTTCTAAGAACATATAAAAAGGAGAAGTATAGTCTACCATTCCCTTCTGTTTCACTGACCACTCATAATTACCAGAACCAAATGTTTAGGGCAGCAGAGCTTTAAGTACTCTACATGACATTTCATGCCATGTGTCCCTATTTGTGTGATAACATGTTAAGCCATCATTAGCTACCTCAGAATTTTTGGTGTCAACGCAAATGTTCTGGACTCTTGGGTCTTTTTTGTTTTGTTTTGTTTTGTTTTTTGAGGTAGGGTCTTGCTCTAGCCCAGGCTGACCTGGAATTCACTATATAGTTTCAGGGTGGCCTTGAACTCATGGGGATCCTCCTACCTCTGTCCCCTGAGTTCTGGGATTTAAAGGCATGCACCACGACACCCTGCTTTGTGTCTTCTTTTTTTAAAAAAAAGTACTTATTTATTTGTTAGAGAGAGAAAGAGGCATATAGAGAAAGAGAGAGCAAGAGAGAGAGAATGGGCACACCAGGGTCTCTAGCCACTGTAAATGAGCTTCCAGATGCATGCGTACCTTGTGCATCTGGCTTTATGTGTATCCTGGGGAATCAAACTGGTGTCCTTTGGTTTTGCTGGCAAGAGCCCTTTTGTGTCCTCTTAATGTCTAACATTGATATATTGAAAATAACAAGATACACCTTACACCCAGGAGGCTGAAGCAGGAGGACTACTGTCCATCCTGGACTACTAAGTGAAACCCTGTCTAAAAATACAGAAGATACAAAAATATGTATTCCTAATCTATCCCTTTGCTGCCTGCAAGTGCACAGTAGTCCTCTCTCATCTGCAATATTGCTTTTCGCAGTTTCAGTTACCTACAACTAACTTTAATCTGCAAGTGTTACGTGGAAAATTCCAGAAGTAAACAATTAATATGTTTTAAGTTCCATGCCATTCTGAGTAGCATGGTGAAATCTCACACTATTCTGCTTTCTAACTGGTATGTGAATCATACCAGGAAACAGATGCAACAGTATCGAAGCCATTACCAACACAGATATTACACCTGGGCATGGGGGCATACACCTGTCACCCCAGCACTTGGGAGATAGACAAAAGAGGATCAGGAATTCAAGGTCAGCTTGGCTATATTGAGAACTCAAGGCCAACCTGGGCTAATGAGACCCTTTATTAAGGCAAAATAGAACAATAACAAAAATACATATCATATTACGGAAGAGAAAATGCCTAATAAGGGATGGGCAGATGGCAGGTCCAAAAGCATTGTCTTTTCCTTGTTGCCTTAGGTAGGTAGTACCACTAGTGGGTGTGTTCTCTGAACCTCTACACTGGGCAACTTCTGGAGAAGCTTATATTTTAGGCTGAGCCATGTTAGTTCCACCCCGGGATTTCATAGGAGCCACTGGGTGTGTGTGAGAGCAGAGTAGTCACGCTGAAAGCAGAACTTCATGGGGCAGTACTGGGATGAAGGGAAGACAGGAGTTTGCACTGGTTTCTAGCTAAACAGATGACAGCATTTTGGTTGGTCGTCCCCTCCTCCCCCTCCTCCTCCTCCTCCTTCTTCTTTTCTATGTTAGTGATTTCCTAGAACTGAAACAGAGGGATATAAAAGGCCAGCAACAAAGGGGTGAGCTATGAAAACACAGGCAGAGGAAACAGAAGAAAGGATTGGTAAGGCTAATGTTATGTAAGAGGATACTGGTTAGATGTAAGCTGGAAGCACTAAACAAGATAAAAAGAAACTTATGTAAGGCATAAGTCATGAAAATAGGGCCATCATAGTTCTGTATTAACCACATACATGAAGAACCCATTTTGGAAATACAAGGAAAACTAATTTAAAGCACATAGAATTAGATTGATCTAAAAAATATGTAGGGAGTTGAATTCTAAAGTCAATATATCTGAACACTAAACCTAATAAACCTGATGCAATGGAAAATTTTAATTATGGGGCTGGAGAGATGGCTATGTGGATAAGGTGCTTGCCTACAAAGTCCAAGACCCAGGTTAGATTCCCCAGCACCCATGTAAAGCCAGATGCACAAGGCGATGCATGTGTTTGGAGTTCCTTTACAATGGCTAGAGTCCCTGTCATACCCATTCTCTTTATCTGCCTCTCTCTCTCAAATAGATAAATTAAATTAAAAAGAAAAATTTAATTATGAACAGAAAATATGTTTTATGATCATGATGTATTATTGGCCCCATATCTGATAAAAAGAAAAATTTTTTTTTTTGAGATAGGGTTTCACTGTAGCCCAGGCTGACCTGAAATTCACTATGTAGTCTCAGGATGTCCTTGAACTCATGGCAATCCTCCTACAGCTGGCTCCTGAGAGCTGGGATTAAAGGTGTGTGCCACCACACCAGATAAAAAGAAAATTTTAATTAAAAGTACACAAAGCTGGGGATAGCTCACTGGTTAAAAGGTGCTTTCTTGAAAAGCCTGCTGGCCTGGGTTCAATTCTCCAATACCGAAGGCAAGCCAGTTGCAAAAAGTTGTGCTTGCATTTGCAGTGGCAAGAGGCCCCGGTGCCCCTCCCCCTACACACATGCAAATAAATAGGGATTAGGGAGATGGTTCAGTCATTAAAAGTGCTTGCTTGCAAAAGCCTGTCAGCCTGGGTTTGGCCCAGTTTCAAATTCCCAGTACCAATATAAAGCTAGATGCAGAAAGTGGTGCATGCATCTGGAGTGTATTTGCAATGGCAAGAGGCTCTGGTGTGTCCATTCTCTCCCTCCCTCACATGTAAATAAATATGCTAAGATAAATAAATCTTTTATAAATAAATTTTTAAATGTATTTTTATAGTACAGAATTCTCAGATCATAAAGATATAAATTAAGGTCTGAAGAGGCAGCCTAGTGGTTAAAGGAATTTGCTTGCAAAACCTGACAGCCTGGGTTCAGTTCCCCAGATAGATGCATGGGATTAAAGACATGTGCCACCATGCCCAGCTACATGCAATTTTTATGTATAGCAAAACAATAAAAGCTAGGTGTGGTGGCTATAATGCTGGCACTTGGGAGGTTAGCAGGAGGACCAGGAGTTCAAGGCCAGCCTGAGCTACATAGCAAGTTCAAGACTAGTCTGTAGAACTACCCTTGCAGACCCTGTCACAAATGAACAAACAGACACACAAAAAAGCCCACCCCAAAATCCACACATAGTGGAATATTCAAGAACCACGGAACAACTAGAAATGATGCTACATAACATCAGTACTAGTGTAGGAGAGAAATGAAGGAACACAAAGAAGTCTTTCATATTGTTTGAACCATTAATAACTTGATAATTTCCTACAAATAATGACAGACACAAACTATGGATCTAAGGTCAGAGAACACTGAGCAGAATCAATGCCAAAATAAAAAGGTTTGCAACGAGGCATATATTTTACCAGGATAAAGAAAAATCCTGCAAAAATGCAGAGGAAGGGTTGGAGAGATGGCTTAGTGGTTAAGTTGCTTGCCTGTCAAGGATAAGGACCCATGTTTGACTCTCCAGATCCCAAGTAAGTCAGATGCACAAGGTGACACAAGCATGCAAGGCTTCACATGTGCACGAGATGGCACATACATCTGGAGTTTGATTGCAGTGGCTTGGAGGCCTTGGTACACCAATACACTCTCCCCTCCCCATAAACATAAATTTTTTTTAAGAGTATTAAAAATGCAGATGACAAAATACTTTATAAAGTACAAGGTTAAGAACCACACACAAGTTTTCTTCAGATACCATGCAAGCCAAAAGAGAATGAATTGAAATGTTTGGTGTAAATTTAGAGAATTAAAAAGAGGATGAAATGAAAATCAATGCAGATATATTCAAGATTGACTATGACATATTGATACTTGCCAAATCTCTTGTGTGGTCATAAGAATCTAGGGAACAGAGTTGGAAAACTATGGAGTTTTTTTTTTTTTTCCAATTTGGAAATGATATGTGTATAAGCAACTTTCTCTAGATAACTTATTAGTTCATGTTTTAACTCCTCTTGTAAGAAGGCGATTTCTCTAAGGCATTTATTGAAGCCTCCTGGTTGCACAAAACTGTGCTGGATGCTATAGAGGGAAATAGCTACAGCCTCCCCTTCCCAGGGTGATGATGAGAGTTGATCTAGTGTGGGAGAGGGGCAAGGAGGAAAAGGGCTAGCATATTCTAATGCTGGATTTCATAACCCATGGCTTTGGGTCTGATAAACATGGTAATCATACAGATGGAGAAGCCTTTTATATAATCCTCATCCCAACTTTGAGAACTTTTTTTTTTGAAGTAGGGTCTCACACTATCCCAGGCTGACCTGGAATTCACTATGTAGTTTCAGATTGGCCTCAAACTCAATGGAAATCTTCCTACCTCTGACTCCGGAGTTCTGGGATTAAAGGCTTGAGGACATTTTTGTTCAACTTTGTCTTCTGTGATTTATATTATGAAGGTATTGGTTTTTTTTTTTCATGTTTCAAATAAATGTTATATAATAATAATGTATAGTTGGTCTTATCTTTTGAAATTATTTATTTGAGAGAGAAAAAGAGACAGACAGGAAGAAAGAAGAAAGAAAAAAAGAATGAATGAATGAATATGGGCCCACTAGGACCTCCTGCCACTGCAAATGAACTCCAGAAACATGTGCCGCTTTGTGCATCTGCCTTTATGTGGGCACTGAGGAATTGAACCCAGGCCATCATGCTTTGCAGGCAAGCACCTTTAACTACTGAGCTGTGGGTCCCTGAATCCTTGGAGCCTCAGTTCCCCGAAGGCATCAGGCAACCATGGAGAGCGGGTTTTGAGTGGCTGTGAGCACGATGGGATGCACAAACCCAGGAGAAGACTTCAGAGAGTAGTTCTGTTTATTCAATAGGGAAATGAGTTTATAAACAGTTGAGTGTGGGAAGAGGGTCCTAAGGGGACTGGTGGGTTCAAAGGTTGCGAGCTGATGCCTAGGAACATCCATTCCAGCACATAGGGAGAGAGTCAGGTGATCTACAGCAGTGGGAAGAGAGTTGCAGGAGGATGGACTGTGTAAAGGGTGCTGGCTGACACTATATAAGGAATTTCCTAGGCAACTGGCCAAAGGTCACAGGGCTCTGAGCGAAGCCTAAGTCTCATGATGTCCAGGTGTTCTGGGCTGGGGGGAGTGGCCTCCTATAGCCCAGGGGCTAAAGGCCCTTAGCCATGCCTGGCAGCTCAAGCCCTTTTCCTGAAGGCTCCAGCCTGTTCCTGGTAGTGCCCAGCACCAAGCCACCTCTTCAGCCCTGGCCTTGCTTTTTCCAAGATGTCATAGATGTCACCCCAAATAATGTGATTTACTTCCTCCACCTGTTCCCTCAGCATCACTTCCATATATTGAGAATTAACTGATTCAACTCATTCTTCCTCATTTATACCTGAGACTTGGTTTCCTCAGCTGCAAAGTGTGAGAAAATAATATGGGGAGTAAAGGGACATCAGGGTATAAATAAAATAAGATTGGCCTTAAGCTGATGATTGCTACAGACCTGTGTAGCCCACCCACCTGTTTACATGGATGCTGGATAATCAAACTCAAGGCAAATCAAGTCCTCTCAGAAGCTCATGTTTGCATGGAAAGTACTCCCACTGAGCCATCTCTATAACCCGACAGATGGTATAATCTATGGTATGGGGTGAGGAGGGTTCAATGGATAAAGTGCTTGCCATTCAAGTATAAGTACCCAAATTCAGATCCCTAGAATCCATAAAAAGCCAGAAACTGATGAGCAAGAATCTGTAATTCCTGAGTACTTACAGTGAGAAGTGAGATTGGACACAAGAGACTTATCTTGAAACTCACAGACTAGCTAGTGTGGTAAACACAGCAGTGAACAAGACATCCTGCTTCGAACAAGGTGATGGGCAAGGATCCACATCTAAAGTTGTCCTCTGATCTCCACACACATTACAGCATGTATGTCTCACACTCACACACATGAACATACACACACCCCAAAACTACAACATCATCATGTAAGATAGTTTCACAATCTCATCCTTTATTGAAACTTGAGAGAAGAAATAACCTAAAGTCTGATATTTTTTTTCAGACCATATAACATTATGGGATGTTACCTAATTTTAAGCAATCTAGTATAACTTTAAATAATTTAATTAATATAGTAGACCTGTGGGCTCATATACAAACCTTGCTCCTAAGAGAAAGAATGTTAATAAATGGAGCATAATAGTGCATTAAAAGAATAAAATACTTTGCTCAAAGATTTATTTGTAAAGATCTTAGTATTTTAATAGGCACTGTATCAAGTATTGTTTTTCTTTTTTATGGTGTGGTGGTTTGATTTAGTTGTCCCCCATAAACTTAGGTGTTCTGAATATTAGGTTCCTAGCTGATGGAGATTTGGGAATTAACACCTCATGGAGGTGGTGTACTGTTGGGGGCAGGCTTATGGGTGTTATATCCAGTTTCCTATTGCCAGTGTTTGGCACACTCTCCTGTAGCTATTGCCCAACTTATGTTGCCCAAGGGGTGATGTCAATCCTCTGCTCATGTCATTGTTTTCCCTTGCCATCATGGAGCTTCCTCTCAAGCCTGTAAGCCAAAATAAACCTCTTTTTCCCAGAAGCTGCTCTTAGTTGGGAGATTTCTACCTCAATGTGAACCTGACTACAACAGTAAAGTGGTACCAAGGAGTGGAATTGCCGATAGGCACCTGACTGCGTGGCTTTGGCCTTCTGGAGCTAATTTTCAAGAAGAATGTGGAAGGATTTGAAACATTGGCCTAAGAGATGCCTTGCAGTGCTGTAAGAACAGCTTGATGGACTATTCTGGTCAGAGTTGAAAGACCTGAAATGCAGTAAGAACTATGGACTGTGAGGTTTGGCTTATGAGGGTGAGAAAGAGCTTTGCTTGGACTGGGCTAGTAGTTTGTATGAGAAGCTTGCTCTTGTGCCCATGTCCTGAGAATGTGCAGGGTTGCTTTGCATAGAAATGAACTGGTGTGAGCAGAAGGATATGGCCCAGAAACAAATTTTAGGCTAAAACTGTTACCCATTCAGCTGCAATTGAGAGATTATAACCTTTGAGATTGGGCCAGCTGACCTGCACTGGGGCAACAGAAAGAATGTAAACTCTTGAAGAGGCATGAGTGCTCAAGGAGCGTCCTGTTCTTCAAACTGTTTTATTTCCTCCTGGCTTAACAAATTGGCACCCTACCTGGTATTGTGGAGTACAAGAAATGCAGGAAAGAGATGGTCATTGAGTTTGCAACATGGTCTTATGTTTTGGAAATGGCCATGGGCAGTGTGAAGCAGGTTTGCTGGATGCCTGCATGGAGACCTGATGGAGCCGTAAGGATGAACCATGGATTGCAGTGGAGATGCCAGGATCACAAGATGGCTGCTAAGGAAAGCTGATGGCCCCAATGACGTTTTCCAGGACTTTGAGTAGCCTAGCTGGAGGGGCAGAATTGGAATGCCAGAGACTTGTTGCTGGTTAGAATTATTGGACTTGGAGATTTATTACTAACTAGAATTGTTAGACTTGAAGCTACAGAGTTTGATGTTTTCCCTGGTTATTTTAAATCTTGTATTGGTTGAATATTTCTTTGTTATGCCCAATGCCATCTTCTGCAGTGTGAATATTTATTCTGTGCCGTTATGGTTTTTTTTTAGGTTATTTTTTGGCATTATGGCTCAGTTCAAAGATCTTGGACTATTGGGATGCATGAACATCATTGGACTTGATAAAAAGTATGGGGACTTTTAAAGTTAGATGAATGCATTGCATTTTACATCATGTATGGTTATCAGTTTATGGGGGCCAGGGTTGAAATGTGGTGGTTTGACTCAGGTGTCCCCCATAAACTTAGGTGCTCTGAATGCTAGGTTCCCAGCTGATGGAGATTTGGGAATTAATGCCTCCTGGAGGTGGTGTATTGTTGGGGGTGGGTTTATGGGTATTATAGCCAGTTTCCCCATGCCAGTGTTTGGCACACTCTTCTGTTGCTATTGTCCACCTTATGTTGGCCAGGGAGTGATGTCCACCTTCTGCTCATGTCATCGTTTTCCCTGCCATTGTGGAGCTTCCTCTCGAGCCTGTAAGCCCAAATAAACCTCTTTTCCCCAGAGGCTGCTCTGGGTTGGGTGATTTCTACCAGCAATGCGAACTGGCCTGCAACATATGGTGTGGTGTGTGTGCAGGTATGTATGTTGGTATGGACATGTAAGTGTGCATGCAGATATATGCGTGTGGAGGCTAGAGGTTGATGCTGGGTGTCTTCTGTGATTGTGTTGTGTTTATTTACCGAGGTGTGATGCCTTACTTGAGTCCTGTGCTTGCCCATTCAGCTAGTCTAGCTAGCCAGCTTGTCCCAGAAATCCCATGTCTACCCTAAACTTATGTGGGTCCTGGGGATCTGAACTTTTTCTCATACCTGCATGGCAAGTGCTTTATCCACTACTCCATCTGCCTAACCCCCTCAAACATTGCATTAATTTGCAATAGACTGATACTTTGAAAGCACTGAGCTTTCCCATTTCATACCATCTTTCAATATTCTCCAATTCACATATTTCATATCTCCTTTAAATCTGCTATGTCACTTGTTCAGTGCATTCATGGGTACTTCATTTTGACACCTTTGGATGTATTATTTTTTAGCCTATTTTGTTACCACCACATAAGAAAAATACTAAAATTTTTCATGTGTGTGTGTGTGTGTGTGTGTGTGTCTAGGCACAAGTATGCCATGGTGCATGTGCAGAGTTTAGAAGACAACTTCATAGTCAGTCCTCACCTTTCCATCTCAGTTGAGGCAGGGTTCCTTTCTCTAGATCTATTCTGCTGTTCTTTGCTGTGCTGGCTGAGGGCTTCTGGGAAATTCTTCTGTTTCCACCACCCATCTCACTGTCATTGTGCTGAGATTACAGAAGCCCTCTGTGCATAAAGTCTGGGGACCCAAACTCTGGCCACTACACTTGCTTGCACAGAAAGTGCTTTTGAACCTTAAAGCCATCACTTTTGCCCCTTGCCAAGCTTTTGTAAATCAAAGTATATACTGGATTTTAGAATTTGTTCTTCAGAGCTGGGAGTGGTGGCACATGCCTTTAATCCCAGCACTCAGGAGGCAGAGGTAGGGGGATTGCTGTAAGTTCAAGGCCACCCTGAGAATACACAGTAAATTCCAGATCAGCCTGGGCTACAGTGAGACCCTACCTCGAAAAAACAAAACAACAACAAACAAGGATTGTTGTTGAGATAAACATGTAGAATTAAACCTGTAAGTTAATATAATGACTCAGTAATAAATTTTCTAATGTCACTTAATTTCTGGGATTGGCCATTTCTTGTTCTAGATAGGTTGTAATATGGATTTGTGGATTTTCTTGCAGTCTTGTGTTTAGGGTTTAGGTACAATTTTCTCTTTTTTTCCTTTTTTTTTTTTTTTGAGGCAAGTTCAACAGACTGCCTTTTTTTTAATGAGAGACACAGAGGGAGGGAGAGAACTGGCATGCTGGGGGCTTCCAGCAACTGCAATTGAACTCATGGGCCCCCTTGAGACGACGTGTGACCTTGTGCTTTTGTGTCAATGTGTGTTTGGCTTACATGGGACCTGGAGAGTTGAACATGAATCCTTAGGCTTTATAGGCAAGTGCCTTAACTGCTTAGCCCTCTCTCAAGCCCTAATTTTCGCTTCTTTAGCTTTGCTAGGTTTTGGTATTGGCACATTAATGCTATGTAGTGATTTAAGCACTCTCCTACACCACGCTGGGACACAATATCCAAAACAGCAAAACAAGCAAAATAAAGTAGGATTGGCTCAAACTGGTAACCAATTAATCTTCAAAGCTTAACTCCTCTGATGAAACATTAGTTTGCTCCTAGTTTCATATAGAGAATAGAATTCAAACATCTTAGTGTGCATGTAAGATCCCTTGTTTTAACCTTTTAAGTCTACCCCATGTTTCCTGTATTTTGTTCCTTTTGCTTGAAATTTTTAAGTCTATGATGCCACATCCAATCCTACCTACCTTTCAATGGCCCAAACCTCAGAACCAAATGAACTGCTTGAATTCATGTGTTCTACAGCTGTTTGTCAGCTTTTGGTTTGCCCATTCTTAAGAACTCTATACAGCTGTACTGGGTTGGCTAGTGGCACTGGCAACGTGTCGATCTTACTTGGAAATAGACAGTCATTGCACATAAAAGCGGTTGTGAGCAGGTCATAAGCACGGTGGGCTTATTATCTATTAGGACAATTTTTTCTTAATAATTAGAAACGGAGAACAACATTGAGGGAGTGGAGTGATATAGTACACATTAACGAATGCTGGCAATCATCGGAAGGGGAAAAGGAGTCTACTAAGAATCTGAGGCAGCATGACTCTGAGACACGTTGAATCCACACTCCTAGAGCCCAGAAGCAAAAGGAGAAATCTGTTGTTTTAAGCCGCCCAGTGAGTGATGTTTCTCTGGGACATCCCCAGAAAACTAACTTCTACTTATCCTGATAGCTCCAAGGGGGTCACATCCCTGGCAGAGACCAGACTCGAGGCGACTTCCTGACTCTTCTTCGATGAAGATGCGGGCTTCCAGCAATGAATAGTGAGGACGCCGGTGACTCTGTGCTGTACAGCCAGTACGGCTCCCTCTACGGTGGCCCAAAGGTGCCAAGCCACGGAGCTCGAAAGCAGCCCAGTACAAGGCTAGGGGGCAATGGTGCTTAAGCTGGAGCGAGGGCAGCCAGGGGCCGCAGTCGTCCATTCCCTGGAGAATGCGGGCGAGGGAAGCGAGGAATACCGGGGACAAGACGACTCAAGCCGCCCTCAGGTCCCGCCAACACCGCCAGACCCTCTGCGTTCCCGGCAGCAAGAACGAGCGGGTTCGTCGGTGACCCGCCGGCACCAGCCGCAGCTCTAGACGTCCATCGTGCATTTGCGTGGGGGCGGAACTTCCTCCCCACGCGCAGGAAACCGGAAGGGAGCGTCTTTCCGCCGGAAGGAGAAAGGATGCCTGGGCTCTGATGGCCGGTGGCGTGCGTAGCTCCGGGTCAGGCCAGTCTTTGGTCACCGGGCGGGGCAGGTGACCTGCTGTCCCTGGAGGCAGCGAATAGGGGAAGAGAGAGAGAGAGGCATCGGGTGCCCGTCGTTGGGGACCGGGGCCTCGTTCCTGGTTCTCCAACCTCCGGAAACGTGAGGAGCTGCGGTGAGGTTAGTGGGAGGAGAAACGCTCTAGCGCACACCAAAGTTTAATTCAAACTAAAGCCTGTGGGAGCTTAGCACATACGGCGCTCGCCTGCAAAGTCAAAGGATCCAGGTTTGATTCCCCAGGACCCACGTAAGCCAGATGCAAAAGGTGGTGCATGCTTCTGGAATTGGTTATCAGCCGCTGATGCCCTGATGCGCCCATCCTCTCTCTCATAAATAAAATATTTTTTTAAAAAATAAATGAAACATATGGGCTGGAGAGATGGCTTAGCATTTAAAACAATTGCCTACAAAGCCAAAGGACCCACGTAAGCCAGATGCATAAAGTGGCGTATGTGTTTGGAGTTCGTTTGCAGTGGCTGGAGGCCCTGGTGTGCCCTTATCGCTCCATCTCTCTCTCTCCCTCATTTCTCTCAAATAAATAAAAATAAAATATTTAAAATAAAACATTCAGTGTCACATAGATGGTAAATATGGACCCGTATAGCAGCGGTGACTCCTGCTTGAGGCGGCAGCAACCTGCCACGTTTTAAATGAACACATAGGAAGTTGGTTATTTTAAAACTAGGTGCTAGCGTCGAGGGTGGAGAGTAGAGTGAAGACGGTGTTGAAGTGTGTTTTGATACAATGTAAATCTACCAAAGGCAAAATCATCTGTCAGGTGTTAGAAGTGTGTCATACACCTACATTTTTGATACTGTGTAGATGGAGATGTGTCTACCATGTCACTTCTGTCATTTCCCGTGTGACATATAGAATAACAAAGTGTGAAGATGCAGTTTTCGTGGCCGGTTATGGACCTTTACATAAAAAGACTTGGGGATTATTAAAGTATGAGCTCCTCCCCAGAAAACTTACGGGCTAGTACTTTATCTAAGCTTTCACTGACTTTGCTGTAAAAAAGCTTACAAATTTATCCAGAACTCTATGACAGACCATCTATAAAGGACTTGTAAACTGCCTGCAAGTCTAGGCGAGATGATGGAGCGTTCACTGCAGTCAGATCTGCTGTCTTTGTAGGTAAACATTTGATATTTGTGCAGTTTTTACTGTATTGTGTATTATTGCTATAGTCTTTCCCATGGAAACCTGATGGAGAGTGGCAAGTCTGTTAAGCCAGTAAGGGAGCCTAAGCAGTCCAGAAAACACACTGCAGTAGCAAATACTGAGTAACTGTTAGCATCACATGTGGGAAATCTTAGTACTGAAGAACTTACTCAACTTGATGTTCATTGTAAGGGAGCCATATACCCTTTATTAAAAACTTTCAAATGTTTTTGGTCTCCAGACACCCTTAAAATAGTTGAAGACTTAAGCCAGACATGGTGGCTCACACCTTTAATCCTAGCACTCAGGAGGCTGAGGTTGGAGAAACACCTTGAGCTTGATACCAGACTGGGTTGGAGTGATACCCTGCCTCAAAAAACAAACAGGAGCCTGGCATGGTGGCGCACACCTTTAACCAGAGCACTCGGGAAGCAGGATCACTGTGAGTTCAAGGCCATCCTGAGACTACATAGTGAATTCCAGGTCAGCCTGACCTAGAGTGAAACCCTACCTTGAAAAACAAAAACAAAACAAACAAACAAACAAACAAAAAATAGGGCTGGAGGGATGGCTTAGCAGTTAAGGTACTTGCCTACAAAGCCAAAGGACCCATGTGTATGTGTGGCGGGTGTGGGGGGGGAGTGGCTCTTTAAGTTTATTTATTTATTTGAGAGAGTCAGAGAGAGACAGACAGAGACAGAGTGAGCATGCCAGGGCCTCCAGCCACTGCAAACAAACTCCATACACATGCACCACCTTGTACATCTGACTTAAGTGGGTCCTGGGGAATCGAACCTGGGTCCTTAGGCTTTACAGGCAAATGCCTTAGCCACTAAGCCATCCCTTCAGCCCAGGACCCAGGTTCGATTCACAAGTACCCACGTAAGCCAGATGCACAAGAAGCCCATGCATCTGGAGTTAGTTTGCCATGGCTAGAGGCTCTAGTATACCAGTTTTCTACCTGCCTCTCTCTCTCTCTCAAATAAGCAAATGATATATTGTTAAGCAAACAAAAAACCCTATTATTGTGCACTCAAGCTTCTTCTGGATTAATCAGTATTTATGATTTTAGAAAATAAAATCTATTTTTTAAAATTTATTTGAGAAAGAGAGGAAGAGAATGGGAGCACCGAGGGCTTCCAGCCACTGCAAACACATCAGATACATGTGCCCCCTTTAACTGGCTTATGTGGGTCCTGAGGACTTGAACCTGGGTGCTTTGGCTTTGCAGGCAAGTGCCTTAACCATTAAGCCTTCTCTCCAGCCCAGTAAATATATTTTTCAAAAAAAAGATAGTTTTGATCTCATTGATCTATGAAAGGCCTTTAGTGGTTCCCACAGGAATCATGTTGGTTTTTTTTAATTTTTATTAATATTTTCCATGGTAATTCCCTCCCTTCCCACTCCCACACTTTCCCATTTGAGGAATCACATTTTAAGAATAACTTGCCAGGCCTGGTGGTGCAGGTCTGAAATACAGACTTCTTAGAAAGCTGTAGCAGAAGGATATCAAGTTCAAGAACTATCTGGGTAACTTAGCAAGACCTTGTCCCTAAATAAAAAATACTAAATGGTTGGTCATACAACTCAGTAGTAGAGTACTTGCTTGGCATGCACAAGGCACTAGGTTCAGTCTCAAAATTGTGTGAATGCAAATGTTTCTCTTTTTGAGTTTATAGACAAATGATTGCTGTTGTGATTGTTCCATGGGCAGAAATTTCATCTGCAAATGTAATGACAAATGCAGTCCTAAATCTCTTAACGCGTGTTATACTTCTGACTTGTGGACTACATGTGTCCAAGGGTGGTGGAGAGTGCAGACCAACACATTTGTAGATGGCAGTGTTAGCCTGCACTCCTTCTAGAAGCTGTGTAATTCTAGACACAGAAACACAAAGTAGCTGTACATTTTGTGTTTAACCCTGTTGCTCCCCCAGTGCTAGGGCTTGAAACCAGAGCCCCCTACATAGCACATTAGGCAAGTGCTGCACCACTGAACTACACCCCAGCCTCCATTCCTTTTTTGTACTCAACCAGTGGTTTAGACTAACTGCTAGAGAACCAAAGGCTCAGAAGAGAAGACTCTTACCAATTCATTGCATTTGGACCTGGACAAGTGACAGGCAGTTTCCTTTTCTGTTCATTCTCTTATCCAGTTAACTCTGGCTTATCTACCTGTGATGAGCAATATGTTATACCCTCCATCTACCACTTCCTTCTCTCTTCCAGAACATTCATGAAATTCTAAAACCAGCATATAGCCAGATAGTCATGTTGTGCTTTAAATGCCAAGTTAAACTTAGTGGGCAGGGAGGCAACTTTAATACAACAGCCTCTAAGGATTCTAAACCAAAATGGTGATTCAGAATGCTTAAAAAACACATAGATCTTTGGGCTATCTTAAGAGTTGTCAAAACTATAAGTATTAAATGGGAATGTCAAAGTTTTTATGCCATAATGGGAGGAATATTCTAAATCACATTCATTTCCTTTCTTTCCCTGTATTTTTCTACATCTTTTCTCACATCCTTTTCTACTTTTTTTAAAAAAGGACTTTAATTGTGATGGGGAGGTAATATGATGGAGAATGGAATTTCAAAGGGGAAAGTGGGGGGCGGGAGGGAGGGAATTAACATGGGATATATTTTTATGATCATGGAAAATAGTAATAAAAATTTTTTTAAAAAGGACTTTAATTTTTACTTATTTATTTGAGAGAGTGATAAAGGCAGAGAGAGAGAGAGAGAGAGAGAGAGAGAGGGAGAGAGAAAGGGCGTGGCAGGGCCTCCAGCCACTGGAAATGAACTCCAGACTCATGCACCACCTTGTGCATCTGGCTTCTGTGGGTCCTAGGGAATTGAACCAAGGTCCTTTGGCTTTGCAGGCATACACCTAAATCACTAAGCCATCTCTCCAGCTCTTTTCTACTTTTTAAAAAAGTATTTTATTTATATTTATTTATTTGACAGAGAGAGAGGGAGAGAGAGAGGATGAGAATGGGCGCACCAGTACCTCCAGCCACTGTAAACTAACTCCAGATGTGTGTGTCCCCTTGTGCATCTGACTAATGTGGGTCCTAGAGAATTGAACCTGGGTTCTTTGGCTTTGCAGGCAAACTCCTTAACCACTAAGCCATCCCTCCAGCCCCTTTTCTACTTTTTAAAAAGATATTTTATTTATTTATTTGAGAGAGAGATTGGCGTATCAGGGCCTTTCACCACTGCAAATGAACTCCAGATGCATGTGCTACCTTGTGCATCTGGTTTACATGGGTCCTGGGGAATCGAACCTACATTCTTTGGCTTTGCAGGCAAGTGCCTTAACTGCTAAACCATCTCTCCACCCCTCACTTTTTTTGTTGTTTATTTTTATTTATTTATTTATTTATTTGAAAGTGAGAGAAAGAGGCAGATAGAGAGAATGGGCGCACCAGGGCCTCCAGCCACCGCAAACAAACTCCAGATGCATGCCCCCCCATGTATCTGGCTAATGTGGATCCTGGGGAATCAAGCCTCAAACTGGGGTCCTTAGGCTTCACAGGCAAGCGCTTAACTGCTAAGCCATCTCTCCAACCCACTTTTGTTTTTTAAGGTAGGGTCTTTACTTACCCAGGCTGACCTGGAATTCACTGTGTTGTCTCAAGCTGGCCTTGAACTCACAGCTGTCCTCCTACCTCAGCCTCCCAAGTGCTAGGATTAAAGGCATGTGCCACGATGCCCATCCACCTCACTTTTCATAGAGTAGAAGTCACCACAGTGCTGTTACTGTTGAGACTCAGTAGATCCCCTCAGGTATATAATCACTGAGATCACTGGTCCATATTTTCAGCCTTCTCATCCCCCATGCTCACATGGATTTGAAAGCTACTTTGGTTACTAATGAAGCGTTTTTCCTTTGATTTTCAAGATAATTTGATGTATTATTTCTCTTTTCAGGTATAAGAGCTCCCTGAAAACAGAAACCAGTTTCCATGTTCTCATCACTCAGAGATTGTGCAGGCACATGCCTACCTTTGACCTGCTTACATCAGGTGGAGCCAACACAAGTCAGTGGTTGCCATATTGCCACTTAAGTATTACTAATGGGTGCGTACATGGCACATAACTCCCTTGGAAGAGGGAGGACTTTTGAGCTTTATAGGCATTAAGTAGAAAATAGAGGTGATGCACTCTGGGTGCCTTAGGAATCTGTGGCTGGCTTATAAAGTGGGAATGGTAAGAAGACAGTACTGAGTATCCTACTTTTTCCAGAGTGCTCTCCTGTTTTTTTTTTTTCCCGAGGTATGGTCTCACTCTAGCCCAGGCTGACTTGGAATTCACTATGTAGTCTCAGGGTGGCCTCGAACTCATGGCGATCCTCCTACCTCTGCCTCCCCAGTGCTGGGATTAAAGGCATGCGCCTCCACGCCCGGCTTTATTTTCAAATAGTATTTCTTTTTTCTTGCTTCTCTTCTCTCAGATGCATATTTGGAATGTAGAAGGAAGCAGGATAGTAGGATGACAAAATGATAAACAATGTTATAAACAATATACATCATTTCATTGTATTTCTAAAAGTGTCTATTAAAATGGGCAACTGGGAAACCCAAGTTTGGTTGGCTGGGTACTTTGTCAGTGAGTGGATTACATTCTTTTCTCTTAAAGATTTGATTTAAAGTTTGATTTTAAAGACATCTCAAATTCTCTTCAAAGAAAATACCCACATTTATGCTTAGGAATGAGAATTGGGGAGAAAACAAGATTTCTTTCTTTTTCTTTCTTTTCTTTTTTTTTTTTTTTTGCTTATGTAAAAAATTACTTACTGTATTGTAAAGGAAGTATGAAACACAGAGCAGGGAAATATAGTAATAGATGGGTTGGATTCACTGATCCTACTCCTTGGGAAATGAAGACATGTATCTCAGTTGGCAAGAGCAAGATTTTAATTTAAGTTCATACTACAAAAAATTGTGGCACATACCTTTAATCCCAGCTGTTGGGAGGCAGTGGTAGGAGGACTGCTGTGAGTTTGAAGTCAGTCTGGGACTACAGAGTGAGTTTCAGGTCAACCTGGGCTAGAGCAAGTCTCTACCTCCAAAAGACAAAAAAAAAAAAAAAAAAAAAAAAATGGCTGAATGATTAAATATTGTGTGAATCAGGTATAAGCTACTTAATCCTCACAATTCAAATAAATGAGAGTTTAATTCCACCAAGATTTGAGTAAGTAAAAACAGTAGAAAATGCTAATTCTGTCAAAGTCTAGGAAAATGAAGGCAAAGCATTCCATCTGTGAGTTAAGCCTCATTTATTTCCAGGATTAGTAATAGAAGAAAACAAGCAGTGACATGGGGGGCACACAGTATACCTGACAAAAACCAGCCTCATGCAGCAGCAGCTCTTCTAACGTAGGGGCAGTTGTGCCCGAGGCACACTCCTAGACAGATGTGGCAGGCTATGGTTGTCTTTCCAAATCACAAACTCCATTAGTTGCGGTGCAGGAAGTTTATGTGCAGAGTTCAGCGCTTAAAACTGAAGTTATAATTTATCTTTCCTTTAATATCTTGACATTTTAAGAACAGTGGTTTTGCATTTTTGTTTCTGAAACTAGGTTTCACTCTGTAACCTAGGCTGGCCTCAAACTCACAGCAGTCCATTGGTCTCAGCTTCCTGAGTGCTAGGATTACAGGTATGAGCCATCATGCTCAGCTTTTAGTTTCGTTTTTTGGGGCAGGGTCTTACTTAGCACATGCTAACCTTGAACTTGCTATATAGCTGAGGAAGATGTTGAACTGATCTTGCCTCTACCTTTCAAAGGCTGTGCTTGGCTTAGGAACTAGTTTAAATGCTGGATTTGGTCATATTTTTCTGGAGACTTAGAAAAGAGAGTCCTTGAAGTCAAGTTGACTCTTACTGTTAGCCTCCTAGATGAAAAGGTGGATAGAACAGGTCTTGTTTGCAAAATGAATTCAAGACCTACTTATCTACCTACAGCCATTACCTGCTTCCTATTGTCTTACTATAGGAAAAGTTGGTAAATTTGTAGATAAGAAAGGTGGAAAAAGCCATAGTGAACATTTGAAGGGAGGTAACTGGAAATTGGACAGGTAGTTTTGGAAAGGTGAGGAGAGAACCTTCCCTGTAGTGCCAGCTTGTAGAGTCCAAAAAGTTTAGTACCTGACCCTCCTTGGGTAGAGACAAGCCATTTATATATTATCACATCATAGGGAATTGCTGTAGGCAGCTTCCAGTATGTGAGTAAGGTGATAATTTGAACACACTTGGAGGTTGGGAAGTATTGAGAATTCCTACCTGGATGTGCATTTGTTCTGGTTTGTACTGATGACCAAGCACATGCATACATATATGACCCAGCAGGAAGCCAGTTTTTAAGCACAGCACTTTTCTGCCAGCCATGGGGCTCACACTTGTAATCCCAGTACTCAGGAAGATGAGGCAGGAAGATTGCTCAGAACTCAAGGTCAGCCTGAGCTACAGAGTGAGACCTTGTCTCAAGAAAAGAAAAAAACACAAAAAAAGAAAAACTTACACACATACAAACCATTTTTCTAAATAAACCAGCTATTTAATTGTCCAGGTGTGGTGGCACACACCTTTAATCCCAGCACTCAGGAGGCAGAGGTAGGAGGATCTCCATGAGTTCGAGGCCACCCTGAGACTACATAGTGAATTCCAGGTCAGCCTGAGCTAGAGTGAGACACTACCTCAAAAAATAATTTAAAAAGCAATTTAATTTACCAGAAACCAATGTCATTTATTTCCCCAGTTGTTAACCAACTTGCCCATACTCTTCTTAGAGTACTGCAAGTTCTCAATAGTCTGAGTCTATATTTTTGCCAATTTCCACTAAGATTCAGTGGTTGCTTTGGATGCTGTCTTTTCCCGCTACTAGGGTGGGGAGCCAGCTTCCACCACTTCTGGAATGCCTTGCCCAAGAGTTAGACAGTCGAGAGAAGAGCAGATACTACTATCATTTGGTTTATCTGCCCAGGATCGGGGATTAGGTCTGCAATTGTCTCGTTTTTAAAAATCTTTTTCTGTTTTGTTTTTTAACAGATTTATCAGCAGGTTGGAGGTGAACATGTCATGAGGTAAACCCTGTCCATCCTTTTTTGAAATTTAGTTTCACCAGACTGTACATGTATATTAAGGACCTGGAATATTCTCACACACACAAAACAAAGTTTTTCTTTTTTTTCCCTTCTTGAAAAAGATGAGGAAAATATTTAACCAGTCCTTTATAATTAGTAACTGTGATGTTTGAAGTTGGTCATCTGCCTTGTTTAAATTAAGTGGATTTTAAATGTCTTAAAGTGATTCTGATTTTTTTTCTTGGCAAATAAAAATTTATTAAAATCTTGTAGATGTCGAGTCTTTAACTATTTACTCATGTTCATATAAATGTGACATACTCCATAAAGCCTTCTAGAACCCTGAACTCAAACTTGCACTACTCTGATCCATTCTCAGTACTTTCTGTTCAGCAGGAGAGAACACTTACAAATATATGTGTGAATATACTGCTAGTTGGAGACATTTCTATTTTTAAATCTGCTGTACCTCCTTTATTTCAGGGTAAGAGACCCACTTGGTAGGGCACGGGTGTGTGTGACAGACTATTAAATTATCTGATAAGGATTAATTCAGAGACAGTAGGAGTTGAGAGTTTGTCATGGTGTTTGACTTTGAATGTGCTGGAAAACAGGAGAGTTTGTAACCTCTTAAGAAAGGCTATTTCCCTTTAACAAAACTCTGTATAATAAGAGCTGGGTGTGGTGGTGCATACCTCTAATCCCAGCCCTCGGGAGGCAGAGGTAGGAGTTTCACCAGGAGTTGGAGGCCACCCTGAGATTACATAGGGAATTCCAGGTCAGTCTTGGCTAGAGTGAAACCCTACCTCGAAAAACAAACAGAAAAAACCTCTATATGATGAGATCTGAGATCAGGGCATACTGGTGTTTAGAGAGGGATCACAAGCATGGTACTGATTTGTCTCAGATTGTTTGAGAAATGGAGTTCTCACTCTGCAGCTTGACTCCTAAGCATTGCCAGTGCTGTGTGAGAGCAATTGGAAATGTGAACTAGAAAACCAGGCATGTAGCTGATAGAGCTGGTCACTGAGTGCCATGGACCATGAGGCAGGATACCCATGAGCTGTTGACTAGATCACTAATTTTTCACTTGGGCCCAGCTCTGCTCTCTGGTGGGTTGATGGTTGCGTTTAAAATTATGCATATGCTGTATGCCATGTATTGCTAGGTACTTAGGTTTGTCTTGAAGCCTCACCATCCTATTGAGACAAATACTACTTCTCTTTTGTTTGAAGAGAAACCAAAGGTTTGGTAGGTGACTTTTTCAGCTAAGGCAGTGTAGCTACAAGGTAGAAGTCAAGTCCAGTTCTTGGTTTTAAATCTGCTCTTGACATTACATGGCAATTCCTAGAATCAGTTGCAACTAATATCTGCATCTACCTCTAGCCCTTCTCAACGCATGAGGAGAACACCCTATTCATGTGGCTGCATGCATAGGTGTGTGGCAGTAAGTTGTACTCTGCTGAGGTACAGTGCCCTATTTACTGTTCTTTATAAGGTCCCCCTTAAGATTGTCTTCCTCCCCTGCCATAGGTCCTTCAGTGTAGTTTTAAAAGATCCCTGCCATTGTTCCCATCAAGAGAGGATGAGAGGCCAATGAGCAGTGATTAGAGGAAGAAGATACTCATATACTCAGCTTGTTTCAGGGGTGCACCCATTAACATGCTGGACTCTGAAAGTAATAAACACATGCTGTCTCCACTTTCATGGGATTGGTGTAACATTACAGAATGTCCTCTGAAGGAGAGGACAGGGTGAAGGAAGAGTGAACAGTGGGAGGGACCTCAACAGGGTTTCCCGCTCCTGGGAAACTGGAAGGCATTGAGAGGGCACATGACTTTCCCATTTTCTTTAGAGAGTTTCTCATCTCAGATCTGTTCTTGGTGACTAAGGAAATGTCATAACTACAGCAGCTCCTCTCCCTCTCCTAAGCTCCACAAAATAGTACATATACACAGACATGTGCAGTTTGGCTCTGTGAGGGCTCTTTGAATTTATTCAGCTTGACCCCTCATTCTATAACTCAGTTTGGTGATGGCTCCCCTAGCATCACCCAGGTAGCAGTACAGAGGACTGGAGCCCACATCAGGTGAAATGGGTGGCAGCTCAACAGTCTGCCGGTAACATGAGCCACAACTTATATAAAGGATGCAGGATGATAGAAGATCAAGTTCAGCCAGCTGAGGTAGAGTGACCGAGGACCACAAGAGAGACTGGAAATGGGACAGCAGTAGGATCTAAAAGAAAGTGACATGCTTTGGCATTGAAATACCATTGTATATCTTCAGACACCCAGGCTTTTCCAAAGAAAAACAGGGATGTACAAATTGGTGGAACTGACAACTGAATGTGTATAGATGCTGAGAAATACCCACGTTGAAAAATGACAATTTGGAATTTTCATAGTCTAACAGTATGCCAATCTTCTTGGGTGGAACTGTTATTCTAATATCTGGAGTTGTCCTGTTGTGCAGAAATTCATACTGATGCCTGAAAATTAAAATAATTGATACAACAAAACTTTAGAAATTCTGTAGTATAGTTTACATAATTTTTTATTATTTTTACTCATACTCCTATTTTTTTATATTAAATAACTACCAAGGTAGCATATCATTTCCAAAACTAATCTCTACATCTTTTCTAACACTTTTCCCAAGAAACACAGTTTCAAACTCTTCTTCACCTAAAAATTTTATGTACAGAATCGTAAACTTAGATTGCATCAAAATTAGCTCAGGGGCTGGAGAGATGGCCTGGCAGTTAAGATGTTTGCCTATAAAGCCTAATAACCCAGGTTCAATTCCCCAGTAACCACGTAAAGCCAGATGCACAAAGTAGTGCATGCATCTGGAGTTTGTTAGCAGAGGCTGGAGGTCCTGGTGTGCCCTTTCATATTCTCCCTCCCACTCTTTCTCCCTTTCTCTCTACTTGCAAATAAATAAATGAATTTATATATATAACATATATATATATACACATATATATATATTTATTTACATATATATATACATATATATATATTTTTTTATTTTTATTTTTTTTTGGTTTTTCGAGGTAGGGTCTCACTCTATCCCAGGCTGACCTGGAATTCACTATGGAGTCTCAGGGTGGCCTCAAACTCACGGCGATTCTCCTACCTCTGCCTCCTGAGTGCTGGGATTAAAGGCGTGTGCCACCACGCCCGGCTAAATAATAAAATATTTTTTTAGTTAGCTCAGAAACAAATAAACCACTCTAAACCAGTGTGCAGATCGTTTGTAATAAAGATGTTCAAAACAGGGAGCCCTGTGGTCTTTCTTGTAAAATGGGGTTTTTGTTATAACTGCCGAGGAACATACAGTCGTTACCTGTTAGCAGGCCTGTCAGTTCAGGATTGAATAGTTCTAACACCCTTTACACTCAGTATCCTGAGTGCTCTGGGAAACCTGAGGCTAGCTACAGGGTTGTCCTGTGACCTAAACGCTGAAGATTTGTGTGTGTGCCAGCATGTTGGTTTAGACTCCTGGATAAACACTTGAAAACCAGTTAGATGTGTTAGCAAGACAATCGTTCACCATCTCAGTTCACCATATCTCTCAACTTCAGCTACCAATTGTTAAATGAGTTCTTTCTCTACCTTACCTTCTTGGTCTACCAATGGACTTTTAAGATCATGGACCCAAAATCGACTACACGGGAGGTTTTGTCCTCATCCTCCATTTTCCTCTCTCCCTCCCAACACCCTCATCTCTCCCCAACTCCCACCCTCTCTTCTGTCTTTGATTTTTTTTTTTAATTATTTATTGGAGAAACAGAGAAAGAGGCGCCTCCAGCCACTGCAAACAAACTCAACGCATGCACCACCTTGTGCATCTGGCCTACAGGGTTCCTGGGAAATCGAACCTAGGTCCTTTGGCTTTGCAGGAACACTCCTTAACTGCTAAGCCATCTCTTCAGCCCCCTCCTGTCTTTTTTTGTTGTTGTTTGTTAAGTCTGAGGTAGGGTCTCACTCTAGCCCAGGCTGTCCTGGAATTCACTATGTAGTCTCAGGCTGGCCTCAAACTCACAGTGATCCTCCTATCTCTGCCTCCCGAGTGCTGGGATTAAAGGTGTGTGCCACCACGCCTGGTTCCCTCTCCTGTCTTTAAACACAAGATTTCAAGAAACTTAGCAGCTCCAGGCCTTGCTTTGCTCTTTGCCATTCTGTCTCATCCCATACTCCCCTTCCCCACATACACAGATTCTAGTGTTACCATTACACTCCCTGTGACTCTGCCTTGCTCTAACCTTCCTAATGAAGAGAAGACTTTGACCTTAGTTTTAGATAGAATCCCAAAGAAAAGTAACTGGCTCCATACAGACCAATTCTTGGATCCCTAAAGTGGTTCTGAGGGATTACAGAGTACAGTTGAGTTTAATCTCTCATAGGGAGAAAGCTGCTCTTCTCATTTGTGCTTGGGCAAGGCCAGTAGGAATTTGAATATCATGACACAGGGTCATAGGCAAAGAGCACTGGAGGAAAAGTGACAGCATTCATTGGGCCAGAAGGGTCATCCCTGTACTCATAAGGGATGATGGGAAAGTGGTATGGGATTGTGTGTGTGTGTGTGTGTGTTGCAGTTTTTTTTTTTTTTAATTTACCTTATTTACTTGAGAGAGAGGGAGAGAATGGGTGTGTCAGGGCTTTCAGCTACTGCAAACAAACGAGATGCATGTGCCACCTTGTATATCTGGCCTACATGGGTCCTAGGGAATTGAACCTGGGTTCTTGGCTTTGCAGGCTTATGCCTTAACCACTAAGCCATCCCTGTTTTGCAGTTTTTAAATTGAAGAAGGGTCACTGTGGCTTTCTGCATCTGAAAACTTTGTCCACTGATATGGGCTCCATGGGATTTTTTTCCCCAGCCATGCGGAATTATCTCATGTAGTGTTTAGCATGAGAAGTCTTAATTATAAAGCCTTTTTTTTTAATTTTTTTTTTTTTATTTGAGAGCGACAGACACAGAGAGAAAGACAGAGAGAGGGAGAGGGAGAGAATGGGCGCGCCAGGGCTTCCAGCCTCTGCAAACGAACTCCAGACGCGTGCGCCCCCTTGTGCATCTGGCTAACGTGGGACCTGGGGAACCGAGCCTCGAACCAGGGTCCTTAGGCTTCACAGGCAAGCGCTTAACTGCTAAGCCATCTCTCCAGCCCAATTATAAAGCCTTTTACCAACATATATTTGCCAAGATGGAGATCAAGCAGTAACTGCTTAATAGCACTGAAGCTGAACAAAGTGAAGAACCCATCATTTAGTGCTTAAGAATGATACTTGTGGAGCTGGGCAGTGGTGGCTTTAATCCCAGCATTTGGGGGACAGAGGTAGGAGGATTGCTGTGAGTTCAAGGCCACCCTAAGACTACATAGTGAATTCCAGCTCAGCCTGGGCTAGAGTGAGACCCCCCCCAAAAAAAAATAGAATGATATTTGTGGAGCCAGCCTGCCTGGGTTTGATCCAAACTCTGAATCTAGATTGCACGGATTATCCAGCTGCTGTGAGGGGAGCCTTCCTTTTTATGTGGAGTGTTACAATTGTGAACAGTAGATAAGATGACCCAGAAAAGGAGTGGAACTGTGTTGGCACCTAGGGAACTCTCCATGAGCTTTAGCTATTTTTATCTTAAACTGGTCTTTTTAAGAGAGATCTTATTATTTGTTTATAGAATTGAACCCGGGTCCTTTGGCTTTGCTGGCAAGTGCCTTAACTGCTAAGCCATTTCTCTATCTCTGCTCTTTTTTTTTTTTTGGTTTTTCGAGGTAGGGTCTCACTCTGGTCCAGGCTGACCTGGAATTAACTCTCTCATCTCAGGGTGGCCTTGAACTCATGGCAATCCTCCTACCTCTGCCTCCCAAGTGCTGGGATTAAAGGCGTGCGCCACCACGCCCGGCTTACTCTTTCTTTTTAAGGAAGTGGATGACAAGCACCCTTGAGGTACATGAATGTTTTCTGAACATAACGTAAGCCTTAGGTATTATTAGTGAAAACCTCTTACTTGCACAGCCCAGCCTTGGGTGTCAGATCTGACTTTACCTTGCTGAGGCATAGGTGTGCCTCATACACCAGGACAGGCAGTTGGCTCCCAGGTCTTCCTGCTTAGGGACATCTTCAAAGGCCACACCAACAGTGTAGTCCAGCTGCTCCTCCACCTCCACCTCCCAGTAATGGCGCCCTCGGACCGGAATTAGATTTCCCATGACAGCAACACATCTGGTTTTAGAAAGTAGACACAGGCTGAGAATGGCATTCTGGCAGAGAGCTTGCCTAGCATGCCCAAGACCATAGGTTCTGTCCCCAGCACCAGGGAGCATGCCTCAAGCTTGGCTGATGCTAACGATCAGAAGAGGAATATCACCGCTTGGCAGTGGAGGAGGTGACCCAAACTTGCGGAAGAGGTTCTTTTGGTTCTTAAAGATGCTTGTGGTTTTTCTAGTAATTATAAAAGTTTGACTCACTAAAGAGGCAGGGGGTTGAAAACTCACAGTGTGGGCTGGAGAGATTGCTCAGCAGTTAAGGTGCTTGCCCACAAAGCCTAACAAGCCAGGTTTGATTCCCCTGTACCCACATAAAGCCAGATGCACAATGTGGAGCATGTATCTGGAGTTCAGTCGCAGTAGCTAGAGACCCTGGCGTGCCCATTCTTTCTTTATATGCCCCCCTTCTCTCAAATAAATGAAATTTAAAACTTTTTCTTGATAAACTCCAGCTTTGCTTCATGACATCTGTGACATAAACCAAGGATTCCAGCTTTCCCTGGGTGGAGGGAGGGCTTGCACATGGAGCTGACACTGGGAGAGGCCTTTTTCTTCCTTGGAAGATCTTCTGGACTTAAAAATCAACCTTCCAAGAACTCTTTTTGTCCTGGCTGTCTGGAAGCTGGGTGCCATGTTTGCTGTTTAATCTTAGATAGATACAGCCCTTGAAGTTAACCAATCTGTCCTTTTAATCCTACTGCTTTTCTACCTCAGTATCATATATTTGCCTCTTATTTTAAGCTTTTGTGTGTCTTTGGAGAAAGAAGGATGGTTTAAATAAATCAGCCAACACTGAGGAGAGGGAGCTGGAGAGCTAGACAGACAGCATTTTGGGTGACCCCCACCCCACAGCTCATGCATAAGTGCATAGGTGGTGTTAAGATCGGCCTGCTCTGCTACTGGCCTTCCCTCAGGAGCTGTGGGAGCGACACAGGGAAGTTGTGGCTGCACTTTGAACGCCCCTTTGTGGTTAAGTATCCTTGAAGCTCCGGTTAAGTTTGTCCTGCTATACCAGAAACTAAGGCTCCAGGGCACTTTCCCCAGTCACCAGAAATGCACTAATGAAGGGTTTGTATCCTGAATTCATTATCATAACATTTCTTTTTAAAAAATATTTTATTTATTTATTTGAGAGAGAGACAGAATGGGTGTGCCAGGGCCTCTAGCCATTGCAAATGAACTCCAGGTGCATGCACTACCATGTGCATCTGACTTACATGGGTACTGGGGAACTGAACCTGGGTCCTTAGCCTTCCCAGGCAAGTGCCTTAACTGCTAAGCCATCTCTTCAGCCCTATAATAGCATTTCTATTGTGGTTTTGAACCCCAGCGGATCCTGGAATGAAATACTCTGGAAGGGAGGTCTCTTCCACCATGTTTGGGGAGGAAAAGGGGTCAGCTTACCCCATAAATATACCCCCTCCTCATAAATTTTCATAAAACTTAAAGGTCAACAACACAGGAGCCATCGCTGCTACCCACCCCGTTCAGGATGGTCAGCGTCACTCTCTGGAGTGCATACTGTTCCTTGTGAAGTAAACTTCTGCCTAAACTGCTTCTCTTCACTAATTTTTTTTTTCATGGATAAGACAAGACCTGAGGGCTGGAAAGATTGCTTAGTGGTGAAGGCGCTTGCCAGCAAAGCCGAAGGACCCAGGTTTGATTCCCTAGTACCCATGTAAAGTACGATGCATGAGGTGGAACATGCATGTGGAGTTACTTTGCGGTGGCTAGAGGCACTGGTGCGCCCATTTTTTCTCTCAAATAATTAAAAAAAAATTGTTTATTTTTATTTATTTGAGAGTGACAGAAAGAGGAAGAGGGAGAGAGAGAATGGGTGCACCAGAGCTTTCACCCACTCCAAAGGAACTCCAGATGCATGCGCTGCCTTGTGCATCTGGCTAACGTGGGTCCTGGGGAATCGAGCCTCGAACCGGGGTCCTTAGGTTTCACAGGCAAGCGCTTAACCACTAAGCCATCTCTCCAGCCCTAAGTTTTGTTTTTAGAGACAAAGCTAAGAAGAAACTTTCACAGGTCAAATAGGACAAAGCACTACTAGCCTGGGACCTGGCTTCCCTAAGGGCCACCACAGCCCCCGCTTCTCTGAGCTCCTCTCTCCAGCTGCATTTATTTGTCATAATCCAATTTGCCCTGAATAACAGTGTTATTAGGTAAGTGCCCAGAATGTTCCAGCGAGTGCTAGCCCAGTACCTGGTAAACTGGGTCTTGTTGGGTGGTGGCTCTCTTTGGAAGATTTTCCTTTTGTTTCGAATGACTGTCAACCCATCTTCAGAAATGGTCAGCCATGGGTGGCAGGTGTCCTTGTTCAGGTGAAAGTAGCTTCCTGTAAAGGGAAGAAATATTCCTAAGGCCCCAGCTAGCTGTTTTATGTCTTTTGCCACACAGCCTTGAGGCACTACCCCTGCAGGTGGGCTTCCTCCAAGGGGTACACAGAAGCCCACCCTGGCTGTTGTAACTGACCTGTGAATAGGGATGACAGGTACCATGCGCAGGGCGGTGCTTCTGTGTCTAGCACCAAGCTAAGTAAGTAGTTTTCAATTTTATCTCCTTCAGTATTTTGGGGTATGCCTAGAAACGGTGTTACTGTTTCCACTGTACATGAAGAAATTAAGGTAAAGGTGGTAAAAAAAAAAAAAAGTAATAATATGTGCTGGAAAATGATAGAACTTTCACTCCACTGGTTCCAGAGGCTGTGTGTGATCTTAACTCCCGGGATATGAATGTCTGTGCCTGAGTGAGAACTTTCGATCTCCTTGCCTAGGAAAACAAAGTTGCGGCAATGCTTTTGATGGTTTTTGTTTTGAGCCAGGGTTTCTCACGGTTGCCCAGGCTGGCCTGGAGCACATTATATAGCCCAAGCTTCAACTTGCAGCCATCTTCCTGTCTCAGTCTCTGGAGTGCTGGGATTACAGGTGTGAACCACCACAAGCAGCTCAGGGAATTTTTAGAAAAATATTTATTTGCAGGCTGGAGAGATGGCTTAGCGGTTGAGCACTTGCCTGTGAGGCGTAAGGACCCCGGTTCGAGGCTCGTTTCCCCAGGACCCACGTTAGCCAGATGCACAAGGGGGCGCACGCGTCTGGAGTTCGTTTGCAGTGGCTGGAGGCGCTGGTGCGCCCATTCTCTCTCTCTATCTGCCTCTTTCTTTCTCTGTTGCTCTCAAATAAATAAATAAATAAAAATGAACAAAACAATTTATTTGCAAGCAGTGAGAGATAAAGAGAAGACGGACAGACAGAGAGAGTGGATGTGTCCCTCTTTCTTTCTCCCTCTGCTTGCAAATAAACAACTGAGGATAGTAAAGAAAAACACCAACTCAACACAGAAACTTAGAAGTGCCAGGCAAGGGAAGGACAGCCTCGGCAGGGAGGAAAGGAAACAGGGAGTCCCCAGCAGCGTTCCTTTTCAGCTCTTCCACGCCAGATGCCCATGGAACTTGATGTTCCCATCTGTGTGCAAGGAATATAAATGCGGGTTGCTCACAGACCTCTCCTCCTGCCATTGGAAATGGGGACACAGCGTGTCTCAGTGAAAGGTCCCGGCAAGGGAAGTTTGTGCCCCAACCCTGGTCAGGCTTCCTGCTTTTGCAGCTAACCTGCACATGACCCCCCCCACCCACCCACCCCCCGCCGGCATAAGCTGGCTTGCTTTTGGAAGAGCCACCTGGCTCTGGGGCACCTGGGCAAAGTTCAAGTTGTAGAGCCAAAGCAGGACAGGATCCCAGACTGGGTGGATGCTTCTTATGAGGTGTCTGCTAACTCGGGACTTGGACGTGGGACATGACAATGGCAGATGAGAAGGGATGTGGGTGCTTGGGAGGAGGGTGGACTGTGGGGTCACTCAGCCTCTGGCTGGGGAAGTGCTTGGGCTGACAGCAGGAGCAGGGAGGTGGCTGTGGCCACTGGCAGTTCTTGGGAGTTTCATAAAGACCCATGTTCCACACCTGGTGTGGTGACTCATGCCCGTAATCTCCAGCACTTGGGAGGCTGAGGCAGGGGGATCACCAACCTGACAAGTTAGTAAATCCAGGCCAGCCCGGGCTACAGAGTAAGACTGTCTCAAAAAAACACCCCAAAATTTGTCAGATAAGAGATGTCTGGGCTACCAGATGCAGCGGGCCAAGCCTCTGGGCCCCTGAAAGGCATAGAGAAAAGTCTTGAGTTCAAATGATTCCTTAGCTAACCCATTCACTCTGTGACCTGGGTCTTCATTCTCTGCCTGCACAATGACCTTCCGAGACCCCCTTCCAGGCCCGACCTCCATGCGTCCTCATCTGCATATAGTCCCCTGTTTTCTAAGCGTTACCAGCATTGGGTCTGCCACAAAGTGGCCACATTGGGCTCCAGGGCGTGTGGAAGAGCCAGACCTGTGGTGTGGACGGTGGCGGGCTCACTCCTGGCACTGGGGCCTCCCATGTTGAGGGCTCGCACGTAGATGGTGTAACTGTGCCTGGGCTGCAGCTGTATCAGGGACTCGCAGGTCGGGATGCCCACCACAGATCTAGGCAAGGAAGCAGAGCTCCGTCAGCCTGGGCCTACGCATCGTCACCCCCTTCACTCCTGCAGGAGTGTCCTGGGACCCAGGGCCATTAGTATTGGCTGACCGTGGTGGGCCTCCTATGGCCCGTGGCCCACTTTCCTCAGCTGTGTGTGGCTGTCTCCCAAACTCCTCAACGGGGTTTCCCAGGCACCTGGCTCCACGATTGATGTGTGTACTGGGTGTGTGTGCATCCTGTGACTCCTCTGTCTGTTAAGACCATAAACTCCCTGAGGGCCGACGACCACTACACATAGCTCAGTGCTGAGCCAAGGAAGGCTCTCCATGTGTGTTTCTGAATGTACGACTGACCAGAACTGGAGGGACCCATGGTGCTTTGCTGTAGACTGGGCACCCATGGGTTCTGGAGGCCACGGTATCAGCGTTCATCTGCTCATGAAGGCCTCCCACACTCAAGCAATCTGGGCAGAAAGGAGCCTTCCAGTCTCTCAGACAGTCATCTGAGGCAGATGGCATCTTTGTATGTTGAGCCAGTCTCCCTTGTTGGTCCTCGTGTCTTCCTCTCTCTTCTCCTAATTTCAGCCATGTTGTTCCCGACATTCCTGTAGCACATCCAGCGCACCCGTGCCCAGAGTGGTGCCCATGCAGCCCTTGTCCTGTCCTGTGAGCATTCTACTGATTCCAAAAATAATTTAATTAATCTATTTCTTTGAAAGAGAGAGAGAGAGAGGCATATAGAGAGAGAATGGGTACACCAGGGCCTCCAGCCACTACAAATGAACTCTATACATATGAGCCAATTTGTGCATGTGTGGATAGTGGGGAATTGAACCTGGATTCTGAGAACTTCACAGGCAAGTGCCTCAACCACTAAGCCATCTCTCAGCCCTCATTTTTAAATTTTATTTTGTTTATTTACTTACACACATACACACACACACACACACACACACACACACACACACACGTGCATCTCTTGTGGCTGCAAACAAATACATCGGTGGCTGCTGGCTGGGGAATTGAACCTCACAGTGGCAGGCTTTGCAATCAAGTGCCTTCAGCTGCTGAGCCAACTACCCAGGCCCCCAGGAGTCATTTCTTTTCTTTTTAAATATTTTGTTTTTATTTTTACTTATTTATTTGAGAGAATGAGGCAGAGGAAGAGAGAGAAAGAATGGGTGGGCCAGGGCATCCAGCCACTGCAAACGAACTCCAGATGCATGCGCCACCTTGGGCATCTGGCTTATGTGTGTCCTGGGGAATCAAACCGAGGTCCTTTGGCTTTGCAGACAAGTGCCTTAACCACTAAACCATCTCTCTAGCCCTCTTGGAGTCATTTCTGACCCACTTCTCTCACAGGCACACCCTTCACCCAGGGCTATCAGGCTCAGTCCCTCCTGTCTTGGATCCTATCCCAGGCACACCCCACTTCTGCCATCAGTCGTATGTATGTATGTATATATGTATGTATGTATGTATGTATGTATGTATGTATGTATTTTTTTTTCGGTTTTTCAAGGTAGGGTTTCATTCTAGCCCAGGCTGACCTGGAATTCACTATGGAGACTCAAGGTGGCCTCGAACTCACAGCAATCCTCCTACCTCTGCCTCATGAGCGCTGGGATTATAGGCGTGCGCCAACATGCCTGGCTCATTATGTCTATTTTTCCTTCCCTGTTGTGTGTAGTTTACCTGTTTCTTGCCTGTTTTATTTACCGGACTGCCAGTTCCATGAGGGCAAAATACATCTTTCTAGTTTCCCAATATTACCTATATATCACTAATTGGTGCATGAATGAAAAGAAAATCTTTTTATGGTGGGGTGAGATACGGTCTCATGTAGTTCAGGCTAGCTTCAAACTTGCTATATAGTTGAGGATAACCTGGAATTCCTGATCCTCCTATCTTTATTTGGTATTAAACCTAGGAATATAGACGTATATCACCATACCCAGTTTTTCTTTCCTTCCTTCCTTCTTTCTTTTCCCACCCTTTGTTTTTTCAACAAGGTTTCACTCTATAGTCCAGGCAATCCTGCCTGAAGAGTTGTAACTGAGTGCTGACAGAACAGGTATGGTCTACCATGCCTGGCTGAAAAGGAAATCTAAACATTAAAAAAAACAAGCATGAAGCTTTACTAATTACTTAGTAATCATTCACTGTCAATAATAGTATTCCAGGGCTGAAGAGATGGCTTAGTGGTTAAGCACTTGCCTGTGAAGCCTAAGGACCTCGGTTCGAAGCTCTATTCCCCAGGACCCACGTTAGCCAGATGCACAAGGGGGCGCACGCATCTGGAGTTTGTTTGCAGTGGCTGGAAGCCCTGGCGCTCCTATTCTCTCTCTCTTTCTCTGTCTGTCACTCTCAAATAAATAAATAATAAACAAATTTTTTAAAAAAATAATAGCATTCTAGTTACTTATCATGAAAACTAAGCAACAGAATTAAGATTCCTGCAGGATGCAGGGCTTGGTAGCACACGCTTTTAACCCCTGCACTCAGGAGGCCAAGGTAGGAGGGTTGCCATGAGCGCAAGGGCAGCCTGAGACTATAGAGGTTAGCCTGAGTTAGACCAAAACCCTCCCTCGCAAAAATAAAGATTCCTGCTTGTCACAAATTCTGACCTTGTCTTCACACTCTATAAGCAGCCCTATAGAGGCCCTCAAGACTCACTCAGTTACCCCTGAGGCCTCGGGCGTTTCTGCCTGGGTCAGCTCCACCGTGTAGGAGTCCACAGGATTCAGGTTCCCGGACTCCCAGCAGATGAGCGCAGCATCTTCACAGCTCCTTATTGCTTTTCTTTTTATAATGGGGGGCGAAGGGGCTAAATGCAGGAGAAGGGAGAGACCGGCAATCATTATGTTCACTTCCAGTCATTTTGTTCAGAGCCGTGAACAAACACCACATCCACCCCCACCCTTCTTCCTCCATTAGAAAGATTCAGTGCGACAAAAAGCACCAGACTCTAATGTTGCCTTGAACGGATGCCCGGCTACAGAAGACAAAGAGCCCCATTACCTGTCATGTACACTGCATGCTCACTGGAGGGGCTGGGGCCAGTTCTGTTCTGAGCTATGACCCAAAATTCATACTGGGTATTTGGCTCAAGGTTTCTCACTGAGCAATAGGTTTCTTTGACGGTCATGGTAAATTCTGGGGAGGATAAAAGACAAGAATTCAACCCTTGGGGCTGCAGAGTTAGTTCAGGGGTTAAAGGGGCTTGCTTGCAAAGCCTGATGGCCAGGGGTTCGATTCCTCAGTATCCATGTAAAGGCAGATGCACAAGGTGGCACCTATTTTGTTTGCAGTGGCAGGAAGCCCTGGAATGCTCATACCTACTTTCTCTGTGCCTGCCCTTTCTCTCTCTCTCTCTCTCCCTCTCTCTCAAACATATACTTGGTTTTTCGAGGTAGGGTCTCACTCTAGCCCAGGTTGACCTGGAATTTGCCATGTAATCTCAGTGGCCTTGAACTCAGTGATCCTCCTACCTCTGCCTCCCTAGTGCTGGGATTAAATGCATGCGCCACCATGCCTGGTTTACAAAAATATTTTTAAGAAAAGAATTCAACCCTTAAAATAGTCCATGCTTTACTGCACTGAGTACCACGACCGAAGGCAACAATACTGCCTGCACATTCTTCCTTTCCTTGTAGGCATTGCCCTCTGCGTTAGGCTTTGTTGTTGCTACTGTTAACAGAACTGTCTCTCTTGTGATGGAGCGATGGCTCAATGGTTAGGTGTGCTTCCCATGCAAGCAGGAGGACCTGAGTGGACCTGAGTTCAAGTCTCCAGATCCCATGGAAACAGCTGGCCTTGGTCATGCACCCCTGTAATCCAAGTCCCTCAGAGGAGCAGAGAGACCAGAGAATCATCAGAGCCCTGCAAGCTCTGGAATTAGTAAAAGGAGACTCCAGCTCAAAACAAGACCAGTCAGAGGAGTGATGTAGCCATTCACTTGCTGCCACTGGGAGGTGAGGGGGAAGAGACAGAAAGAGAGAGAGAGTCCTTGATTCTGGGCTTACATTGATGACAGGCTTTGGCAGGGAAATCAATGACAAACAGAGGCATAGGCTTGGAACACAAAGGCTTGCCCCCTTGCTGAGGAGAATGCTTCTCCTACAAGTACAAGACCATTAGGCCCTATGCAAGAGCCAGAGCTGAATTATCCATCTAGCTAATTCACAGGGTTATAAGAAACAATAAATGTCTATTATTTTCAGCCACTAAGTTGAGGGGAGGAAGCAAAAATTGATACAAAGCCATATATGATGGTGCATACCTGAAATCTCACCACTAGGGAAGTTGAGCCAGGAGGATTGCCAAGAAATGGAGGCCAGCCTGAGTTATGCAGTGAGAACTTGTCTCAAAAAATTAATCAGAAGCTGGGCGTGGTGGCACATGCCTTTAATCCCAGCACTTGGGAGGCAACAGGAGGAGGATTGCCATGAGTTCGAGGCCATCCTGAGACTACATAGTTAACAGGTCAGCCTGGGCCAGAGTGAGAACCTATCTCAATAAACCAAAAATAAAAAAATTAATCAGGGCTGGAGGGATGGCTTAGTGGTTAAGGCACTTGCCTTCAAAGCCTGAGGACCCAGGTTTGATTCCCCAGTACCCACTGAAGCTGATGCACAAGGTGGTGAATGCGTCTGGAGTTCGTTTGCAGTGGCTAGAGGCCGTGGAGTGCCCATTTTCTCTCTGTCTCTCTCTCTCTGCCACTTTTTCCCAAATAAATAAATAAAATTTATCAAAACAACAACAACAACAACAAAACTAACTGATTCAACTCCATGCCTCCCCAGAATCTTGGGAGGCAGCAGTAACTTGTTAATGTACCCTCTTCTGCACCCAACAAAGGTAGAGACTGATGCCATGGATGACTCTGACCTGACCTCAATATCCTCCTTAGCCAGGTCCCAACTTGCCTTTCTAGGTCTTTCCACCTTGCCCATCCACCTGCCTCCCATTCCCTGGATGTCCCAGGTCACACAGCATCATGGGTGGGGCAGGGCCTGGGCTTTTGGGAGGCTGGCCTTGTTCCTCTGGGTCCGTGGGTGTGTGCCCTGGCACAGCCTCACCTGCTCGGTCCTTCCCAGCAGGGCCGTCCTGCACTGGCCTGTAAGACAGCAGATAGCTCTCCACAGTGTCATCGGAATACAAGCTCCAGCACACCCGAACAGAGGAGCCTGTGGCTGAGTTAGGGGCCTGGGGGTTTATCACTGGAGCACAGGGAGCTAGAGAAAGAAGAGAGAAAACAATAAAAAATGAGGAGCCATATGTGGAGGAATGGGATGGGAATAGTCTCTTTTAAGGGCCACTGGTCTTCCAATAAATCTACATCCAGAGTGGACAAGGAGGCCTGGAATGCAGAGCCCGTCAACATGAGCCCCAGGAATAGAGTACTGGTCCCACTTGGGCAAATGCAGATGAGCTTGGGGGCAGCGTTGGCCAGTGGGGTCTCAGACTGGGTATGATCTACGTGTCCTGGCCCTGGTTGTGGGTCCTCTCATGACATCTGAAGAGACAGGACAGCCAGGCTTGCAGAATTGCTGTCCCCCCAACCCAGAGTGAGTAAAGAAAAGGAGCCTTCAGCATGGGTACCCTTGGGGGTGGGTGGGCGGGAAGCTGACGACTGTCTCCCACACCACAAAAGGGAGCTTTGGAGTGGCCAAACTGCTTGTCAGAACCATCTTCTTGTTTTTAGCTGTACATTAATACGTCTGTTTCCTCTACCCTTGCTCTCAATCTCATGTAGAATCAAGAAGAAAAACAAAAAGTGCTTCTCTATCCTGTCCTGGCAGTGCCTCTCTTCACCCAGGCTTCAAAGAGCATTAATGAAGCCAGGTGTGATGGCACACACCCTTAATCCCAGCACTCGGGAGGCAGAGGTAGGAGGATCACCATGAGTTCGAGGCCACCCTGAGACTCCATAGTGAATTCCAGGTCAGTCTGGGCCAGAGTGAGACTGTAACTCAAAAAACAAAAAACAAACAACAACAATAAAAGAGCATTAGTGGGAGGTTGTGTAAAAAAAGTCATATGCAGAAGGAAAAAGCACAATAATTTCTTTCATATAAGCTATTTGTTGTTTCAACAAAGAAGTAATTTTGGTTTTGCTGAACCTTTAACTTGTAATTTTTTAAAAAAAGAAAGTTACTGTTAGTTATTTGGGGCAGATTTTACTGAGTTGTGAAACACCACCATAGTTGAGCTTCAGGACTGTCATCACCCTGATGAGATTCCTCATTGTCCTTTTCCAGTTACTCCCTAACACAGCCCAAGCAACTGTTAATGTGTTCTCTGTATGGATTTGCCATTTCTATGTAGATGCTTTATATAAATGCAATCATAGGTCAAACAAAACAAAACAAAACAAAAAACTGGATATTGCCATGCATGCCTAAAACCCCTGTGCTAAGGGGGATGGAGATAGGAGAATTGATGGGGTTCCCTAGTCTGCTGGTCTAAACATAAAATAGGGAGCTCAGGTTCAGTAAGAGGCTGTCTCAGGGAGAAGCCCTGGTATAACCATACTCTTACCCTATCTCTCAAATAAAAATATTTTTAGGGCTGGAGAGATGGTTTGGCAGTTAAGGCATTTGCCTGTAAAACCTAATGACCCGAATTTGATTCCCCAGTACCTATGTAAAGCCAGATGCTCAAAGGGGCACATGCATCTGGAGTTCATTTGCAGTGGCTAGAGGCCCTGGTGTACCCATTCTTCCTTTTTCTTTCTGTCTTTGCTTGCAAATACATAAATAAGTTAAATTTGAAATATTTTGAAAAGCAATATGGGGGGCTAGAGAGATAGCTTAGCAGTTAAGGTGCTTTCCTGTGAAGCCTCAGGACACATGTTCAATTTTCCAGGTCCTACATAAGCCAGAGGCACAAAGTGATGCAAGTGTGCAACGTTGCACATGTGTACAAGAGGGTGTATGCATCTAGAATTCAATTGCAGTGGCTAGATGTCCTGGCATACATTCAAGCTACCACAGTTTCCTATATCCTTTCCTCTGCTCCCTCTTCCTGGATGTTCTCTGAGTTTTGGAGGTTATGAAAGAGATGTCTAATTTCTTAATGAGCACTCAACAGTCACTTAATTCTCAGCATTTGATGAATTTTGAGTCTCCACAATTGTTGTCACTTCCAAACAATAAAGCAGATTCTCTAAGGAAACATGAGAACAACATGAATCTATGTACATAAACAGAAATATTGAAAAAAAATACTGAAAATATTGAAACAAATATATTTAGCCAAATAATAGCAGCTTTCTTCATAGGATCTTTTACCTTCTCAGCCATAGTTTTGACTAGTTTTTCACTTTAGAAATGAATTATTTCCCATGCAGCATCCTCAATTCCAATCAGAGAGACCTGGGTCACTCCCGATTGCCACTATCCCACCAGAGGACACGTTTTCACACATCTTCTGTCTGCTTAGTTGTTTAGCACAAGTATTCCTCTTTCCTCACACCCTGGCTAGCATGTATTTTCAGTTTCCTTGAGGATAGTCATTCTTACATGATGAGTTGATAATATCTTAAAAGTGGTTTTAATTTTAATTTATCTGACAGCTCTGACATAAGTAAAATATAGCCAAGATTCCAAATGAACAATCTTAGTTTACAAGAGTAAATGACACAAAACATCTGTTGTTAGTAAGGTGCATGATAATATGCATGATAGGGTCATTCACCTCTGTGATCTTGAGTGGTCAAAAACACTTGTTCAGAACAAATGTGTATGAGTGATGGAACCTATGTTCTATTTTGTCCTAATCATACTTCTGTACCTGGTATTGTGGAGAGGATCCTTAGAAGAGAGGATTCTTACACCAGTCTAACTCTACTTTGTAGAGAACAGGATAGAAACATTGATAGGAGGTTCTCAAGAGAATAGAAGCTTAGTGAAAGCCATTCTGAGATGAGGCCATTGGAATACTGAGATGCCAACTCAGGAAGGGAACAAAGGAACTGAAGCTGAAAACCTAGGCAGCATTCCCTCCACCATGTGTTTATTACTTTATACTATATTATCATTCTTTCACTGAGATAAAATATGTCAGAAAAATCAACTTACAGTTGATTTATGTTGGCTCATGGTCAACAGTCATCTGGTTTCATTTCTCTGGTCATATGGTGAGACAGTATGGAAAGCAGAGAATGCCAATTCTCTCTTTCTCATTCTCACTCTTTCTCTCTCACATAAAAAAGGCCAGTCTGGGGCTAGAGGGATAGCTTAGCAGTTAAGCACATGCCTGCGAAGCCTAAGGGCCCGGGTTCAATTCCCCAGAACCCACGTAAGCAAGATGTACATGGTGGCGCATGCATCTGGAGTTCATTTGCAGTGGCTGAAGCCCCTGGTGTGCCCATTTTCTCTCTCTTTCTTCCTCTCCCTCCCTCTCTGTCTCTAATAAATAAAATAAAAATAATTTTTTTAAAAGGTCAGTCTGTTGGGCTTGCCTCAAAAAAAAAAAAAAAAGACATGGGGACAACCTATATGTCAGTCAATTGATGAATGGATAAAGAAACTGGTACATCTATGCAACTGAATGTCATTGTGCCCACATGAATGAGCCTACAGAACAGTATGCTAGGTGAAACAAACCACTCACAGCAAGACACTTTATGACTCCATTTCCATGGGGAACCTAAGGTCAAACTCCCAGAAGCAAAAAGCAGAATGGTGGTTGCTAAGGGCTGGGGGAAGAAGAAATGGGGAACTGTTGCTCAATAATAGTATAAAGATTTACTTATGCAATATGAAGAAGTTCTGTAGACATACTGCATAACGTAATACCCACTGCTAACAATATGACATTATAAGCTTTAAAATATAGTGAGAGGGTAGATGTTGTTCTTTTTATTTTACTTTTTAAATATTTTATTTATTTATTAAGAGAGAGAGGCAGAGAGAAAGAGAATGGGCACACCAAGGCCTCTAGTCACTGCAGACGAACTCCAGACGCATGTGCCACCTTGTGCGTCTAGCTTATGAAGGCATTGGGGAATCAAACCTAGGTCCTTAGGCTTTGCAGACAGAATGGCTGAGACATCTCCCCAGCCCAAGACATGATTTTTAAAACACACATGCACACATGTGCAAATCTGAGCTGATGTGAAGATGCATGGGACACATACACACCTGGAACAGTGTTGATGGAGTCCATCAGCTGCTCCACATCAGAGAAGTCCAAGGTCTGGTCTTCAAACTCAGGCTGTGTGGAGAGTTCCACGTCTGTTTTCGTTTTCAAGAATTTCCCGAGTCTGTTGGTATAAAAATACAAGGATGGTGGTACATTCCTTTAGCAGTTGCCTTCTCATTGCTAGGACAAAACGCCTGACCAGAGGCAGCATATGGGGGAAGGAAGGGGCTTATTCTAGCATACAGTTTCAAGGAGAAGTTTCATCGTGGTGGAGAAAGCATGACAGCCTTGAGCGGGAAAGCTGACACATCTCTGCAGCAGCAAGAAGGAAGTAGTCCAAGTGCGCTAGCCAGCACTGGCAAGCAGGCTGGACGATGACATCCCAAGGCACACCTCAGTGACACACCTCTTTCAGCAAGGCTCCACCTTCCCAAGGTAGAGAAGACAAGACCACCAACAAGCCATATAATTCAAAGGGAAGCTCCTAGTGATGCACTTCCTTCAACTATGCCCTGCCTCCTAATTTCCACCACCTCCCAATAGTGCCATGAAATTATAATCTACCCAGGATTAACTAAGTGACGAAGTCAGAGCTCCACTGATCCAGTCATTTCCCCAAGCTCCTCCTCTGAGCATAGCTGCCTTGGGAAGCAAGCCTTTTAGGGAACACTTCCTATCCAAGCCATCAGAGTCACCAGTGGGATGAGTGGGATTGATTTGAGCTTTCCAGGGGCAAGAGGAAGGGTAGGACGTGGTGTGAAGGTTAGCAGAAGAGCATGCATGAACAAGCACACATTTTCATAGCATCTCTCAGAGACTATTGTGGAAGCACTGCTCCTACATCACCCTGTTCTAACAGGTACCCAGGGTTCAGACTTTGGGAACTTCCTTTCCACATGGCCAAGTTGCTGCCCTGGGGCTAGGAGATGACTCAATGGATAAAGTGCTGGCCGCACAAGCATGAGGACCTGAGTTCAGATCCCAGCACCCACATAAAAGCCAGCTATGGCATGTGCCTGGGATCCCAGTGCTGGGGAGGTGGAGACAAAATGGTTCCCAAGACTTTCTGGCTAGCTCATCTAGCCATGTCAGTGAGCTCTAGGTTCAGTGAGAGACCCTGCTTCAAACAATACAGCGGCAGGCTGGAGAGATGGCTTAGCAGTTAAGGCACTTCCTTGCAAAGCCTAAAGACCCAGGTTCAATTCCCCAGAACGAACATAAGCCAGATGCACATGGTGGTGCATATGTCTGGAGTTCATTTGCAGTGCCTAGAGGCCCTGGAATACCAGTTCTTTCTCTCTTTCAAGCAATAAATGAAGATAAAATTAACATTTTTTAAAAACATCAGTGGAGAGCAACGGGGGAAGACATGCATGTGCACTCCCACCACACATGTGCCCACACAGACGAACACACACACACACACACACACACACGTGCGCGCAGCTGAAGTTGCTTCCCTGGGAGCTCTAGGTCTTCTTGTACCGGCTTCCTGGCAGTCACAAGGGTTCTAAGTGGCAAGGGCAGGATTTGAAACCAGCTCTATTTTTGCCAAAAATCCATGTGCTTAGCCCTTGTTATTAAGTTCCTATTTTCATATTGCTTTATAGATATTGTCTTATTATGTTTTCACCAAACTATCCCTGTTTGTAAAGAAAAAAAGTGGGGCCTTCCAGTGGCTGGGTTGGACCCGGTTAAGGTCCCAGGGCTCTCATGTTTCTGACTCTAAAACGAGCATGCTTTCGACAGCCATACACACCAGGTGTGAGGACAGCTAGACGTTGGGCACACTCCTCAGGGATCAGTTCCTCCCAGGGAACCAAAGAGCTTGTGGAGGACACCAGCCTGTGGGCAGACTTGATGGGCCCCACCGTGTACATGTCCTTCCAGCACACGGATTCCAAGATTTGACAACAGAGGGCCCTGCTGACCCCGCACTGTCATAGGATCGCAGAAGCTGAAAGACCCCATGGAACTGAATCTAGAGGTGAAAAGAACCGAAAAATAAAGTACGTAAAGACAGAAGTGTTACCTGTCAGCCATTGCCACTGCATCCTAAGGGAAGAGAAAAGAAGAAAACATAAAACTGAATTTGGAAATAATTTTTTCAAACTATCTAATAAATAAACATTTTTTAACCTGGAAATTAGAAAAAGGGGAAAAAACTCATCTGTATCTCCCTAAAAATACCACCCCCACACGTATGGAATTTTCTTCTACAGTACTGCAGTTCCACATCAACAGCATGGAAGTGCTTCCCATGTCACCTGTGGCCTTTAGGACCACTGTTTGCTACGACTGCAAGCGGTTTGTGGAATGAAGATGCCACTGTTTACAGAATGGCTCCTCTACTGTAGAACACTGTGTCCACCTTTTCCTCATAAGTAATGGCTAGGAGTGCCTTCCTCTGACTCCTCCTCGCCACTCTGGATTGTGTCTTTGAGACACGGTGGATACGGGCCCACTGACATGGATGTATCAGTAATGGTGGCTCTCGTGGCACCTGTCAGATTGCTCCCCACCTTTAGCCACTGGTCTTTTATTTGGAGCACAGCAGGAGGGCAGTGTCATTGGGTTTTGAAGGGCATCTGTGGGCTTGGACCATGTAGGATCATACTTGGCATCCAGGAGGACTTTGGAGGTTGAAGGGCCAACCCTCCCCCACCTCCTGGGCACCATATCTACCCTGTACTCTTGTGGGACCCTGTAATGCAAAAGGACCCTCACTTGGACTGAGAAGAAATTCCTGCAGCCCAGCTACATGGAGCTGTCATATTTAATATGATTTGTCAAAAATCAAGAAATGGATTTTTTTTTTTTTGAGGTAGGGTCTCACTCTAGCTCAGGCTGACCTGGCACTCACACTGTAGTCCTAGGCTGGCTTCAGCTCACAGTGATCCTCCTACCTCTGCCTCCTAAGTGCTGGTATTAAAGGCATGCACCACCATACCTAGCTAAGAAATGGATTTTTGGCATACATATAAAGTTATGGATTAAGAGTAACCGTTGCTATCTTTGTAACTGGAAAATTTAAAGTGACGTTTTAGCCTGAATCACTTTCTATCCAAAGTTCCAAGAGACCATCTAAGGTGACCATAAGGCTCTCAGGGCAGTCTTTGCCTAGCTTTGAATGAGGGCTGGGGAGGTGGTTAAGGTGCTTGTCTGCAAAGCCTAAGAACCAGGGTTCAATTCCCCAGTACCCAGGTAGAGCCAGAGGCACTAGGTGACACACATGTCTGGAGTTCGTTTGTAGTGGCTGTAGGCCCTGGCGTGCCTATTTTCTCTGTCTACCTGCTCCCCTCTCTCAAATAAATGAACAAGTAAAATTAAGAAAAAAAAGAATGAGGAGAGAAAGGAACAAAGCCTGGGGTACCTTAGCAGTGGTAGAGGGAAAGGACCTGTTGTGTCTGAGCTGACAGATGGAGTGACAGCCCCCCATCGTGAACCTCCAGAATCAAATGGATGCTGACCATGAAGGTGAACTCTGACACCTCCCCGAGGAGAGACAGCAAGATGGCCGCCCCTGGCTGACCCCGCCATTTCAGTTCATGGCTTCATTTCCTCACTGACCTTTAAGAAATCAACCTTCTCCTCATGACACATCTCCTCTATGGTTTCCATCAGTTCCTTACAGGTGTCAAGGTTCTCTCCGCAGCTGACCAGTTGTCCATATAAGGCTTCCAGCTTTTCTTTCTTTTTCTTGCCTAAAGCTTGAATTTTTTCTTCATACTTTTGAGCAAGCATTTCTAAGATCTCATTGTAATGTGACTCGAAGTTTTGCTCTTGCCTTCCAAAATTCTCCTGTAAGACATAGGGCCTCAGTTATTTTAGTGCATGGACTGTGCTGACTAGGGTAATCAGAGGGCATTCATGCCTCCACTTTGTGTGATCTCTTATCAGGCTGCTGGAGTGGGTGCTGGGGAAGGCAGAACAGGGGAGTCTCTATTCTAGACTCCCTCTACCACCATAAGTAATGTTAACAGAAAACTTTGCCATCTTTTCTTTCTTTCTTTCTTTCTTTCTTTCTTTCTTTCTTTCTTTCTTTCTTTCTTTTCTTTTCTTTTCTTTTCTTTTCTTTTCTTTTTTCTTTTTTTCTTTTTTTTTTTTTTTGAGGTAGGGTCTTGCTCTAGCCCTGGCTGACCTGGAATTCACTACGTAGTGTTAGGCTGGACTCAAACTCACAGCAATCCTACCTCAGCCTCCCAAGTGCTGGAATTAAAGGCGTGCACCACCACACTGGCCAACACTGCTGTCTTTTATGGTAGCATTTTATAATCCTCTCCTCAGTTTAGTTATCCTGTCACCATCACAACTGGCCAGGGAGTTCATTAATGACAAGTCAGCTTGGTACTGGAAATTATGACCTTAAGTAGAAACGTTTGCCCTGAGAGATTTCCAGCTATCATTCCTTCCTGAACTCTCTCACTCCTACCTCCCAATGCTCATCCTTACTTCCTGATGCTTGGATCATATAAGCACCAAGGGTACTTCAATTAGGATCATGCCAGCCAGGGGAAAAGGTGAAGGGAAGATGAAGGTTGTACCCAAGAAATGAAGGAAGCAGGAAGTATATACTTAATCTGGTACCTATAGTATTTATTTAATTTTTTAATTTCAAAAGAAGTTTTTATTTTTATTTACTTATTTGACACAAAGAAGAGAGAGAGAGAATCCACCCCTAAGCAAAACAGTGTAGATGAACAAAGGGAACAATGGGGGGGGTGACAAAAGGAACGGTAGGACACTCAGTGTACATCATATACCTGAATGAATGTCCTCATGTAACACCACCATGTGCAGTGAGCATACACAAGGAAAGCAATCAAATGGGAAAACCCTGTGTGACAGTACACACCTGACTGAATGCAGTCACATGGTTGGTACCCCAAGGGCCACCCCTGAAACTCCAGAGAGCAAAGCAACAACGTAGAAAGCCTGCTCTATCTGGTTCCAACAGTATATCAGATAGTCCCCAAGGGAGTCTCGGTGTGAGGCCAGAAAAGGGGGAAAAAATAGACCAAACCAACCTAAAACAAACAAATAAAATGCCACGAAGTGACTTTAGTTCGAATAAAACAAACTACGTCACATGTAATTGGCAGTTTGGTGGGGAAGTTTCTGCCTTATTTATTCATCCATGTCTAACACTCCTGCTCTGAAACGTACCACGCTGGGGGGCTGACACAGGCAGAGAAGAGCCTGCCTCTCCACCCAGAGGACATAGCACAGGAGGGGACAATGACAAGTGATCAGTGTCCCTGTAGGTTCTCAGGGCCCACAGGGGGTCCAGGGAAGGCTGAGTGGAGGAGGCAGTGGTAACACCTCACATTCTTTTGTAAAATGTTATTATTTGGAGTACACACACATCCATATGCTGGGATTGCAGAAGACTGCCACAATTTCCGGCTGTTTTTTTTTTTTTTTCTTTTGGTTTTTTGAGGTAGGGCCTCACACTAGCTCAGGCTCACCTGGCATTCACTGTGTCATCCCAGGGTGGCCTCGGACTCATGGTGATCCTCCTACCTCTGCCTCCCACGTGTGCCACCATGCCTGGCCAACTTCCACTTTTACTTGGGGTCTGGGGATCTGAACTCAGGTACTTGGAGATGTATGGTGTGCATTTTATCCACTGTGCCATCTCCCCAGCCCTGAACCTTCACATTCTAAGAAACAGGTTCTCCAGCTCATTAGTAACAGCTATTTGACATGGCCACTGAAGGGAGCCATGTGTGTCTGGTAAGGTGAGCTCGTGGTTCTTACCTCCACAGTGATGAACACCTCTTCCAGGTGACTAGCAAAATTTTCCATCTCGATAATCTGCTGTTCCAATTTGAACATGTTTTTGTGAATTTCATCCTGCAACAGAGTCGCACAAAGAAGGTGTTAAGTCCATACTGGCTTTGTTTGTTTGTTTGGTTTTGGTTTTCTGAGATAGGGTCTCGCTCTAGGTCAGGCTGATCTGGAATTTACTATGTAGTCTCAGTGTGGCCTCGAACTCATGGCAATCCTCCTCCCTTTGCCTTTCAAGTGCTGAGATTAAAGGCATGCACTACCACGCCCAGCTCCGTCCCTTTAAAAAAAATTTTTTTGTTAACTTTTAATTTATTTTATTTGAGAGAGAGAGAGAGAATGGGTGCACCAGGGCCTCCAGCCACTGCAAACGAACTCCAGACACATGCGCCCCCTTGTGCATCTGGCTAAAGTGGGTCCTGGGGAATCGAACCTCGAACCGGGGTCCTTAGGCTTCACAGGCAAGGGCTTAACACTAAACCATTTCTCCAGCCCTCCATCCCTTTTCTTTTTTTAAAGTTTCATTATTAAATTTTATTTATTAGAGACAGAGAGAAAGAGAAGGAGAGAGTGAGCGAGAATAGGTGCGCCAGGGCCTCTAGCCACTGCAAACAAACTCCAGACGCATACACCACCATGCGCATCTGGCTTATGTGGGATCCTGGAGAATCAAACCTGGGTCTTTAGGCTTTAGCCCCATCCAGTCTCTAGTAAAGGGCATTTGAGAGTTATACCCCGCCCACCAACTTGACACACAGACTTGCTGTGAGGACAGAGACATTACCTTGGCACTCTCCAGCGCCTTACTGAGCGCGGTCACTTCGTGCCCCCTGTGTTTGTCACTGTCCTTCTCCACAGCTCTTATTGGAGTTTTGCAAGTGACACAGAAGTTGTCAGCAGGTTCTTCCTCGTCCTCCTCCTCCGGGATGACGTAACATTCGTACTCCTCACTGGCACGACCATGTGTGTACCTATAGGCTTCCCGCAAGTCCTGGCACTGGCCAGCCAGGCCTTGCCCCCCATAGGCCAGGTCCTCAGCCTCCGCTGCCTCGCTACCAAGCCGCCAGTCTCTCTGCTCCCTGGCAGGGTCTTGCCTCGTCATCCCATAAGGAGGGTACCCTAACGCCCCCATTCTGTGTTCATCGTCAAACTCGTCTCCTAACTCATGGTCATCTTCAAGTCCGTATAAATGGACAAGTTCATCCACTTCCTCCTGGAGGTGTCTTTGAGCCCTGTCTTCCCCGACCCTTCCTGGCTTGTTGCTCATGTCGGCCTGGACTACTTCTCTCCTAGTTCTGGTGTCTTCTCCTGGGAAGATCTGCAGCCTTTCTTCAGAGTCATACAGATCCATGTGATAAAAATGGAAGTCTCTGGGTACGGTCAGTTCCTCCTCAGCTTCCTCCTCCATTTGTGCAAGAACGACCCAGGACAGTCAGTGGTGAGTACCCTGGCTCCTAGGACACAAGAAAATGGGATCCTTTAAATGTGCTGTTTAATTCATTTTTCTACATTTTTGTTGAGAATTCTATTTAATTTTATGTGTTTGTGGTGTTCATCCATGTCTGTGTTCGCATGTGAGTGGACATGTGTGAATAGGTGCATGTGCACATCTGTGTGCGTGTGTGTGGAGACCAGAAGTCAACCATGGGTGTTACCTTCAGATATACCATCAACTTCTTTTGAGACAGGAGCTCTCATTGGCTTGGGGTTCACTAATTAAATCAGACTGAGTGACCAGTAAGCTCCAGAGATCCATCCGGCTCTGCCTTCATTACCCGAAGATTATGAGCAGACACCACCACCACACCAGCCTTTCACGGGCACTGGGTGCAACTCAGATTCTCGTGCTTACAAGGCAGGTGCTTTACTTATTGGACATTGGACTATCTCCCCAGCCCCAATGTTCACATTGTTAATCCCTGCACTCCTCTTCTTAAACCTTAAGTAAAAATTCCTAAATGCAGCAAACTTTTTAAATTTTTTTATTAATTTGTTAATTTTTTATTAACATTTTCCATGATTATAAAAAAAATATCCCATGGTAATTCCCTCCCTCCCCCCGACACGTTCCCCTTTGAAATTCCATTCTCCATCATATTACCTCCCCATCTCAATCATTGTCCTTACATATATACAATACCAACCTATTAAGTACCCTCCTCCCTTCCTTTCTCTTCCCTTTATGTCTCCTTTTTAACTTACTGGCCTCTGCTACTAAGTATTTTCCTTCTCACGCAGAAGCCCAATCATCTGTAGCTAGGAAATGCAGCAAACTTTTATTTCCATATAAAAATATCCACCACAGGGCTGGAAAGATGGCTTAGTGGTTGGGGCCTTACGTGCAAAGCCTAAGGACCCAGGTTCAATTCCCCAGGACCCACATAAGCCAGCTGCACAAGGTAGCACATATGTCTGGAGTTCTTTTGCAGTTACTGGAGGCCCTGGCACACACCTATTTCCATTCTCTGTCCCCCTCTCTCTTGCTCAAATAAATAAAAGCTTTAAACCGGGCGTGGTGGTGCACATCTTAAATCCCAGCACTGGGGAGGCAGAGGTAGGAGAATCATTGTGAGTTCAAGGCCACCCTAAGACTACATAGTGAATTCCAGGTCAGCCTGAGCTAGAGTGAGACCCTACCTCGAAAAAAAAATTTTAATTAAAAATTTAAAAAAATATATCCATCACAAAAAGTTCAATAGCAAAAAGATTTTTGCAAAAGCTGAATGTTAGGAGAGTAGTGCAGAAAACTAGGAATCTGTACACTGTTATAGGGTACAAAGTAGACTTCAGAACAACAACTTGGAGAAAGCCTTATGATATTTGGTTAAATAACCAGCTTTTTCATTAGATATAAAGTATGTATTGGCAGGGTGTGGCTATGGATGCCTGCAATCTCATTTTACGAGAGGAAGGCAGGTGGTTCAGGAGTTCAAGGCCAGGCTAGACTACATGAGACAGTGTCTCAGAGAAAACAAACAACAAAAAGTAATAAAAATCCAATATTTTATATGCTAACTTAAAACTTAATAAAAAACTAAATTAAGATGTCCGCTATATTAATGGAGCTATATAAAATCTACAACATTTTAATAGTAATAAATAGTTGTAACTATAACTTTCTTAAAAAATATTTTATTTATTTACTTGAGAGAGAGAGAGAGAGAGAGGTAGATAATGGGCATGCCAGGGCCTCTAGCCACTACAAACGAACTCCAGATGCACACGCCACCTTATGCATTTGGGTTACATAGGTAGTGGAGCACTGAACCTGGTTTCTTAGGCCTCGTAGGCAAGCACCTTAACCGCTAAGCCATCGGTCCAGCCCCCAAGTACCACTTTTTGAGTATTGCCTTGTTCCCTTTCATCCATGCAGGCATTATCCTTACCCACTGTACAGATGAAGAAACTAAACTCCAAAAGGCACTGAGTAACCCAAGAGGGTGTCTTGGACAAGGTTACATGGTAAATTGCTGAGCTGGGATTTGAGCATAGCTTGTGTGGTGGCCAGGAGACAGATTCTAAATACAGGGAACATAAATGACAGAGGTTTCAGTTGGCCTCTGCAACCTATTGCACATTGCCTAGAGGATGCGACGCCCACAGACAGCTGCACCCAATAACAAAGTACATACTTCAGTTATTTTCAGTATTTCTACATACATACGTAATGATTTCCATAGTTGATTTAAAAATATTTCACCTTGGGCTGGAGAGATGGCTTAGCGGTTAAATGCTTGCCTGTGAAGCCTAAGGACCCCGGTTCGAGGCTCGGTTCCCCAGGTCCCACGTTAGCCAGATGCACAAGGGGGCGCATGTGTCTGGAGTTCGTTTGCAGAGGCTGGAAGCCCTGGTGTGCCCATTCTCAATCTCTCCCTCTATCTGTCCTTCTCTCTGTGTCTGTCACTCTCAAATAAATAAATAAAAATTTTAAAAAATATTTCACCTCATCAAAAAGAAGCCTTAGGGGCTGGGGAGATGGCTTGGCAGATAAGAGCACTTGCCACACAAATATTAGGGCTTGAGAGGGCCTAAGACAGCCTGCGTTTGATCTGTGTGAAAAGCTGGGCATGGCCACGCATACCTGTAATTCCAGTCCTGTGGGAAACAGAAGAATAGCTGGGGCTTACTAGCCAGCCAGTCTGTCTGAAAAGGGCAGCTCTGAGTTCAGTGAGAGACTTTGTCTCAAGGATGTGATATGGAAAGCAATAAAGAAGATACCTGATGCATTCTCCTCTGGCCTCTGCACAGGAGCACACTTCATGCACATGTGCATGTGCACATGCATGCACATATGCACTGCTTTGCTACATCCTACCAGCTTCAAGATGTTTTACCTTTATTTTCAGTCATCTCAATTACTTTGAGACTGGGTTTCATGTACATCCCACACTGGCCTAAAATTCATTTTGTAGCCATAGATGACCTTGAACTTCTGGTCCTTCTGCTTCTACCTGGGATTACAGGCATGTGCCACCATACCTGGTTTATGTGGTACTGGGGACTGAACCCAGGACTTTGAATTATATCCCCACCCCAGCTCTTCAAAGTAACTTTGTGTGTGTGTGTGTTTTTGAGGTAGAGTCTCACTCTAGCTCAGGCTGACCTGGAATTCACTATGGAGTCTCAGGGTGGCCTTGAACTCATGGCAATACTCCTACCTCTGTCTTCTGAGTGCTGGAATTAAAGGTATACGCCACCATGCCCGGCTTAGAAAAATTTTCTTTAAACCAGGTGGCTCATACTTTTAATCCCAGCACTTGGGAGGCTTTGCAGACAAGTGCCTTAATCATTAAGCCATCTCTCCAGCCCTCTTCACAGTCACTTTTAATTTCCCTTTTGGTTTTTTATTGTAACTATTTGTTATTTGGGAATGTGTTATTTAGTTTCCTCATGTTTGTGAATTTTCAACATTTATATTATTAACTTCTTTTTTTTTCAGGTAGGGTCTCACTATAGGCTGGCTAACCTGAAAATCACTCTGCAGTCCTAGGCTGGCCTTGAACTCACAGTAATCCTCCTATCTCTACCTTCTGAGTGCTGGGATTAAAGGTGTGTGCCACTATACTTGGCTATGTTATTGATTTCTAATTGCATTCCATGGCGGCTAGAGAATATATTTTGCATTTTTTAAAAATATTTTTATTTCTATTTATTTATTTGACAGGGGAGAGAGAGAGAGAGAGAAAGAGAGAGAATGTGTATACCAGGGTCTCTAGTCACTGCAAACAGACTCCAGACACATGTGCCACATGTGCATTTGACTTATGTGGGTACTAGGAAGTGAACCTGGATCCTCAGGCTTTGTAGGCAAGCACCTAAACTGCTAAGCCATCTCTTCAGCCCATATTTTGTATTTTTAAATGTCATTTCTACCTTTTAAATTTTCATTAAGATTTGTTTTATCAGCAGACAGATGTGCTACTCTTTTTTGGGGGGAGGGATAGGGTCTCACTCTGGCCCAGGCTGACCTGGAATTCACTGTGTAGTCTCAGGGTGTCCTTGAACTCACAGCAAGTGCTGGGATTAAAGGCATGCATCACCTTGCCCGGCCAGATGTGCTATTCTTAAAAATGTTCCCAATGCCCTTGGAAAGAGCTGCTTGTGATGTTGAGTGGAATGCTCCTCAACTGCCTGAAAGGCATTTTCTTCCAAGCATGGTAGTACACACTTGTAATCTAAGCATGCCAGGAAGCTGAGGCAACAAGGTTGTAGGTCAGAGATGAGCTTCAGTAACACAGTGAGACTCTCAAAAAATCAGTAGGAGCTGGGCATGGTGGCGCACCCCTTTAATCCCAGCACTCGGGAGGCGGAGGTAGGAGGATCACTGTGAGTTCGAGGCCACCCTGGGATTACATAGTAAATTCCAGGTCAGCCTGAGCTAGAGTGAGACCCTACCTCAAAAAACAAAAACAAAAACAAAAAAATCAGTAAGAAAAAAACATTTCCTATGAAATCAAGAAACATTAAGTTACAACAGGAGAGTAACAGCAAAGTTAGTAAGGGAACTCTTAAGGATGCACGAGGCAGTGGGGATGTTCTTAACAAAGGACAGCCCTGACAGAGAATCGGAACTCGTTGAAGAAGTTATGATCACAGCCCACACTATGGTAAGTACGTTCACTGAATGGTAGTGTCCACAGCTGAACCACAGGTGCTGGACAGGAAAGAAAAAAACACATGGAGACCCAGGCCAGCCAAGGTGAGCAGAGGGAACTGGAATCCCTGCTATAGGCAGGTACATTAGAAAGGCCAAGGAAGGGGCTGATCAGACTGCCTAAGAGATGTAAGCTACAAACACCTTGATGGCCTGTTCTCACCTTGACCCTCATAAATCACACAAGGTGATCAATAGTGGTCATTTTAAGTCATTAAACTTTGGTATAATTTGTTATATGATAAAACATGCATGATTCCAGCCTAAAAATGATCTTCTTTCTACCTGCCTTTCCCCTTGTGCTACCATTTCCCCCTCTCCTTGGTTCATGTTCAGGCTCCTTCAATAAGTGGTATTGAATTTACGGGTCTTCAGATTGTGGCTCATGCTCATGAGACTTTCCAACGGGAACATGAGCATGGATAGTTTGAAGAGCTGTCAGTTTCAGATCAGCTTATATTTAATCTTCTCTAGAGTTGCTTTGCCTGGGAACAGGTTAGTGTTTGAGGCCTTACACAAATTCTTTTTTCCCAAGAGCCTTTCTTCTCTTTATTATAAAAATAAAGATACTTCTTTTTCATTATGAATATTACATTGTACAGTGAGATCTCATTGCTTTGGAATTTAAAAAACCTCCAGAGGACTAAATAAAGGGACAATTTTATGTCAAGTTGGTGTCAATACTGAGAAAGTGAGTGACATTAATGAATGGGTAAGCACATTTTTCCAACTTAAGTGGTTTCCAGTTCTTTGCATCCAACAAAATTGCAAGAGGATCTAAGTCAGCTGATATAACATTAGAAATAAATTTTCATGATAGGATATTATATAATTTTGACATACATTTCAGAAAGAATTTAAAGAATGTAGTGACATTGCTAGAAATTGCTTCCTTTCCCATCTACTCATACAGGTGAGCAAGATCACTACATGTTTACATCAACAAAGTGAAAACAGGAAGACGACTCATTCTAGTTCCTGTTGTATTCTAGAATGTGTAGTCTTCAACCATGGATATGAGGTGTTTTCTTCTTTTTAAAGAAAGTCTTATTCACTGCATTAAGAGGCACATTTTCAAAATAATTACCAAAATTTGCAATGTATACATGCTGTTTTGTTTATATTTGACTAAAAATTATATTGGTAACTTTATTCAGAAGAAAGATCTTAACATTTAGAAACTTAAGATTTTTAAGGAAATAAGAGAATCTCAAGTCATATATGTGTATTTTTTTTTAATTTTTATTTATTTATTTGAGAGCGATAGACACAGAGAGAAAGACAGAGAGAGGGAGAGAGAGAGAATGGGTGCGCCAGGGCTTCCAGCCTCTGCAAACGAACTCCAGACACGTGCGCCCCCTTGTGCATCTGGCTAACGTGGGACCTGGGGAACCGAGCCTTGAACCGGGGTCCTTAGCTTCACAGGCAAGCGCTTAACCGCTAAGCCATCTCTCCAGCCCAGAAGTCATATATGTGTATTTTTAAGTGTTTCTGTGTGTGTATGTGTGTGTGTGTGCAAACGTGCATGGGCATGTATACCATGGCAAGTGTGTGAAGGTCAGAGAACAAGTTCCAGACATATGTGCTCCACCTTGAGACAGGGTTTCTTGTCTCTACAAATGAACTCCAGACTTAGCTCGTCCATGACCTGTGGGTTCTCCCACCTCCTATTTTTGTAGGCACATTGGGATCAGAGACACATGTTCCACTTTGCATCCAACTTTACATGGGTGCTGAGGAATTGAATTCAGGCCATCAGGCTTTGTAAGCAAGTGACTTTAGCTGCTGAGGCATCACCCCAGCTCTATATGTATATCTTCTTGTACAGAAGAATCATGATAACCAATAAATGACTTAGAAAACATTGCTAGTACAAAGTTCTGTTAACTTGTGAAATGGAAATACATGTTCAAAAAGAAAGAACAATATAAAATTTCTAATGTTACAGATGAGCTTTGTTTTACATTTTTAAACAATATTTTATCAAATTTAAGTACCATGAGTTCTTTGAATACATTTTAAAAGTTAAGAAGTGGGCTGAGGAAATGGCTCAGAGGTTAAAGTCACTTGTATGCAAAGTTTGTTGGCCCAGGTTCAACTCCTCAGTACCCACATAAAGCCAAATGCAAAAGGAGGCACAAGTGTTTGCAGTATCAAGAAGCCCTAGTATAACACACACACATAAATAAATTAATTAATTAAATTAAAATATTTTTAGAAGCAAGTGTGGTTGTGCATGCTTTTAATCCCAGCACTCAGGAGCCTGAGGTAAGAGCCTGGGGTAGAGCAAAAGCCTACCCCAATAAACATAAGATAAAACATAAATAAAACATAAGATAAAAGTTTGTAGAGCTAGGTGTGGTGGCACATGCCTGTAATCCCAACACTTGGGAGGCAGAGGTAGGAGGATCTCCATGAGTTCAAGGCCACCCTGAGACTACACAGTGAATTCTAGGTCAGCCTGAGCTAGAGTGAGACTCTACCTTGAAAAATAACAAAAAAATCTTTAGAAAATAAGTTTAAAAACAAAAGGTTATGAAATAATTTTATTTGAAAACATGAACATTTATGATATATCATAAAGCATATCTTTCCAAATATTTTACATTTTTAAAAATAATATCTTTATTAAGATATAATTTACAGCCAGGCATGGTGGCACACACATTTAATACCAATACTTGAGAGGCACAGATAGGAGGATCACTGTGAGTTCAAGGCCAGCCTGGTACTACAGAGTGAGTTCTATGTCATCCTGGGCTACAAAAAGATATAATATTTATACCACAAAGTTCACCCTTCTCATTATACAGTTAGTAGTTTTTAGTATATTTGTAGAGTTGTGCACCTGCCAACAGTATGTAGTTCCAGAAAATTATTTTGATGCAAGACAGACTGCCCTTTTTTTATATGTGAGAGAGTGAGATCAAGACTGAGAGGGGTGAGGAGAGAGAGACAAAGAGAGAGAGAGAGAGAGAGGAAGAGAATTGGCACACCAGGGCCTCTAGCCACTGAAATTGAACTGCAGATGTGTATGCCACCTTGTGAGCATGTGCAACCTTGCGTACTTGCATCACTTTGTGTGTCTGGCTTACGTGGGACCTGGAGAGTCAAACATGAGTCCTTAGGCTTTGCAGGCAAGTACCTTAACCACTAAGCCATCTCTCCAGCCCTCTAGAACATCTTTGTTGTGTAAGATGGATGCATATCCGGGTGTGGTGGCTCAAGCCTGTAATCTCAGCACTCAGAAGGCACATATAGGAGGATTACCAAGGAGTTTGAGGATAGCCTGGACTATCAAGTGAATCTCAAGTAAGCCTGGATACAGTATTGGACTGTATCCAAAAGCTCCCCTCAAAAGAAATAATTGATGTACAAGTTGCCAGCTCCACTCTGTCCTGTCCTGAACTAACCTGGACCACCTGCAGGACCTGGTCTATTCCCTGGTTGGGAGACGAGATAAATAAAAGGTAGGCTTCCAGAGGCAGCATCATCAAGCAAGTGGCTCCAGGCATCGGCACCAGTATTTTACCTCTGTAGCATCTCGCTCCTAGAGTCCTGGCTCTGGTCCCATGTGCTAAAATCAGTTTCTTTCTGTAGCTGTAGTAACACTCCTGAGTGTCATCATCTAGGCAGAAACCTTCCTCAAAAACATATTGTCCCTCACAGTCCATGAGCCCAATAGCCCTTGCATGTGGGTGTCCCTGCCAAGCTCTCAACAAAGGCAGTCAGAAGTATAGTCTAGGGCTGGAGAGATGGCTTAGTGGCTAAGCGCTTGCCTGTGAAGCCTAAGGACCCCGGTTGGAGGTTCAATTCCCTAGGACCCACGTTAGCCAGATGCACAAGGGGGCATACATGTCTGGAGTTTATTTGCAGTGGCTGGAGGCCCTGGTGCACCCATTCTTTCTCTCTTTCTCTATCTGCCTCTTTCTCTCTCTGTCTGTTGCTCTCAAATAAATAAATAAAAAGTAACAAAAAATTTAAACAAAAAGAAGTATAGTCTACTATCTTTTTTTTTTTTTTTTTTTTTTAGGTTGAGTCTCACTGTAGGCCAGACTGACCTGGAATTAGTCTCAAGGTGGCCTCAAACTCACATCGATCCTCCCACCTCTGCCTCCTGCGTGCTGGTATTAAAGGCTTCACTCCCATGACCAGCTAAAAAAGTCTGCCATGTTGAATTCAAGGGGGTGACTCCATCACTGGCAAGTTTCAACTGCCCTGGATCCCAGGCACCTTCATTCCCTAGCTCCCAGTCTCTAATCTCTACAGGACTTCTGTGTTCCTTCTGAATCCTCTCAGTGTCCTCCATTTCAGTCCCACCCTAGACCTTGGCTTAGGCTGCTTTCTGTTGAGAGCATCCCCTTCCCCTCACTATTGCCCCTGACCACCTACCTGCCCCACCCAGCCAGTGCCCACCTTACTCTCCATGAGGATTAGCCTTCCATAATAATGTGACACCTGTCTTCTCAAGCACTGACTCATGAATATGAACTTTGGACCTGCACCCTGAATCTTCCAGATAACCTTTCTTCTGTCCCCAAGGCCACTGACCTCTACATTCAGACAGTCCTGGGTTTGCTTTATGTCTCTAATGTTACCCATGTGACGTTAGAAAAAACAAAACAAAACTGTAGGTTTCACTTTCATGGACTATAAAACAGCTTTTTTTCCCCCTATAAAGTGTCCACCTGATAAGGTTGATATGTAGATTCAATAATGTATGTAAAGTATTTAATATAGTACATGGCTCAAAGTAAGTCCTCACCAAATGTTAAATTGTTACTATCATCATCATTATTTGGACCAGAATCTCCCAGTTTAGAAGCCTTCTATTTCACTCTGGAGGATGGAAGAGAAAGGCCATTGTGGCTACAGAAATGTGGAATAATCTGTAACCACTGGGAGAACATTTGGCCCTTGAAAGCAACTGATGGTAGGAGGCAACGCAGAGGCAGAGCCAGCCTCAGAAGCAGACGCAGACTCTGGCTATGAAGGTCTCTGTTCCTTCCACTCGAAAGTCCCTGGGGCCTAGGCAGAGATATACGATGTTCTAGGGGTAGAAGGTCCCTAACCCAGTCTCCAGATTCCAGGACAGCAAAGCTGTGTTCCTGAGAAGACCTGGGGCTTACTTTTGGTCAGTTTCCCTTAATCATAACTGCCCTGTCTAGCCTTGTTCCGAGTGCTAGACACACAGCCAGCAGGCAGAAGAGAACTTGGATCCAAGCCCAGGTTTCTTACGGATCGAGGAACAACCCCTAAAAATAGCACGGACACCTTCAACTATCTCCTTCCAGCTGCTTGAAAGAACCAGAATTTGGGCAAGAAAAAAAACACCACTGTTGACAAACTGCCATTTTAGAAAGTATGAAATGAAGACTTGAGAAGCAAAGTAACAAATCTCCATATATAATGTACATATTGGGTAGATTTCCATAAAGGGACAGCTAAAAGCAACATTAACAACAAAAAAGATGCTTGCTCATGTCTTATAAGTGAGGTATGTCCTTTGTTTTTGTTTGTTTGTTTTGAGGTAGGGTCTCATTCTGGCCCATTCTGACCTGGAATTCACTATGTAGTCTCAGGTTAGCCTCAAACTCATAGTGATTCTCCTACCTGTGCCTCCCAAGTGCTGGGATTAAGAACCTGTGCCACCATGCCCAGCTCAAAAAAATTTTATTTTACAGATTTTTATTTTATTTTATTGATTTGGGAGAGCGAAAGAGAAAGAGGCCCATAGATAGATGATAGATAGATAGATAGATAGATAGATAGATAGATTCTACAGATCCATCCATATATATATATATATATATATATACATATATATATATATATATATATATATATATATATGTATGTATATATGGAGAGAGAGAGAGAGAGAGAATGGGTATGCCAGGGCCTCTAGCCATTGCAAACTCCAGACACATGCGCTGCCATGTATATCTGGCTTAAGGGGGTACTGGGGAATCAAACCTGGGTCCTTAGGCTTTGTAGGTAAGTGCCTTAACCAGTACGCCATTTCTCTGACCCTCATGGTTTCTGTTGTTGTTTGATTTCTTTTGCTTTTCTGAGGTAGGGTCTCACACTAGCTCAGGCTGAGCTGGAATTCACTATGTAGTCTCAGGGTGGCCTTGAACTCTCTGCAATCCTCCTACCTCTGCCTCCCGAGTGCTGGGATTAAAGGTGTGTGCCACCATGCCTGGCTCAAACCCTTATTTTTTAAATTTTTTTGTTTATTTTTATTCATTTATTTGAGAGCAACAGAGAGAGAAAGAGGGAGAGAGAGAGAGAGAGAGAGAGAGAGAGAGAGAGAGAGGGAGAGAGAATGGGCACGCCAGGGCCTCCAGCCACTGCAAACAAATTCCAGATGTGTGTGCCCCCTTGTGCATCTGGCTAACATGGGTCCTGGGGAATCGAGCCTTGAATTGGGGTCCTTAGGCTTCATGGGCAAGCGCTTAACTGCTAGGTCATCTCTCCAGCCCTCCAACCCTTATTTTTAATTTGATTTAATTTTAATTAAAAAGTCTCCCTCAAAATGTTTGTTTTTTTTTTAACTTTCCGTGAGTCATAGGCACATCTGCGAATCTACTGAAACCTTTAAATTCAACTTCCTACAGGGGTGAGGTGGGCATAAAGGCAGGGATAGCACTTTGCATAGAAGTACAGTGCTCTTTCTTGAAGCCTCTAGCAGTTCTAAAGAATAGCCAAAGAAAACCTGCTTTTAAGTAATAGTTTCACAGCAATACAAAATGGTTCTAATCTGTTTCATAGGTCCAGCCCAGTCTTGAAAGCTCTCCTCAGGAAGAAGCTGTCTGCATAACACATGAAAAGTAGTAACAAAGCCGTTTTTCACTAAGTTGATGAAATTATTATCTATCAACTAGTACAGGCAGATTAATACAAAAGTGTGTCAACTCAATAGTTGCTGTAGCCAGATGATTTCCAAACTGTTCTAGCACATGAGCCTGGTACTAAAAACATGCTAACATGTTGCAGGAATCAACAGCCCCTCCCTGCTTTTATGAGAGCTTTCATGCTTTGTACCAACATCATGTTGGGAATTCCTGTGAATTCAAGAAGGCACAGAAAACACTGATACTACAGGTACAACTGAAACCTGTGCAATTTACACACCATCCCTTCCCGGCTACAGGAAAGATATTGCATTAACATACTGGATTTGTGCTGGGAGTTTCTGATAACACAGATTGCATTAGAATATAACACTTACCCCAAAACTTGCCTGCTAATGTAAGCACCCACAAATTCTTTTAACTCAGAGGACCTGGTTTTTTGCTGAAAAACTGGATCTGTGTTCAGCAGGCTTCCCTTCCTGGTGACCTCTGCATGCCCCACTGGCTGGTCCTGCCTAGTCTACCCCAGGATTCAGCAAGTGGGGTGCTAAAGCTGGATGGTAATATGAGCTGGCTCCTGCTGCAAATAGCAACAGGCGTGCTCTGATTGAAAGCCCAAATATAGCTCTGCCAGGGCTGTCTTGTCACTCCTCAGTGCTCAAGTGTTACTGGGAGAGGTCATATGTTATACTGAGTTACTTCTTTTTTACTGCTGGGGTTGAAACCTGGAACGGAGATGGCTAGCTATGTGTAGAGGGGGTATGGCCATCACAGGGCAAAAGGGAGATGCCTGACAGTCCTGGGCTTTCCCAAAGTGTGTGTGTGTGTGTGTGTGTGTGTGTGTGTGTGTGTGTGTGTGTTCCCAAGGTAGAGTTTCACTCTAGCCTACGTTGTCCTGGAACTCACTCTGTAGCTCCAGGCTGGTCTTGAAGTCACAGCAATCCTCTTACCTCAGCCTCCAGAGCACTGGGATTAAAGGTGTGCACCACCATGCTAGTTCCAAAGTGCTTTAAGAGAGCCCAACTCCAGATGTAATCAAAGGCAGGTCTTTTCTCTCCCATCATCCTTCATAGTGTGCTCAAGGTGGGAGCTCTTCCTCTTTCTAGCAGATCCAGCCAGCCTATGACTTCTGTTCCCTCTCAGGTAACTCAGTAATTGAATGTCCAGTTCTCCAGATTCGTCCAAATGCCAAACCTGGTTTATCAAATGTCAACATCTTCTCTCCTCCTCATCTTAAACATCTTTAGCAGGAAGCTAAAGGGAGAGTCAGATGGGCCTATCATCACCACAGTATACCTAGAGCTGTGGGTTGGATGCCAGGGCAGGAACCCAAAATGATAAGCTGGCTCTATTTGAGTGGCAGCTATAAGAAGTGCTGTTTTTGCACTGGGGACCTGGAAGAGTCTTAGCTCTGATTCTCTCATCTCTAGAGAATCTCATTTTGGAGATCCCTCTCCTGACTCACAGTTTTATTCTGTAGAAACAACAACAACAACAAAACCCCACAAAATATCAGAAAGGCTAAAATAGTATAAAACAGTAGAAAAGACATGTGAACCATGGCTCAGGGGTTTTGTAGAAGAGGAGGCAGAAAAGATTGTAAGAGCCACAGGTTGAGACATCATGCTCAGAGGCATTCCCTTCCCTTCCTCCCCAGTGCTAAACCATGACCCATAGGGATTACCTGCATCCCTGCCGAAGAGTGTCCCCAGTGGAATGGGGGCAGGCCCAAGGGAAAGGGGGTACCAACACATGATGTATTCATATGAAATATGTTGTTAATAATAAAGAAAAATAGTAAACAAACAAACAAACAAAAAAAGAAGAGATGACTCAGCGGTTAAAGCGCTTACCTGCAGGGCCTCATGACCTGATTTCAATTTCCCAGTACCCACATAAAGCTAGATTCACAAGGTGGCACATGCTTTTGGAGTCTGTTTGCAGTGGCTGGAAGTCCTGGCATGCCCATTCTGTCTTCTATATCTCTCTGCTTGCAAATAAATAAAAAACATTAAAAAGTTACTATGGCATGATAATAAACTAAGATAAAATGGAAAAAAGACATGGTGAAAAAGAATACACACACACACACAAAAAGATATTTAAAACATGAATTTAGGGACTGGGGCAATTGCTAAGTTGGTAAAGTATTTGCTGTGTAAGAATGAAGAGCTGAGTTCGATCCTCAGTACCCACAAAAAATGTGAGGAAGGGGCTGGAGAGAAGGCTTAGTGGTTAAGGTGCTTGCCTGTGAAGCCTAAGGACCCATGTTCGATTCTCCAGTCCCACATAAGGCAGATGCACAAGGTGATGCAGTTGTGCAAGGTTGCACATGTGCACAAAATGGTACACACATCTGGAGTTTTATTTCAGTAGCCAGAGGCCCTGGCACGCCAATTCTCTCTCTCTCTCTCATAAAAAATAATAAAAAATGTGAGGAAGTAGTGCCATGTGCCTGTGATTTTAGCATTGGGGAGGCAGAGACAACGGATCCTTGGAGCTTGCTGGCCAGCTAGTCGAGCTGAATTGGTGAGTTTGAGACATGGTAATAAAGAAAGACATTCAATGTCAACCTCTGGCCTCTACACAAGCTGGCTTTCACACGTGCATGCCCACCTGATTGCACACATGAACATACTCTGCCCTCACAAAAACATATTTAGGGCTGGAGAGATGGTTTAGCAGTTAAGGTGCTTGCCTGTGAATTCTAAGGACCCAGGGTCGATTCCCCAGTACCCACATAAGCCAGATGCATATGATGGTGCATGTGTCTGGAGTTTGTTTGCAGTGGCTAGAGTCCCTGGTGTGACCATTCTTTCTGTAGATATCTGCCTCTTCTACTCTCTCACACATAAATAAATAAAATATTGAAAATCACTAAAAATATGAGTAAATCATATTAGTGAAAATGATGTGTTAAAAATAGTTCTGGGGGTTGGGGTGATGGCTCAATGGTTAGAGAGAGTGCTTGCCATGCCAATGTGAGGACCTGAGTTTAGATCCCCAGCACCCAGGTAAAGCATGCAGAGGTAGCCGCAATGGGAGCATCTGTAATCCCAGGGTGTCCACGGCAAGACGGGAGGTGGAGACAGGAAAGCACCTGCATACATATGGCCCAGCTAGCCTGGTGAATGCGGTGGAAAACGACAAGAGCCTCTGTGTCAATGGAATGTGAGGACCAACATCTGAATCATCCTCTGTCTTCTTCCACATGCATGCCGCGACCTGTACATGCCCATACTCACACATGAATGCTCTCACACACACATCAAGATGAAAACGAAAATATTTCTGGGGAAAATAGCCCACTTTGGCTAAAAGATGACTTAGCGACATTGGGAGAGTCTGAGAGCAAGGCCCCTAGCTTCTTTCCGGGCAGGCAGCTTCACATGACCTTCTGCGCAGGTTGCTGGCCAGGTATGTGAAGGTCATGTTCAGAGTGGAGAGATGCCCTTTAACTCTGGGCTGGCTCTCTGTTCTTCATTTGATTTTCATTTCATTCTGGCCAGTTAGCCTCAGGAACAACAGCAAGTTCCAATTCTGGGCATTTCCACTCTTCACAGCTTCTCTCTGCCTCTCCGCTGGCCAGTGGTATACATCTTGGTTTATTCTGTTTCCTAGGCAGGCCAGTGTGTCTTGGTCCTGGTTGGTAAACACATCAGCTATGCCCCACAACTCCACCCCTATATGCAAACAGGATGTCCTCATATTAATACTGGAGTTTTAGGACAAGAGCCTCAGCAGTTCAGCCACCCATCTCAATAGCCAGAGAAAGGAGTAGTGGTGGGCTGCAGAGATGGCTCAGCGGTTAAGGTGCATGCCTGCAAAGCCTAAGGATCCAGGTCCCATGTAAGCCAGATGCACATGGTGGCACCTGCATCTGGATTTTGTTTGCAGTGGCTGGAAGCCCTGGCGCGCCCATTCTCTCTCCCCCTCTCTTTCTGTCTCCAGTAAATAAAAATAAAATCTTTAAAAAAATAAAAAAAGAAAGGAGTAGTGGTAAAGGTCAGAGAAAGATTTAATCAATGTGGCCACACTGGAAACTCCATGACTCCAAATCTGTCTTTAGGGCAAAATGAGAATGTTAGATTTAAATGGGAGAAGAATTGGGGCAAGAGTCAAAAGATACTCATATCTAGGGGCTGTAGAGGTGACTCAGCAGTTAAAGGTGCTTGCTTACAAAGCATGATGGCCCAGTACCCACATAATGCCAGATGCACAAAGTGGAGCATGTGTCTGGAATTCATTTGCAGTGGCAGGGGGCCCTGGCACACCCATACTCATTTATTTTTTCTCTCTCTTTCAGATAAAAATAACATCAGGCCAGGTGTGGTGGTCCATGCAATTAACCCCAGTTGTTGGTAGACAGAGGTAGGAAGATCACCATGAGTTTGAGGCCACCCTGAGTCTACATAGTGAATTCTCGGTCAGCCTGTGCTAAAGCAAGAGCCTACCTCAAAACTCTCCCCCACCCAAAAAAATAGAGGTACTTATAATTAGAAAGCCTTGGTTAAGGTATGGCCTGGTTGATCATATCTCAAGGTGTTAACAAGACATTACTACTTTCATATTTAAAATTTTTTTTTTATTTTGTATTCATTTGAGAACAACAGAAAGAGGCAGATAGAGAGAGTGGGTGCACCAGGGCCTCCAGCCACTGTAGATGAACTCCAGATGCATGTGGCCCCTTATGCATCTGGCTAATGTGGGTCCTGGGGAATTGAGCCTTGAATTGGGGTCCTTAGGCTTCATGGGCAAGCACTTAACCACTAAGCCATCTCTCTAGCCCTGCTTTCTTCTTTTGAGGTGAGTAATGTGCTTCCCACAAGACGATTTCCCATGCTCAGGGGTCAGCCTCAGCATCACCGACAATTGCCCTCTCTGGATCTGGGTGTGTGTATGATGAAGTGACCTGTCCTTCATTTCTTGGTATTGTAAAGGTTTGTGTGTATCATTGATGATCCTCCTGGAGTCCAAGGTGACTGCAGGCTGAAGATACTAAATGGACACCTTCAGACTTTTTTGTAGGGGTCATGTGGACCCAAATGAGTGACGAAGGAATTTTAGGATTCCTCACCAATGCACTAATATATGCCAACATGCAAGTATGATATAGGAATTTGGGATTCCTTTGCCAATGCATCAATATAAGCCAATATACTGATAATTTTACGGTGTCCCTGGATTCTTGTTTTATGAATTCAGAGAACTGAAACCCACAGACCAGAGGGCAATGTTAAGACAGATTTTATGAGATTAAGAGAATGAAAGAGGAACTGGGGAGATTGCTCAGCGGTTAAAGACAGTTGCTTGAAAAGCCTGATGGCTTGGGTTCAATTCCCCAGAACCCATATAAAGCCAAATGCACAAAGTGTCTGGAGTTTGTTTGCAGCGGCACTAGGCTCTGCTGCATCCATTCTCTTTCTCTATCATTCTGTTTGCAAGTAAATAAATAGAAAATGTTTTTAAAATATTTTATTTATCTATTTGAGAGAGAAAGAGGCAGACACACACACACACACACACACACACACACACACAGAGAGAGAGAGAGAGAGAGAGAGAGAGAGGGAGAGAGAGAGAGAGAGAATGGGCATGCCAGGGCCTTTAGCCACTGCAAACAAACTCCAGACACATGTGGCCCCTTGTGCATCTGGCTTATGTGGTTCCTGGGGAGTTGAACCCAAATTCTTAGGCTCCTCAGGCAAATGCCTTAACTGCTAAGCCATTTCCTCAGCCCTACAAAAATTTTTTAAAAAGAAAGAGGAGAGAGTATAAAGAGCTCTTTTCATGAGAAGGTAGGAGAGGGGTAAAGTCCATGGTACAGGGGGCTCCTACCCATGAGAAGGCAAAAGTGAAGTAAAGCCCAGAACTTAAGGAGGAAAGAGTACAGAAACTCCTGCTTGTGAGAAGGCAGAAGTGGGGAGAAGCCCACCCAGAAACCCAAATTGGGGTCATTTATAGGTTCTGAATGGGAGCTAAGCTAACCTGCCCTGACACCAAGTTTTGGGAGCTGAGCTAACCAGCCCCACTGCCAATTCAGGTTTAATCCTTCTAGGAATCTTTATTTTAGGAAAGGGAAATTCCTTCCTAGGGAGATATTCAGTTGAGTTTATGGAAAAGCAAATCTATGACTGAAGAGATAGCTCAGTTGCTAAAGGTGCTTGCTTGCAAAGCCTGAAGGCCCCGGTTCAATTCCCCAGTACCCATGTAAAGCCAGATGCACAAAGTGGTGCATGTGTCTGGAGTTCCTTGGCAGTACCAGGAGGCCCTGGATCTATACTTGTATTTTTTTTCTCTCAAATAAATATAAAAATAAAAAAAACCACAAAACAAATCTAAGGAACTCCTTTAAGCAGCAAGTTATAAGGGAGACGCTGTATCCTCCTCTGACCTCTAGCAAAGTGGAGACTGCAAGAGCAGGCTCAAGAACATTCTCTGCGTCGACTTGGATGGCAGGGGGGAGGCTGTTACCCTAAACTGCCTCATGAGGAAATGCTTTTTAGTAAAAAGCAGTTTCTAAGTGCTTGTATAAAACCTTGGTTGAGAAGCTACCAGCCGTCAGGTGGTCTTGGGTAACATTAGTTTATATGTATCTTAAAAAAAAAATAACTTGGGTGTGTATGATATATTTGCGCGAACGCCCCCCCCCGCCCCCCAGTGTTCGTCCTTGCCTTTCCCCTTGTTTGAAGCAGTGTCTCTTGTTAGCTGGGCCTCCGCTTCCGAGGGTTCCCGTCTCCTACTGGCCCGTCTGCGAGGAGGTTGAGGACGCACCCTCCCTCCTCTGTGTGTGGCTTTAGGTATATTGTGAGGTTCCAAACTCAGGGCCTCATGCTTGCCCAACAAGTGCTTTTTGACCCAGGCCCCCTTGGGAAATGAAGTTGGAACACAGGTTGTATTTAAACATGCTGATGGGTTTAAACATGTTTAAATACGCCAGACAAGATGCTGAAAGCATCCCTAAAATACTGGCAACACTCAATATAAAGCTTGCTGAATTGACAATAAATGTATTTGTGGCTTCGACCTCAGTGCTTGGAGGCCCTCAATAAATATTGCTTTCTTAAAAAAAAAAATTAATGGCTTGATAGCCACAGCTCATTTATGACACTCTAGGGTAAGGAACCCGATGAACGAGGATGGAGTCAGTGGAGTCGCTGTCCTCACCGCAGAGTAGCAAGCCAAGACGTCAAGTCACCCCATGAAATATCTGGCCGATGTCAATCAAGGGCGTGCGAAGGCAGAAAGTGTGCGGGGCGTGCGGAGTCCTTTCCAAGTTCCGGACTCTGACCTGATGGATTTCTGGGTCCGGGTCACGGCAGAGTTTTGGTTTTGTTTTGTTTTTTTCCCATTGGTCGCCGCGGGCCCTCCTTTTCTGTCACCCAGCCAATCCGGGACAGTCCCGCAAGCCAGCCACCCCGAGCCAGGGGGCGGGAGACGCCGGGGCGCTGCCGGGAATTAAGTCTCTAGTTAGAAAAAAAAAAAAAAAAGGGAAAATGTCGCTGGCGGGCCGGGCCGGGGTGCGCCTGGAGGCCGGGCTCCGCTGGCCGCCCGGCGCCCCGGAGCTCGAGCAGCCCGACAGCCTGGAGGGCTGGGTGCCGCTGCGCGAGGACCTCTTCCGGGAGCCCGAGCGGCACCAGCTGCGCTTCCTCGTGGCCTGGAACGACGCGGAGGGCCTGTTCGCCGTCACCTGTCACGACCGCACGGCGCAGCGGCGGCGCGGCCGGCCCGAGCCCGAGACGGAGCCCGAGCCCCAGGCCGCCGCGGCGGCGCCGCCCAGCTGGGCCGGCCTGCTCTCGGCCGCCGGGCTCCGCGGCGCGCACCGGCAGCTGGCGGCGCTCTGGCCGCCCCTGGAGCGCTGCCTGCCGCCGCTGCCGCCCGAGCTGGACGCGGCCGGGCCGGCGCGGGGCGTGGGGCGCGGGCTGTGGGCGCTGGTGTGGCCGACGCGCCGGGGCCCCGGCGAGGCGGCGCTGCAGGAGCTGTGCCGGCAGCTGGAGCGGTACCTGGCTCTGGCGGCCGACGGCTGCGGCGGCCTCACCGTGCGCGACGCGCTCTTCCCGGCGCTGGGCGACGCGGCCGACTGCGAGGGTCTGCGCGAGTTCCGCGAGAGGACGCTGCGCGCGCGCCTGGAGCGGGCCCGAGCGCGGCTGCGCCAGGTAACGCGGCGGCCCTGCGCGCGCCCCGCCGGCGCGGTCCCGGGGGGGGGGGGGGGGTCGCTGGGCACACCCGCCCCGAGCCCCGTGAAGTCAGAAAAAAAAAAAAAAAAACGGGTGCGCCGCTTTTCTATCCTGGCTTTATCGTGGGGTACAGCTGGGGTATTGAAGCCAGGCCCTCGGGCTTTGCGCGCAACTTCCTGTTGTCCCTGAGCCACCTCACAGTCCTGTGTTGTTGTTGTTTTTTAATAATAATAATAATAATTTTTATTATTAATTTATTTGCAAGGAGAGATGGGGAGAGGGAGAGAGAGAAGCCGCTGCAAACGGAACTCCAGGTGCATCTGGCTTTACTTGGGATACTGGGGAATGGAACCTGGGCCCTTAGACATTGCAAGCAAGTGCCTTAACTGCTGAGTCATCCTTCCAGCCCCTCCGATTATTCTTCTTCTTACTATTTTTCTGGAAGACAGGATCTCATGCTGTAGTTCACGCTGGCATTTTATTAGTAGCTACGCTCCTGCCTCAGCCTACCAAATGGTGGGCTTACAGGCAGGCACCGCCATTCTCAGCTTAGCTCACAGTTAGTTTCTTTGCAGTTGTGAACCTGCCCTTGACCTTTCCCCTGAAGATAGTGGCCGAGCAGGATGATGTGATTGGGAAAGGCCAGACACATTGGAAGCACAGCTGAAAACAGTGCATGCGCATAGAAGATAAAATGAACCCAAATGAAGAAATTCCGGGTTCTCTAAGGAGAATCAGGAATGGAGACAAAATGTTTTGGAGGATCGAGTGGCTTTCAGAAAATAGGATTTTATTTTTTAAGCCTACAGGAAGTGAGCTGTGCTCATTAACTTGGAATGGCAGCAAGAGGGCACTTTTAATCTTGGAAAGAGGGAATAGTTCATTTCATTTTTGAAGGGTAAACAAGCAAAGTTTTATTGAAAGTGAAAGGAAAGGAAAGCTCTCCGTGACAGAGAGGGGTCCTGGGGAAATGGGTGGCCTATAATTCATTTATTGAGTGGCAAGCTTCCAGAGCATAAGGGGGATATCACAAAGGACTGAGGAGGACGTATGACTTACGGAGCAGTCATTTCCTGAGGAGAGCTGAGAGGTGCTTCATTCTATCCTGGACATATCCTGTTGTTTTTTTCTTGTTATGGGCTATTATTAATCAATAATTTTCCTCTGCTTTTTTTTTCTTGGTTTTTCAAGGTAGGGTCTCACTCTAGCTCAGGCTGACCTGGAATTCACTCTGCATTCTCAGGGTGACATTGAACTCATGGCGATCTTCCTACCTCTGCCTCCTGAGTGCTGGGATTAAAGGTGTATGCCACCATGCCCAGCTTCCCATACATTCTTTTTTTTTTTTTTTTTTTTTTTATTTGAGAGTGACAGAGAGAAAGACAGATAGAGGGAGAGAGAGAATGGGCGAGCCAGGGCTTCCAGCCACTGCAAACGAACTCCAGACGCGTGCGCCCCCTTGTGCATCTGGCTAACGTGGGACCTGGGGAACCGAGCCTCGAACCGGGGTCCTTAGGCTTCACAGGCAAGTGCTTAACCGCTAAGCCATCTCTCCAGCCCCCATGCATTCTTATGAAGAAGGAATTCAGTCACATTTGCAGTTTTTATTTATTGGTTTTTTTGAGGTAGGGTTTCACTCTAGCCCAGGCTAACCTGGAATTCACTATGTACTCTCAGAGTGGCCTTGAACTCGCTGGTGATCCTCCTACCTCTGCCTCCTGAGTTCTGGGATTAAAGGTGTGTGCTGCCACGCCTGGCTTCATTGCAGTATTTTAATTGCTGTACATCATCTCAAGTTTAATATAGAGTAAGTTTTTTAAGCTAAAATGGTTTTATGAAGAGAGTCTCTTAGTGAGGTCTTTTTTGTTGGTTTTGATACAGGTCTCACCCTGTAGCTCAGGCTGGCCTCAAACTCCTAGAAATCCTCCACCAGGCCCAGCGCATTATTCTGTGTATTTTATGTAACGTTTACACACCTACTTCTCTTGTGCTGTTTTCACTATGAGGAACAACAAAGAATTTTCAAGCCAGCTGGTTTATGGCCTTAAGTTGATATTTTTATATCAAATTTGGTTATTTATCTTTGTGGTAGTGGGGATGGAACCCTGGGCCTGTTGCATGCTAGGCAAGCTTTCTACCATTGCGCTATATCCCCAGCACTATATCCCCAGCTGTCTTTATTTTAAGACAGAACCTCAGTAGGTTGCTGGCTATGAACTCTGTAGCCCAGGCAGGCCTATCTCATCTCTCAGTACTCTCCTCCTATCCCTCTACAGTCCAGACTCCGCCACCTCATTCCATTTCTGGAACTTGCCTTGCTTTCTATATCCTTTGGTTGGTTCTCCTTCCTTCCTTCCTTCCTTCCTTCCTTCCTTCCTTCCTTCCTTCCTTCCTTCCTTCCTTCCCTCCCTCCCTCCCTCCCTCCCTCCCTCCCTCCCTCCCTCCCTCCCTCCCTCCCTCCCTCCCTCCCTCCCTCCCTCCCTCCCTTCTTTCTTTCTTTCTTTCTTTCTTTCTTTCTTTCTTTCTTTCTCCCCCCCCCCTTTCCTTCTTTTTTCGAGGTAGGGTCTCACTCTAGTCTAGGCGGACCTGGAATTCAGTATGTACTGTCAGGCTGGACTCATGTACACAGTGATCTTCCTAATTCTCTCTCCTGAGTGCTAGAATCAAAGGTGTGTGCCACCATGCCGGACTGTTTTGGTCATTTCTTGAAGTACTCTTCTTTGAGAAAATTCGTCCCTCCAGCTTGGCTAAATCAGTGGTGCCCTTTTATGCTGTGTCTCTTCAGGAAACCTTCTGGCTCCCAGGGTGACTCAGGGCCCTGCACTTATCCAAAGCTCATCTTGCTGCCCTAGCCTCCCAAAGTAGCTGGAATTGCAGGCCTGTGCCACCTCCTGCCTTAACTTGCCAAAACAGCTGAATTTGACACCAGATCTAGCTCAACCTTGGCTCTCGATCCTTGATTTCTCATAGAAAAGTGGTATCTTCTTATACTCTACATACTGTATATGTGGTTATTATTGGAAAAGTTATGTTTTTCCCAAATTGAAGTTCATTCCTAGGTACTTATAGTGCTGATATAGTTCATACTCAGCTAAGTAGCCACACTTGTGTAATTCACCTGTTTTTCTGGAACTTAAAAAAACAAAACAGAGTAGACAGGGGAAATACAAAGCAAACCATGTCCATGGAAGTGTATGTGGTTTCTCTCTCTCTCTCTCTCTCTCTTTGAGACATGGTCTTTTGCTGAGCTCAAGACTCATCGATTTGGCTAGACTTGCTAGTCACCCAATTCCAGGGATCCTCCTGTCTCTGCCGCTCCAGTGGTGTGATTACAGGTGTATGCTATCTCAACTGGAATTTTATATGGGTGCTGAGATCCAAACTTATAGCCTCATGCTTATATGCAAGCCATTTACCCACTGGGCCATTTCTCCAACCCCGCCCTTCCTCCCACCCTCTCTCCTTCTCTCCCTCCCTTCATTTCTCCTTGTGTGCCATGTGATATGTCCATGTGGTCTTGTGTGCGCGTGTGTGTGTGATGTGTGCATATATCTGTACTCTTGTGGCACTCTATGCACTCACCTGCAGCGGGGCACACTCACCTGTGGTGGCTAGAACTGAGCATCAGGTGTCCCCTCCATAGCTCTGCTGCCTGCTCTTATTTGAGCTAGAATCTCTTATTGATCCTAGAGTTTGCCTTTGTGTGTGTGTATGTGCGCTCTGGCAATTCTTGGGTCTTTGCCCCTCAAGGGACTGTGGCCATATCGAGCTGTTTATGTGGAAATGAGTGATTGAACTGGAGCAGTCTCTGAGGCCTCCTCTGTCCCTTTTGCTTACATAGGAAGTGCTCCTAACTGCTGAGCCATTTCTTCAGCCCTTTTGTTGAGACAGAGCTTTGCTTTGTAGACCAGGCTGACCTGGAACTCACTGTTTAGCAAGCTGGCTTTAAACTTGCAGCAATTCTCCTGCCTCAGCCTTCGGAGTATGGGGATTATAGGCATGAGCCACCATACCTGGCTAAGTCTCCCTATTATTAAATAGTCTTTAAAAACAGTGTCAGATGACTGTGGGAATACTCTTCCATGGACATGCCATAATTTGTTGAACCACTTTGATTTTATTGGGCATTTTGGTTGGAGGACAATAACATTTCATGTTTGGTCAGTATTTCAATTTGATATATTGAAGTTCAGAACATTCAATTTTGTTTGGTAAGATTTTTAAAATACTGTCAAGATTGGCACTTTATCAACATTTTGTCTTCCAGGTGCTTCAAGGACATGGAAAAGCCAACACCATGGTAGCATTAATGAAAGTTTATCAAGAGGAAGATGAAGCATATCAGGAATTAGTTACCATGGCAACTATGTTCTTCCAGTATTTACTGCAGCCATTTAGGGATATGCGAGAAGTTGCAACTTTATGTAAGCTTCACATTTTGGTATGTTTCCTATTTTTATTAGACTTACTACCTGTTATATATTACTTCTTTACTCACAGTTAAGGCTCAATCTGCATTTTCATTATTATGTTGAGAGAGTATTATGGCTCTTTTTTTGAGAAAATGTCTCATATAGCCCATGCTGGTCTTGAACTCACTATGTAGCTGACCTTGAATTCTTTATCCTCTTGCCTCAATGTACACATTATGGAAGTGTAGGCATTTGCCACCATCCTGGGCTTTGAACATGTGTGAGTGTGTGTGTGTGTGTGTGTGTGTGTGTGTGTGTGTGTGTGTATTATTTGTTTTTCAAGGTAGGGTCTCACTGTAGGTCAGGCTGACCTTAAATTCACTATGTAATCTCAGGGTGGCCCTGAACTCACAGTGATCCTCCTACCTCTGCCTCCTGATTACTGGGATTAAAGGCGTGCGCCACCACGCCTGGCTTTGAATGTATATTTAACTTAGTTTTAAAAGTTTGGACTGACAGTGATGTTCTATGATACAGCATGTGCAAGTACCTGGACTGACCCAGTACCAAAAAGTTCTGCCTCCCCCCTGAAAAAAAAAACCCCAAGAAAACCCCCACCAAAACAAAATAAAATGAGCCAAGCCTGATGGCACAGGCCTATAATTTTAGCTACTCAGCAGGCTGAAGAAGGAAGATGGAAGTTCAAGGGCTACCTGGGTAACACAGAGAGACCTTGTTTGAAAATAAAGAATAAAAAAGGATTTAGGATAAGAGCTAGTGGATAGACCACTTGCCAAGCATGTTGGAGCCCTTTATTCACCAGCTTCTCTGCCAAAAAAGGGGATGGGGAGATGGATTAAAAGTCATTTTTGTCATCTCCTCAATACCTTAAGAATTCTGTACATTTTAAAATGTTAAACAATTTTGCTGATGTATTGTTTATAATCAGATGTATTTTTACTTTAGCTTATTTTCTTTTTTTATTTTATTTGTGTGTGTGTGTGTGTGTGTGTGTGTGTGTGTCTGTGTGTGCATGTGTGTGCACTAAGGCCACTTGCTGCTACAAATAAATAGATGCTTGCCCTGAGTCCAGCATACCTTGGTGTCTTGGGAATTGAACCCAGGCTACTAGGGTTTGCAAGCAAGTGACTTTAATCACTGAGCCATCTTTCCAGCCCCACTTTAGCGTCTTTTCTTCTTTCTTTCTTTCTTTCTTTCTTTCTTTCTTTCTTTCTTTCTTTCTTTCTTTCTTTCTTTCTTTCTTTCTTTCTTTCTTTCTTTCTTTCTTTTTGGTTTTCTGAGGTAGGATCTCATGCTAGCTCAGGCTGACCTGGAATTCACTATGTAGTCTCAGGGTGGCCTCAAATTCACAGCAATCTTCCTACCTCTGTCTCCTGAGTGCTGGGATTAAAGGCGTGTGCCTTCACGCCTGACCTTATTTTTTAATCTTTAAGGGCATATACAGATTTCTCAGAAATGGATAAAAATTGAAATGCATGATCATGGATTGTAATTCAGTAATTTAAATTTTAGTAAATTTTCATCATTCTGACTTCATTGAGCATGACTCTATGTAGACAAGTTATTAACATCACTGACTTGTGTCTAAATAGCAATCAGAAGATGTCCAGAGAGATTTCTGGTCTTTTTCTTTGCATGTATATGTGTATGGGGTATGTGTATGTGTGGAAGCCAGAGGTCTGTGTTGGGTATTATCCTCAGTCACTCTTCCACCTGTTGTTGTTTTTTTTTTGAGATGAGGTCTCTCACTAAGCTAAGGATGCACCGATTCAGCTAGACTATCTAGCCAGCAAGTCCTAGGGTTTCCTCCCATCTCTGCCTTCCCAGCATTGGGATTACTAGGTGTGTGCTCTGCTTTTACATAAGTTCTGGAGATCTGAGCTCGTGTCCTCATGTAAGCACTTGACCAACTGATGCATCTTTTCTACACATTGTCTTTACCTCGGCTAGGTTATTGTATTGTGAAAACAGTGCCATGCTGCTCCTGTTTGTGGATAAACATGTTCCGTTCACTGTTTTATACATTTTTTTTGTCATGTGTGTATTTGGTATGGTGTGTGTGATGTGTGGTGTATGTCCTGTGTGTGTAGATGCATGTGCCCAATGTGGATGCCTGCATAGGCCAGAAAATGATGGTGTCCTCTTGTTACTCACCTGTGTATTTCCTCAAGATGAGGTCTTTCTCTTAATCTAGCCCACACTGACCTGGAATTCACTCTATACTCCCAGGCTGGCTTTGAACTCACAGAAGTCCTCCTATACCTTTGCCTCCTGAGTATTGGGATTAAAGGCATGCCCCACCATACCTAGCCCTGCCTTTCTTTTATTACTGAATGAATGAATGTGCCAGAGCCTCTTGCCAATACAAACAAATGCCAGATGCATGTGCCACTTTCTTTTCTGGGGAATTGAACTCAGACTCATAGGCTTTGCAAGTAGGCACGTTTAACCACTGAGCCATCTCTCTTGCTGTCTTCTTTTTTTCTTTAGTTAAAAAAATATTTTTTTGTTTGTTTTTTTTTTGAGGTAGGGTCTCACTCTAGCTCAGGCTGACCTGGAATTCACTATGTAGTCTCATGGAGGCCTCGAACTTACAGTGATCCTCCTACCTCTTCCTCCCAAGTGCTGGGAGTGGAATTGCTGGGTCACATGATAAGTTAATGTTTAACTTGTTCTACTTGTTTATTTTTAAACTTTTTATTGACAACTTCCATAAATATAAACAATATGCCATGATCATAATCCCCTCCTACCATCTTCCCTTCCCCCCAGGCCCCCTATTGAAAACCTTATTTCCAACTACTCTTCTATTTTGATATCATCTTTTTTTGTTGTTCATTTTTATTTATTTATTTGAGAGTGACAGAGAGAGAAAGAGGCAGATAGATAGAAAGAATGGGCGCGCCAGGGCTTCCAGACTCTGCAAACGAACTCCAGACATGTGCGCCCCCTTGTGCATCTGGCTAACGTGGGTCCTGGAGAATCGAGCCTCGAACCGGGGTCCTTAGGCTTCACAGGCAAGCGCTTAACTGCTAAGCCATCTCTCCAGCCCTCATCATTTTTTTTTACTCCTATTATACAGGTCTTGCATCAGCCACTGAAAGGTCATTAATATCTAGGCCACTTTGTGTCTGAAGACAGTATTACAAAGCACTCCTCCCTATCCTTTGGTTCTTACATTTTTTTCTGCCTCCTCTTCCACAATGGTACCTGAGCCTTGGAGGGTGTGATAGTGATGCCTACCATTAAACACTCCACTGACACTTTTCAGCCCTTTGGTGAGTTTTGAGGCATTGCAGTGGTCATTACCATCTAAAAGTGAGGGAACACTAATATATGGGGTTACACATAAGTGTTTAGAGGGCAGTTTGGTGGGTGTAATATATGCATTTAGCCAGACAACAGTAGTAGTTTTCCCCCTACGTCTTCTGATCTCTGAAGCCATAGGCTTTTGATTAGGTTTGCAGTACCAGGCAAGAATTCCCTCTTATGGAGCAATCCTTAAGTCCAATCAGAATGCAGTAGGGTTCACCCATAACAGACAAGCCACTATTACACCAGTTGGTAATAGCCTGTAATGTTTTGGGAGCATCAGGGGCCTCCCTGACCAAACCAGGGGTATCCCATCCCTGGCACTGAAATTTTCTTGTAAGAATCTATGGCTTTTGGATATAGCATTATCTACCCCCACAGGGTATTTCTGCCCAGATTCTTGCTTTATAAGCATATATATTATTAGCTAGCAAAGAAGTAGGTTTCTGTCGGCTTATTCATAACATCTTCAGTTTTGATTAACCCTCCTTCCACAGCCTCCTCTCCTCAGTCCTTCCCCTGAACCTACTTTTGTAGGTTATTTGTTTTTGATACAGGCTCTTTCAACATAGTCCTAATTGGCCTGGCGCTCACTATGTGGCCCAGGCTGGCCTTGAACTCACTGCATTCCTTTTTCCTCAATCTCCCAAGTGCAAGAATTACAGGTATGTGCCAGCATTCCTGTCTCCAATGTTTGTTGTCTTTCTTTTTTTATTCCAGCTATCCTCATGGGTATGAAGAGGTATTTCATTGTAGTTTTATTCGCATTTCTCTGATGGCCAACCTGACTATACAATATCACTGAACCATGCTTTGTAGAAGGAATTAGATCCCAGATGACATAGTAGTGCATGTCTTAATTTCAGGTGTTATAACAATGTACTGAAAACTGGGCAATAGGATTTTTTTTTTTTCCATACTTCTGGTGACTGTGAAATCCAAGTTCAAGGTGCTAATAGATCTGCTACCTGATGAGGGCTAGCTTGCTAGTGTTTAGATGGGGTCTTGCTGTGTCCTTTCACCATGATGTGCTTAAAGATCTGTGTCTACTTTCCTTTTCATAACCTACAAGGCCTCTAACCCCTCCCCCCACGCACATGACTTAACACCAGTATCCTCAAGGATTTAGGTTCAACATAGGAACTTTGGAGGACACAAATATTTAGTCCATAGGAGTGAACATCATGATCCTGAATATGCATATTTGAATATCTTTTGGGTGTTGCCTTTTTCCTTTAGAAAAGTTTGATGGTATTGAAAAGCTTTGTGCCATGTTCCTCACAGAAATTGCAGCAGCACTTAGGTGCTGTGGACCCCACCTGTGTGAATGCCACACCCCACAGCTCTCAGTTAAACAGCTGTGCCGTGTTAATAATGACATGTGGCAGCCCTGCTCTCTGGGAACAGTCATTCTGGTAACGCAAAGTGTTAGGTACTTTTCCCATCCGCCCCAGTGCCGGGCTCCTTCCTGGGCAGGTAGTGCCCAGGCCTGCTGGTTCCTCCCTAGGGTTTGAGGGGATGATGAACGACTCAGAAACCTCTCCTGGCCACCGGAGAAAAACCACACTGAGTCGGGAGTCTTTTCGATGCAGGAACTCGCAGAAACAACTTGCTTTATTACTCTGAGCAGTTGCCTATATCTCATTGGGGACGAAGGTGGGGATTTTAGGATGGGGGCAGAGATAAGGGCCTACTGTAAGCTGTAACTATTGAAATGTTAATTACAATTGCCACCCGGAGGTGGCAGGCCAGAAGCCATTAGGCGTCTTGCTGAGTCATAGCTGGCCAGTGACAGGTCCCCAAACTGTAGCTAGACTCAGGAAGTTCCACTAGGCCTCATGCCTGGGCCTTTCAGAGCCCAACACCCCAGAGCGCACCTTTGTCTTCCAAGTGGCACCCAGCTTTGAGAACACTCACTCAGTAAAGAACCCACCAGCCAGCTCCCTTTCAGCTTCCTCGTGGCTCTGCATCACTGGCTCTTCTTTCCGTAGAAGTCCCTGGACGAGGATGTACTGGGCCCTAAAAGGGTACTTGCCCTGCAGGAGGAGGCCAGAGAATGGACCAGGCGGGCTGAAGATGCAGTTGTCTCTATTCAAGATATCACTGTGAATTATTTCAAGGAAACAGTGACAGCATTAACAGGTGACACTAAAAAAATACCATGCTAGAATATTTGTGATTTTTATTTTACTCAAAAAAAAAAAAAAAAATTGGGTGCTTCTTAAGCTCCAGGTTTATTTGCCAGGTATTGGGAATTCAGTGTAAGGATAGGCACAAGGGGGAATGAGGGCAGAGAAGCCCATGGTGTGTGCTCGTTCAGCACATGGAAAATGACAGGGGCAAGAAGCAACCCTGAAGAAGAGAGACATGGGGCTGGGAGAGAGACTGAGCCTGATGAAGGAGGCCAGAGACCTCAGAGAGCTCGCACTTGTCTTGGTAGCTAAAGGGTACAAGGAAGTGAAGGGACAGAAAGTGAGGGGAGAGAGTTTGGCTACAAGAAATAGAATTTGGAACACTCTAGCTTGAGGTAGCTTGACAAACCTAAGAATCCTAAGGAAAGCCCATGGGCTAGTCCTAGAGAGTGCGGGAGAGCATGTTGTGAGGGAGAATGCTGGTCAGACAGACAGAGATAAGACCAGGTAGGGGCTTGTGGGTGGGTGAAAGTCTTTTAACTAATTTAAAATTATTGTTCATAAAAGCCTCAAAAAGGATACAACCTCATGTTTGTCAATCCATTTCTTAAGTTACAAGACATTTATGAAATGGAAAATTATATGACTATTAAGCATGACATTTTAAAAAATTTTTTATTTTTCACTTTTTTTTGAGGTAGTGTCTTACTCTAGCCCAGGCTAGCCTAGAACTCATAGCAGTCCTCTTACTTTTGCCTCCAGAGTGCTGGGATTGAAGGTGTACGCCACACCTGGATTTGATGCCTTTTTTTTTTTTAAATATTTTTTTGTTGTTCATTTATTATTTATTTATTTGAGAGCGACAGACACAGAGAGAAAGACAGATAGAGGGAGAGAGAGAGAATGGGCGCGCCAGGGCTTCCAGCCTCTGCAAATGAACTCCAGACACGTGCGCCCCCTTGTGCATCTGGCTAACGTGGGACCTGGGGAACCGAGCCTCGAACCGGGGTCCTTAGGCTTCACAGGCAAGCGCTTAACCGCCAAGCCATCTCTCCAGCCCGATTTGATGCCTTTTAAAATGAGTGGTAGGAGTTCCTAATGTATGTGGTGAAATAAGTAAGATTGAAAGTACAATGGTGACTTTAGGTCTTTTGGTAAAACTATCTATATAAGCCCATCTGTCTAGCTAGCCACAGAAAGAGTCTGGACAAAATGTTAGATGCAGTTGTCATGAGCTGTCATTGTCTTTTGTGGGGGGGATGGGGGGTGCCACCATGCATGTGTGGAAGTCAGAGGGCAACTTTCCAGGATCGGTCCTTGCCTCCTACCTAGTTGGAGGGGGCGTGTCTTGTTCTCACTGCTCACCACCGCGTTCTCCAGGCCAGCAGGTTGCAAGCTTCTAGAAATTCTACTGTCTCTACCTTCTGTCTCGCTCAAGGCTTGCTAGGATCACCGAAGGCCGCCATGGATTGTGGCTTTTACTTGGGGTCTGGGGATAAAAGAGCTCAGCTGCTTCTCATGCTTCACACCACTGAGCATATCTCCCCTGTCTCTATTGTCCTATTTTTCATGGAATAGATAAAATTTTATATCAGGGCTGGAAAGATGGCTTAGTGGTTAGGGTGCTTCCCTGCAAAGCCAAAGGACTCAGGTTTGATTTCCCAGGACCCACGTAAGACGCACCAGGTGGCACATGCATTTGGAGTTGGTTTGCAGAGGCTGAAGGCCCTGGATCATCCATTCTCTCTCTCTCTCTCTCTCTCTCTTTCCCCCTTCTTTCTCTCTCTCAAATAAATACAAAATAAAATGACCGCATATTACTTGTGTGACAGTAAAATTGTTACAACAAGGCCTGGTGTGGTGGCGCATACCTTTAATTCCAGCACTCGGGAGGCAGAGGTAGGAGAATTGCTGTGAGTTCGAGGTCACCTGGGAATACATAATGAATTCTAGGTTAGCCTGGACTAGAGTGGGAAAAAAAAATAAGTAAAAAATACATTTTTTTGGAGGCAGGATTTCATTCTAGCCAAGGTTGATTGGGAACTCATTCTGTGGCCCAGACTAGCTTTGAACTCACTGTGACCCTCCTACCTCCTACCTCAGCCTCTTGAGTCCTGGGATTATTGATGTGAGCCACCATGCCCAGAAGATATTTTTTGAAAACAACAGGAAGTAATAAAGAAAGTGTTAACTCAAGATTAATTCTGAGCTCTTTAATGAGTTGTGATTTTATTTTATTAATTAATATTATTTATTAATTATTAAAATCCACCAGGAATGCAGAAACAAATGGAACAGGATGGGAAGAGATTTGGCCAGGCTGCATGGGCCACAGCCACTCCCAGATTAGAAAAACTGAAACTCATGGTAGCTCGGGAGACTCTGCAACTCTTGAGAACCAGAGAGTTGTGTTTAAATCACAAAAAAGCTGAAATCCAGAGAAAGGTAAGATGGATAAATGTAACTGTTTAAAAGTATATCATTGTTTTTTGTTTATTGCTGCTCAATTTATAATAGCTGGGAAATGGAACCAGCCTAGATGTCCCTCAACAGATGAGTGGATAATGAAGATGTGGTACATTTATACAATGGAGTTCTACTCAGCGGTAAAGAAAAATGAAGTTATGAAATTTGCAGAAAAATGGATGGACCTGGAAAGTATTATACTAAGTCAGGTAACCCAGGCCCAGAAAGCCAAGCGCCACATGTTCTCTCTCATATGTGGATCCTAGCTACAGATGACTGGGTTTCTGCGTGAGAATGAAAATACTTAGTAGCAGAGGCCAGTAAGTTGAAAAGGAGACATAAAGGGTGGAGAAAGGAAGGGAGGAGGATACTTAATAGGTTGATATTGTATATGTGTAATTACAATGATTGTAATGGGGAGGTAATATGATGGAGAATGGAATTTCAAACGGGAAAGTGAGGGGGTGGGGAGGGAGGGAATTACCATGGGATATATTTTATAATCATGAAAAATGTTAATAAAAATTAAAAAAAAAAGTATATAATTGTTTTAAATGGTACCACTCTTCATTCACCCCAACACAAGATAAGGCTTTAGAGACTCCAGGGATGGGCTATGACATTTTCCTTCTTGGCTTCCTAGGTGTTTCTGAACTATAGTGCAGGTTCATTTTATAACCCTGAGCTCAGGACAGAAGTGCGTGATAACACTTTAAGAATTAATCCAGCTGTGTTCTCATTATTGTTTTCAGCTGCCGGGGGACTGAAGCCAGGCCCTTGCGCATGCTAAGCAGGGCTCTAACTCTGAGCTGCATCCCTGGCACCAGCATCTCTTTTCAAATCAAAAGGATGCTTCGTCCTAGCATCGTGGTCACTTAAATTATTTCCTGTCATCTCAGGACCGTAATGTAGAACATTGGTAATGTCTGGCTTAGGTTAGGCCGTGTGTAAGAAGATGCCAGAGACAGAGCAAGCAGCAGCACAGTTCTTCTGCAGGCCTCAAGTCCAGGATCAAGTAGCCTTCAGATTGCGTGGCCCTCTGCCTGGCTTGTGGGTGACATCTTGCTGCGTGCTCAGGGGGCCCCTTCCCAGGCTGTGTCCATGGAGAAAGTACTTACAAGAGGCCCATTCCTACCACAAGGGCACTAACTTCTTGAGATCATCTCAACCTCCCAAGACCCCTCCCCCAATTGTGTCACATTTGAACTCTAATGCATAAGTTTTGGGATAGCATGTGTTCAATCCATAACACTGTCTCATTGCCGTTTATGTTACTTTGAATTAAATGTTTTCATTTATTTTAAGGATGAAATTAAGTATTTCTAGTAAACACTGAATAAGGCATTTTTGTCTCATTTGATGGGATGGAAAAGTGTTTCTTTCTATTTCCTTTCTTAAAAATTTAGTAAATAGGGCTGGAGAGATGGCTTAGCGGTTAAACGCTTGCCTGTGAAGCCTAAGGACCCCGGTTCGAGGCTCGGTTCCCCAGGTCCCACGTTAGCCAGATGCGCAAGGGGGCACACGCGTCTGGAGTTCGTTTACAGAGGCTGGAAGCCCTGGCACGCCCATTCTCTCTCTCTCCCTCTATCTGTCCTTCTCTCTGTGTCTGTTACTGTCAAATAAATAAATAAAAATTAAAAAAAAATTTAGTAAATAAATTTAGAAAATAGCCAGAATGTTTCTAAAATTTGCTCTTAATATACTAATTAATTTATTCTTTTTTTCTGTAAAAATAAGGTAGAAGATCTTCCAGAACAAGAAAAAAATATAGATGTTGTAGATGAGTTAGAAATCCAGTATTATGAAGTTCAATTGGAATTATATGAAGTTAAGTTTGATATATTGAAAAATGAAGAAATACTTCTGACTACACAGTTGGACTCTATCAAAAGACTTATAAAAGGTAAAATTTATGCTTGTGTAAAAGTAAGTTATTTAAATTACATGTTTGAGGAAATAAAGACCAATAATCAGTTACCTCTTACAAACTGCCTGAACACCTATTGTCTTTGCCTCCTGTCAGTATTTTTATTATTCACATAATGTGTTCATTGTTAAACATACAACAAAACACAGAAAGAAAACCCTTTACCCATGGTACTTAGTAGAAATAATTTGCTGTGTAACTTTGTAGGTTTTTTTTAAATATACTAGTTATGTGTAAATGAATTATCAGCTTTTAAAACCAGAACTATATGTCCTATTCAATGACCTCATTTTTACTTAACACATAACCATCTAACCATTTAAGTAACAAAACATCGAAATTTTACTGGCTGCATAGTATTCCATTTCACAGGCAATCTGCAGTTCCAATTTCTCAGTCCCTTGAAGAGCAGTTAGCAGAGAATTTCCTTTACGCATGTCTATGTGTAATTACTGGAAACTTATGGATTACTAGAAATTTATGAGCTAAATTTCTAAAGATAAAATTGGCTAAAGGACAATATTAATTTATATTTCAACATATATCTGTTAAAATAGCATGAAAACAATATTTTTTTAACATTACATTCACCTAATTTATGTCCAAGTTTAAAAAAAAATATTATTTTTTAGTTATTTATTTGAGAGCAACAGAGAGAGAGAGAGAGAGAGAGAGAATGGGCACGCCAGGGCCTCCAGCCACTGCAAACGAACACCAGACGCATACACCCCCTTGTGCATCTGGCTAACATGGGTCCTGGGGAATGGAGCCTCGGACTGGGGTCCTTAGGCTTCACAGGCAAGTGCTTAACTGCTAAGCCATCTCTCCAGTCCCCCCCATTTATTTATTTATTTATTTGAGAGAGAGGGAGGGAGGGAGAAAGAGGGAGAGAATGGGCATGCTAGGGCCTCCAGCCACTGAACTCCAGATGCATGTGCCACCTTGTGCTTCTGGCTTATGTGGGTCTTGGGAAATTCAACCTGGTCCTTTGGTTTTGTAGGCAAGCGCCTTAACTGCTAAATCATTCCTCCAGCCACCCCCCCAAATAATTTTTGATATATTGTTCTCACTTCTATCATTTTCTGGCTTCTGAATTTCATGACAGTCCCCTGGAGAGTCTGTACGAAATGTTATGTCCAGCAGCAGGATATGAGAGCCTATCTTTTCCAATTATCTTTTTATCATCTTAATCACTTTATTTTTATCATAATTATTTTAAAACTGTTTTGGGATAATTTTTTTTTAATTTAAAAACTTTTATGAACATTTTCCATGATTCTAAAAAAATATCTCATGGTAATTTCCTCCCTCCCCCCTGACACTTTCCCCTTTGAAATTCCATTCTCCATCATATTACCCCATCTCAATCATTGTACTTACATATATACAATATCAACCTATTAAGTACCCTCCTCCCTTCCTTTCTCTTCCCTTTATGTCTCCTTTTTAACTTACTAGCCTCTGCTACTAAGTATTTTCCTTCTCACGCAGAAGCCCAGTCATCTGTAGCTAGGATCCACATATGACTTTTCCAATTCTTATGCCATTATCATTTAAGCTTTTGGTTGGTTAATAATAGAAAAAACAGAATCTTGTAATTTTTATTTATTTAAATTTGAATGATACTGAACACAAATTTATGTTTAGTTTAGTGACAGTTTATATTAATGAGCTGCCTGTTCATGATCTATGCCTAATTTTCTTTGGAATATTTACTTTTTTTCTTTTTTCCATTTTTCTTTTCTTTTTTAAACAACATTTATGTAAGCTGGGTATTGGGGAATTGATCCCAGGCTAGCAGGCTTTGCAAGCAAGAGCCTTTAACCAATGAGCCGTCTCTCCAGGCCCCAGTTTTCTTTCTTTCTTTTTTAATAGTCTCCGTATGTAGCCTTGACTGGTTTCAAACTTACTGCAGTCCTCATTCCTTACCCTCTGGAGCACTGGGAGCGTAGGTGGGCACCATGCACCTTGCATCTGTTTTTCTCTTGATCATTGACATATATGTGTGTGTGTATATATATATATATATTTTTTTTTGGTGTGTATATGTGCGCTGTGTTTGCATCTGTGTGAGTGCATGAGCATATGCATCCATGTGGATGCCAGAGGTTGACACTGGGCATCTTTCTTGATTGCTTTCTACCTTATTTGTTGAGATGGGCTCTCACTTGACCTCAGAGCTTGCCCATGGGGCTAGTGCAGCTAGCCAGCTTGCCCTGGGATCCCTTCTCCACCTCCTAAGTGCTGGGATTACAGGTAGGCTGCCATGCTTGCTAGTCATTGGCATTTACGTGGGTGCCAAGGGTCCACACTCAGGTCTTCATGCTTGCACAGCAAGCACTTTACTGTTTGAACCATCTCCCAGACCCCCTTTTTTTCTTGTACAAAATAATGGTTTTTATATGCCATTTTCTTTTGTTTCTATTTATTTATTTATTTATTTGAGAGAGAGAGAGAGAATGGATATGCCAGGGCTTCCAGCCACTGCAAACAAACTCCAGATGCATGCACCACCTTGTGCATCTGGCTAATATAGGTTCTGGGGAATCGAACAAAGGTCCTTTGGCTTTGCAGGCAAGTGCCTTAACCGCTAAGCCATCTCTGCAGCCCTCCTTTTGGTTTTTCGAGGTAGAGTCTCACTGTAGCTCAGGTTGACCTGGAATTCACTCTCTGTAGTCTCAGGGTGGCCTTGAACTCTGCGATCCTCCTACCTCTGCCTCCCAAGCGCTGGTATTAAAGGCGTGCACCACCACACTTGGCCATTTTCTTTTTAAAAAATCTTTTATTTTTACTTATTTATTAGAGAGACAGAGAATGAGTGCACCTGGGTCCTTTGGCCTCGCAGACAAGTGTCTTGACCACTAAACTGTCTCTTCAACCCTTATATGACTTTTTTGTACCTCTCATTTCGTTCGTATCATTGTGCTTTGTTTATATTTGCCATTCTCACCACCCCTTGTGTCTTCTCAGCTTCTTCCTCCCTCCCCCCCAAATACTTCCCCTTCTGCTGTCTCATCTTACACCCACACACAGCACACGCACACTCACACACTTAGTTCTTTTACTTTTAGCTTTTGGAGACCAGGTCTCGTTAGCCTGGGCTGGCCTTGAACTCATTATGTGGCCAAGGATGACCTTGAATTCCTGATTCCTCTGCATCTACTTCCCGAGTGCTGGGACTCTAGGAGTACTGCTACATTTACATCCACATTCTGCAAAGGAGAAAACACATGCACTATTTGCCTTGATTTCTTGAATATATTACTTTACATATTAGAGGTCTTATTCAGTTGTCATATTGAGTTGGGCATTAAGCTTTCCTTCCCTAATTATTAAGTAGTCCCAGTCACCGAGTTACAAACGTTCTCATACCGCTCTGAGCGGCACGTCTCACAGCCAGCATTCTACGGCTCTGGCCTGAGTTCTTTTCTTCCTCTCATCTGGGAGTGCCTTCCAGGCTGGCCTCCACACACACAGTCCCTGTGCTCAGGAAGCACATCCTACCATCTGGTAAGGCAGGTACCCCTCCTTACTCTGCTTCTCACTACTCTCACTTCTTTATTCTTCCAGATGAACTTTAGAATCACTTTGGCAAGTTTAAAACAAACAAACAGAAAAGTCATTGGAATTTTGATTGGGATTGTGCTTAACATTAGCAATTACTTTGGGGAGAGTTGCCATCTGCAATTTTGAATCTTCCCACCCAAGATCATGGTAGGTTTCACCACTTATTTAAATCTTTTTTTTTTTTTTTTGCCCCTAAATTTCTTCCAAGTTTAATAATTTTCCTCATGCAGATCCTGAACATTTTTAGTCAAATCCTAGGCTTTTAGAATATTTGAAGTAGTATTTAATCACAAGCATTTTACATGTTTAGGGCGAATTATAAAAAAAATTAATCTAGAATGATACATGCCAAGTTGTTCATGATGTTTTCCTCTAAGAATGATACTCAGAAGGTTTGGGGAAGGAGGAAGAAAATTTCATTTTTTACTTTATGCACTTCTGTAGGATTTGAACTTGTTAGAAGCATGCATTTTTTTTTGAAACATGTATTTTTAAAACAATATGTCATCAAGATTACATGAGGCACTGTCATGCTGTACATCTGGCTCTGGAGGACATTTTGGCATAAAGAACTCTGAATAAGCTGTGTGTGGTGACACACACTTTTTTTAATACATTTTTTGGTTTATTTTTATTTATTTATTTGAAAGTGACAGAGAAAGAGGCAGAGAGAGAGAGAGAGAATGGGCGTCCAGGGCCTCCAAACAAACTACAGACGTATGCCCCCTTGTGCATCTGGCTAACGTGGTTCCTGGGGAATTGAGCCTCAAACTGGGTTCTTTAGGCTTCACAGGCAAGTACTTAACCGCTAAGTCATCTCTCCAGCTCATGCACACGCTTTTAATACCAGCACTCAGGAGGCAGAGATAGGAGGATTGCCATGAGTTCAAAGCCACCCTGAGACTACATAGTGAATTGCAGGTCAACCTGGGCTAAAGCAAGCCCTTACCTTGAAAACCTAAGAAGAGAGAGAGAGAGAGGTGGGGAAGAGGGAGGGAGGGAGAGAGAGAGAATGAACCCTGAATCCCTGAATATTCATTTGCTCAGGAAACAACAAGATGTACACACAAAAATTCACATACAGAGGTGTTTTTCATAATGAAACTGGAAATAAACATTTTAACAGCAACGAATACTATGTGGCCATTAAAATTATATTTCTATCACATGGAAAATGTTCTCTTAGAACTCTGTTGATGTATGTAGTTGCATAAGAACTCTGTGTTAATGTACATACTTAATAGTGGTTTTCTCTGGTGATGTTATTACACGTGATCTTTATTTTTGTTACATTTAGACACAGTTTTGCATTATTTTTCTAGTCAAACATGCTTAAGAAAATCATTAATACTTTTAGAGAAGCAGGATGAAGTCGTGTATTATGACCCGTGTGAAAGTCCTGAGGAACTGAAAGTCATGGCTTGTGGGGCAAAGGAGCAGCAGAGTGGCGAGGACGTGGAGGTGAGGGCACTCAGCCGGCAGTGCCAGCGGCTGGAGGCCCAGCGGGGCCGCATCTGTGCCAGGAGAGCCTACCTCAGGAACAGAAAGGTAAGTAGAAGGCTTTCATTCCTTTTCCGGGGTTTCTTCTCTTATGAAAGAGAAAAGGTGTTTACACAGAAGTAATTAAATTTTATGTACATACATAGATAACTATGGCTGCAGTTAAATATGTTTCATTTATTTATTTATTTATGAGAGAGAGGAGGGCTAGAGAGATGGCTTAGCAGTTAAGACACTCCTGCAAAGCTAAAGGACCCTGGTTTTATTCTCCAGGACCCACGTAAGGTCAAGGGTGCACATGTGTCTAGAGTTCATTTGCAGTGGCTGGAGACCCTGGTGCACTCATTCTCTCTCTCTCTCTCTCAAATAAACAAATAAATAAAATATATTTTTTTTAAAAAAAAAAGAGAATGAGAGAGAGAGATGGGAGTGAGTATGGGTGTGCCAGGGCCTCCTGCTGTTGCAAATGAACTTCAGATGCATGTGTCACTTTGTTCATCTGGCTTTACAAGGGTCCTGGAGAACGAAACCTGAGCAGGCAAGCTCTGTAAGCAAGTGCCTCTAACCTCTAAGTCATATCCCCAACCTGAAAAATGTTTTAAAATATTTTTCCTTAAAAAACTTCTGTTTATTTTTAGGTGGGTGGGATTTAAGAATTTACTATAATTTCTAAATTTTAACTAATTCATTTGAAAATTATTTATTGCATGCCTGCTGTATACATAGCCAGGCTACATGAGACTCAGTTTCAAAACCACAATAAGACACAACAAGCAGGGGCTAGGGAGATAATTTAATGGGTAAGAGTGCTTGCTGAGCAAGCATAGGAACTGAGTTCAATCCCCAGCACCCATATAAGAAGCTAGGCATAGCCACACATGCCTGTAACCCCAGTGCTGGGTGGGGATGGAAATAGAATAGCTGGAGCTCACTGCCAGCCAAGCTCAGTGAGAGACTCCTCAAGGACATGGAGCAGAAGAGCTTTAGAAGAGGGCATTTAGGGCTGGAGAGATGGCTTAGTGGTTAAAACGCTTGCTGGTAAACCCTAAGGACCCAAGTTAGATTCCCCAGGACCCATGTAAGCCAGATGCACAAGGGACATGTGCATCTGGAGTTCATTTGCAGTGGCTAGAGGCCCTAACATGCCCATTCTCTCTCTCTCTCTCTCTCTCTCTGTCTTCTCTCTTTAAATAAATAAATAAATGAAAATTTAAAAAAAAAGAAGAGGGTATCTAATATTCTCCTCTGGCCTCTGCCCACATGTGCACTGGCATGTGCGTGTCGGCACACACACACACACACACACACACCACACACACACACACACACACACACACACAAACAATGAAGAAAGAAACCAAAAAAGCTCCTGAATTCATGAAGTTGTTCATATTTATTATTGCTATTATATTTTTATTATTGGAATTTAAAAAACATGAAAATTGTGACTTCTTTTTTCTTAGTATTGGGGATTGAATCCACAGCCTTGTCTAGGCAAGTGCTCTACCACTGAGCACCTCTTTCTGTTATTTTGAGACAGAGTCTTACTAAGTTGCCTAGGCTGGCCTCAAACTTGAGATCCTCTTGACTCAGCTGTGACTGTTCCGTTCCATGCAATTATAAATATTTGAAGATTCTCTTAGAACAGGCTCTTTGCAAGTCTGAGAATAAGAGCCACAGCTCTGGGCTTAGTTGCTGTTCTCAGATGGTGTGAAGAAGGTTCGCTGACGCTTGCCCTTTGCTCTGCATTTCAGAAAGCCCGTGGGGGCTGGGCCAGTGTCCTTTGGCACTCTTACACTGAGGTGAGATGGAATGAGGCCTTTTTGTTGACAGGAAAGCTGTGCCTTCTTATAGCCTAACCCAGAGCCTTAACCTTTCATTCTCCAGATACCATTCTTTTCCCTTCCTCAGTCTAAGAGCTCTCACCACTGACTTCTGGAAAGCCTGGAATTGGGGAGTCACCAGGTTAACAGGATGGGAGTTGAGGTCAGGCTCAAGTCCAGCTTGGTTGAAATCACAACTTGGCCACTTGGTAAACATGTGACCATAAGCAAATCCAAACATCTTTTTAAGTTCAGTTTTTCATCTGTTAAGAGGATAATCATAGTAATGATACAAATCTCACAGGAGTCTCAGACCTAAAACATGCTCAGTAAATGTTAGTGTTTTTACTGTCGCATCTTCCATACATGAAGGCTTATGGTACGTTGGCACGCACAGGTGAAGTATAGTTTTTAACATCATTTTCCAGCATCTGTAGGTTGATGTTTATAACATGATGAAACACAATCACATCAGAACAAATTGTTGGCATACTTTATCCTTCAAAGCACCGCTGGGAAAGAATTACTCCTGAAGGCACCAGTCAGCTCTGGTCCCATGACTGGAGGAGGTGCATGTCCAAGTGACCCTGGAGACTGATACTAAGTGCCTCACCCTAGAGCCCACTCAGGTGCTTCTTAAACATTTCCTGCTATGTATGGCCTGTGGTATTAAAAACCACGTAGGTACCTGGAGAGATGGCTTAGCTGTAAAGGCGCTTGCCTGTGAAGTCTAAGGACCCAGGTTCAACTCCCCAAAACCTACGTAAGCCAGATGCACAAGGTGACGCATGAGCACAAGGTCACACATGCGCACAAAGGTGACGCATGAGCACAAGGTCACACATGCGCACAAGGTGGCTCACACATCTGGAGGTCGACTGCAGTGGCTAGAGGCCCTAGCTTGTCAATTCTCTCTCGCTCTCCTGGAGTTCAATTGCAGTGGCTGGAGGCTCTGGCACACCAGTTCTCTCTCTTGCTCTCTCATTAAAAAAAAAAAAAGTAGGTGACTTCTGTTATTCCATCAGGATTATTGCAAAGAAAATCATCGGCTCAGACTGCAGCAGGCTAATGAAAGCATACGACATTTTCACCAGCATCATAGTATTCAGATGGTGAGTAGTTGAGGGAAAAATGCTTGTGTTTGCATAATGTGAAACTCTGGCCTAAACCTGTGGAAAAACAAGTTCCTCTGCCCCAACCGGCAGCTGTCTGCCCTGCTTCTCCAGTTCTAAGCACAGATGAGGGGTGGGTATGTTGGGCGGGTGTGTTAGGTTTGCTCCTTTCTGTTAACAAAGAGATGACTAGAATTCCAAGCAGTTTACAAATAGACCTTTGCTTAACTATAGAAAAGAGACAAGATAAAAGAAGAGGAGCAAAAGAAAAAGGAATGGATAAACCAAGAACGCCAAAAAACCCTTCAACGATTAAAAGCCTATAGAGAGGTAAGTTCTAGAAATAATCACGTCACCTCTTTTTTTTCTGGGCAGACAAATAAGTATCACCCAACCTAGGACACAGGATAAAGTGTTATGAACAGCTAACTCTGAATATGAAATGTTTAAAAATACTATTGTTTGTGGTATGTCAATAAAGAACAAAAAATTAGTATAACATTGTTTCAAAACCACAACATAAAACAGCTGGATATTTTTTTTCTTTCATTAAAAAAATTTTGTACTTATTTGAGAGAAAGAGAGAGACCCAGAGAGTAAGTGAGTGTGGACACACCAGGACCTCCAGCCATTGCAAATGAACTCCAGATGCATGTGCCACTTTGTGCATCTGGCTTTATGTGGGTACTGGGGAATTGAACCCAGGCTGTCAGGTCAGGCTTTATAAGCAAGCGTCTTTAACCACTGAACCATTTCCCTAGCCCCCATTTATTTATTTATTTATTGCGACAGAGACTTACTATACAGCCAAGGCTGGCCTTGAACTCAGTCCTCTTACTTCAGCCTTCTATGCTGGATTTGAGGTGTGCCCCCGTGCCTGGCTACCTGTTTGGGTTTCTGCTCTACTTTCTGATGGTGCTTACTGTGCCCTCTAGGATTTGGTCTGGCAGGGAACATTGAAAATAGTTTAACTGCCCTCCAGACTAGCTGGGTTTTCTCCTGTTTATAATAAATCTTTGAAATATCACCAAGAAAAAGCAATGTGATCTGAGTGACATAAGTGCAGTGAAAACGCTGTTAAAGGTATACAGGAGTTGGTTTTCTTTCTTTGTAAGGTCCTTTTCTTTTCTTTATTCCTCTTCTTTTTTTTTTTTTTTTTTTTGAGACAGGGTCTTACTTTGTAGCTATGGATTACCTATAACTCACAGCAATCCTCCTGACTCAGCCTCCTGAGGAGCTGGGACTACAGGTGTGAGCCATCACAACCTGTTAGGGTTGGGTTTTCTATTTTGTTTTAAGTAAATTCAGATTGAAGAATATAATTGAATTTATCAACTAACCTAGACCTGTTCTCATTCCCATTCCTGGGCATGAATGCCAGTGGGCAAGATAAACTAAAGGGCAGCTGCATGAATCTCAAGGATTGTAGTGACAAAGCAGAGAACTGGCTGGCTCCTGCTGTCACCAAGAGGGTGTTCACAGAATGGAATCTGGCAGCGCAGCCCTGACTCAGGCAGATTAGGAAGGTGGCTGGCAAGGCAGATAATGGGCCTTTTAAACATGGGCGGCGCAAAGATGGAAGAGAGATTACAGTGACAGAATCAGTCTCCGGAGTGTCCAACAGGCCAGAACAGTGAGCTGCAAATCTAACAAGTTGACCTTAAATTGGGATACATCACTGTTTTTAGTTCCAGACAGCCCCTATGAAGGCGACTACTCATGGAGAGTGGTAAGAGGAAGGTGCCTAAGTGGCTGAACTTGGGGGAAGCACACAGAACAATCTAGCAACTGGGAAGAGTCCTATGCAATCAAAGATCTGTGAGGTCTGGGCCTTGCTGTCATTCTTCTGCTGTTTGCCCTGAAGAAAAGACTGTCAGGGAAGATGGATGGACTCCGAGTTCATCACAAATTGCATGATGTGTTTTAGGATTATGTTGTGCCCCTTTTTTGTTAGTTTACTCAAGTCAGATTCTGTTTTTGAGAAATACTTGTGTTCTTTGCAGCATAGCGCTGTGTGTCACAACTTGTGTTTTGTTGGCTGACCTGTGCTTTCTTTAACACCCCAGCAGTTTCCTGCGGGCCTATGGGTTAGTTAGTTGTTTTTAATCAAACTAGTATCCGAAAGACCAGAACTTTGCAAACTTGGATTTTTTTTTTAATTATGAAATTTACTCCAAGCCTAAAAGTTAGAGCAAAAAAAATACCCATTCGGAGCTGGAGATGCACCTCAGCGGCAGAGCACTTGCCTAGCATGCGCGAGGCCATGGATTTGAGCTCCAGCCCCCCCCCCACGTGCTCATGCATGCCTGTGCACACTAAGGCTGGCTGGGAGTGGTGGCACATATGTGTCATCCCAGCACTTGGGAGATGGAGGCAAGAGGATCAGGAGTCCAAGGTCATCCTTAGCTACATAGTGAACTGGAAATTAACCTACATTACTTGAGACCCTGTCTCAAAAAAAAAAAAAAAAAAAAAAATCAAGAAATAGCCAGTCCCTTTGATATTTACTCTGCTGGTAACTTTCATAGTTTTTTTTTTTTTTTTTTACATGTTTATAGCCCGAATCCTTCTTTTATATTCTAGCATTTCCATTTGACACTGTATTCCATTTTTCTAATACCTCAAACTTTGCACTATTCATGATTTTTTTTTATGCTTACTGGGTCATGCTTTAATAGGTTTACCATCGTTTTTTTCAACAAACTTCCTATTTCTGGCATTCCAAGTTCCTGATTTTTTATACTAAAAATGTTATGTGATTATTTTCATCTAAACATATCCTTTCTTGAATGTAAGAGCCAAAGGAAGGGTAGGACTCCTTACAATGTGCTCCTCCAGATACAAAATGGCCTGGTTATCCATGACCTCACAGTGCCTGACACTACCTACATAAGACCATCATAATAGGAGGAAAAGATCAAGACATCAAAATAAAAGAGAGACTAATTGAGAGGGGGTGGGGATATAATGGAGAATGGAATTTCAAAGGGGAAAGTGGGGGGAGGGAGGGAGTTACCATGGGGTATTGTTTATAATCATGGAAGTTAATAAAAAAATAATAAATAAATTAAAAAAATAAATATACCCTTTCTCATCTTCATTTTATTAGTAAGAAAGCAATACTTCGTCACTTGGGCAAAGAACATAGGTTGGTTTTTCTTCTTCACTATGTAGCCATGTCCAGTGAAATGTTTATTTTTTTATTTTTTGAGGCAGGGTTTCACTGTAGCTTGGGTTGACCTAGAATTCACTATGTAGTCTCAGGGTGGCCTCTAGCTCATGGTGATCCTCCTACTTCTGCCTCCCGAATGCTGGGATTAAAGGTGTGCGCCACCACGCCCACCTGAAATGTTTATTTTTAGTTCATAAAAATAGATTTAGGGCTGGAGAGATGGCTTAGCAGTTAAGCGCTTGCCTGTGAAGCCTAAGGACCCCGGTTCGAGGCTCGGCTCCCCAGGTCCCACGTTAGCCAGATGCCCAAGGGGGCGCACGCATCTGGAGTTCGTTTGCAGAGGCTGGAAGCCCTGGCGCGCCCATTCTCTCTCTCTCCCTCTATCTGTCTTTCTCTCTGTGTCTGTCACTCTCAAATAAATAAATAAATAAATTAAAAAAAAATAAAAATAAAAATAGATTTAGAAACAGGTATGTCTGTGAAAGTGACCAGGAGCTGTTCTGTGAGTTAGACTGTACTATGTATATGTTAGTGTATAGATTTATTTATAAGCAATTTGAGCATTTCAGTAGTCTCCATTTGTGGCAGGTTTCTCACAACAGCTTTTCATTTGCAGAAAAGTCCAGCTCAGTCTATGCTGAAAACGGATCCAAGTCTGCCAGGCAGATGCTCCCGGAAGACATCCTCACCAGTCAACCCAGCCTCCAGCAAAGCCAGAAGTGCTCCTCATTTACCTGAAGTTAGGAATGTGAAAACCCCCGAGCTCCAAGACTGCCCTCAAGATAGTCCTGTCCAGGTTTCTGTTCTCCTTGATGACCAGACAAGCTCCAGGTCTAACGAAGAACTGTCACAGCTTCCCCCCCAGCTTCCTCTCCCTCCGCCTCCTCCACCTCCTCTGCCTCCTCCACCGCCCCCTCTGCCTGCTCTGTCCTCATCCACTCAAGCTGCCACTCATCAGAACTTAGGCCTCAGGGTTTTAGCACCAGAGGACCAGCCAAATTCTCTAATGTGCGAGACCGCTGCTGAAAGACACCGTGACAGCTTGGCAAGTTTTCAGTGTCCAGGTGAGCCACTGGGATTGTGCTTGGCTCCCTGTGAAGCTGTTAAGCGGAAGAGTTCTAGCTGTAGAAGCCATCAGCTTCAAATCAGAATCTTTTCCAAAATTCTGTAGTCTTACAATATCCCAGTATCTGTTGCCGTGAGTTATTATATGTATTGCAGTTATTCAGGCAACATCTGAGCTTGACAAATGCTAACTCAGCCAAAAAAAAAAAAAAAACAGCCCCCAAACCTCTGTACATTCACTGATCACATGGCATGGCATTTCTGAAGCTATTAAAGAACCAGTCTATTTCAGTTTTCCGTGGACTTAAGTATGGGCTTGAGTCCTGGCAGTGTTCTTTCAGAGTGGCCTTAAATGATGCTTACTGTGCACCTCTGGTCCTTTACAGAGCTAGATTGTATTTAAAGGAGACTATTGCTTGGAAATTATTGTAAAGATATATTAGCTAACATGTAGGTTCTTACAGAATAACAGAAAAAGGTGGACCACATTTTGTCTTCACATCAAATTCACTCCAATATTTTGTTTAGTGAGAACTTCAGTTCTCCTGCACAGTTCTGATTATGACTTTAGATAATGCCTATTGAAAAGGCTGCCTTAAACCTGCCAAGACTCACAGCCTGTTGCGTTGGGGTGAGGAGATGAGGTAAACCTTAATAAAATGCTTTGCTCTTGTCTCCCGTGCTCAGAGCCAACTTCCTACTAGGATAGGAATGTGAGCGAAGCGCACGTCAGGCTTGCACACTGGCTCTGGTGTCACTGTATCCAGAAGAAGGAAGATGCCTGCACTATTAGGTGGAGAAGGATCAGCCTCTCTGCGGGCTTTGTAACATCCTGAATTGGCAGTGAGAGTTGGTGTGTCTGTGCCTAGATTAGACTTTGGATGTGGCAGATCTGGGGGTGGGTATGACCAGCACAGGGATTTTTTAAAAAAATATTTTATTTATTTATTTTCACGCAGAGAGAATCAAATGAGAGAGAGAGAGAGAGAGAGAATGACAATGAGAATGTACACACCAGAGCTTTCAGCTGCTGCAAATGAATTCCAGATGCATGTGCCACTTGATGCATCCGGATTTATGTGGGTACTGGGGAACTGAACTCCTTAGGCTTTGCAGGCAAGCACCTTAACCACTGAGCAATCTCTCCAGCCCACCAGCCTGTTTTATGCACACAGTTTTTGGGAGTTCTGTTTAAATCACAAAACACTGCTTTGTCACATTCTGGAAAGTAGAAAGTGTATATTAGAATCAGAAAAGCTTTTGATTGTGAAACTTGTCTTATTACTCCTAGAAGGGATTTGTCATTAGATAAATGTTTAAATCCCAAACAAAACAGATCTTTTTTTTTTTTTTAGCCATAGCATGCCCCTTTGATCCCCAACTGGTAATGACTGTTAATTTTTAAAGGTTACCTGGAAGAAGTTGAAATTAGTCACAATCATGTCCCTCTGTCCAGCTGGTGATGAAAGATTTCACCCCCTCAGGGTCTCAAGGTGCCAGAGTGCAAAATAGCTTTTTACCAGCACTTTGAAACTCTGAGCTAATTTGTGTTTTGACAGCATTTCACACCCTCGGAAATAGAGCGTATAGCCCCCTCAAGGTAAGGTAGGTGGAATTAAACGCACTGTGTACAGGAAGATGTGTCAGCGCCCCCCCCCCCCCCTTCACTGAGCTACTGATTAGCACTTCACTTTAAGCCTTTCCGTGTGTGGAAACCTACTCGCTTTATTGTCAGAGAATGAATCATCACTGACTAATCCAGGGCTGAAGTTAGAGAACACCAGAGTAAATTCTTAAGACTCGTTTTTAAGCGGAAAAGGAAGATGGAGATGGAATTTAGAGGGAGCTAAATTATGCCCAGTAGGTCAGATTGTCTCCACCCTAGGCGTCCATAATTCTTTAGGGTGTCTTAAAAAAACAACAACAACAACCCATTCCAACAAAAGGTGTGTATGACTGTGCCTGTGAGTCACTATGGATTTGAAGAAGTCAGTGGGAAGTCAGTAGTCAAGATAAAACATTGGCCATTAAACTATCCTAGATTCATTCAAGCAGGGTGCTTATTGATCCAGCAGGTAATCAAACCACTGTTGACTGGCTTAGTGGAATGTATTTGTTTAAGGCATGGCATTAACTGGTGCGTTTTCCGGAAGCCTTGTCCTTGGTAATGCTCGCTCTGTGTGCTCAATTTCAGGATCTATGGATGAAGTGTTGGCCTCTCTAAGGCAAGGCAGACCCTCTCTCCGGAAAGTAGAAGTACCCGCCCTGCCCCCTCCTCGCATGCCAGTCAATGAGCAAGTTCTGGCTGCCATCCGGCAGGGGGTCCAGCTGAAGAAAGTGCACCCAGACTCTGGTGTGACCTCCAGCAAGAAGCCCCCCAGTGACCTGGAAAGGAGCATCAGGGCAGCGCTGCAAAGAATCAAGAGAGTGTCCGCCGACTCAGACGAGGACAGCGACGAACAGAGCCCTGGCGAGTGGGATCGCTAAGGTCTTTGCAGATGGCATAGGCAGACAGGCCACACTGCCACTTAACACCTCAGAAGACCAGCAAGACTTTGCACAAGACACTGTGGCTTTGAGGTTGTGGCTGTAAAGATGACAGAGTAGAGACATAGTGACTGTCACACACGGACACATAGGTGGATGTGAATGTCCCTGGCATGAAGAACAGTACCTACCTAATGTGTGCCAGGGGCTCTAGAGTCATGGCCTGATGCTGAAGGAAGTTTACGCTGGCAAGCCGTCCATTAGACTACTGACTGTGTCCTCCTGTGTGTATGGAATAGTGACTTCTCAGATTTAGGGGCTTGAATGTGACCCTTATAATCACAATAAATTACTTATATTTTAAATATTTAAGTGAAATTTACTTTGTATATCAAATACTTTGTAAACTAATAATAGACAACTATTTGTAACGCATCCATGTACAAGGAAATGGAAGCACAGTATCTGACACACTGTAGAAGGAAAGCCTTCCTCTTCTAGGTGGCTGTAGTCCTCAGTCTCATTGGATTACACTTCAAGACCAAACCAGTCTGGATTGAATATTGCTGTGGACATGAGGGGGTGAGAGTAGTGGTTTTAAGTTACTTTGATCAGGAAATTTTGTGTATATTGGGGTAATTTTTTTTTATTAACAATGAATAATTTTCTTTAATAAATGTGATAAAAAAAAAAAGAAAAGAATGGGTCAGAGTGCCCAGGACAGAGCATTGCAGGGCCAGTGCAAACAGAATAGGACAGGAGAAAAGAAAGGAAGAGTCCAAGAGGTTAGACAAGAACTGGTTAGGAAAATCAGGGTTTCCCAGACCTGCCATTTGTGACCCTCAACAAAGACTGTCAGTGATAAGAGTAACCAAGGAGTCTTTTTTTTTTTTTTTTTGCAATGGGTGGTTCTGGTGTTGTGTTGCAGTCAGGTTCGCATTGCTGGCAGAAATCACCCGACCAAGAGCAGCTTGTAGGAAAAAAGGGTTTATTTTGGCTTTCAGACCTGAGGGGAAGCTGCATCATGGCAGGGGAAAACAAAGACATGAGCAGAGGGTGGACATCACTCCCTTGCCAACATAAGGTGGACAATAGCAACAGGAGAGTGTGCCAAACACTGGCAAGGGGAAACTGGCTATAACATCCATAAACCCATCCCCAACAATACACTCTCTCCAGGAGGTATAAATTCCCAAATCCCCATCAGCTGGGAACCTAGCATTTAGAACACCTAAGTTTATGAGGGACACCTGAATCAAGCCACCACCCTCCACCCTTGGCCCCCATAAAATAACCATACATGATATAAAATGCAATGCATTTAGTCCAACTTCACAAGTCATCATAGTTTTTAATTAATCCTAATGATGTTAAAATATCTGCATAATCCAAGGTCTTTTAACTGAGCCATAAAACCAAAATAATCCCCCCCAAACCCATAATGGCACAGAATAAACCCACTGCAAAAGATGGCATTGGGAATAGTAAAGAAATATTCAACCAGTATAAGTTTTAAACAGGGCAAACATCAAACTCTGTAGCTCCAAGTCCAACAACTCTAGTAACTGACAAATCTCCAAGACTGATAATTCTAACCAGCAACAAGTCTCTGGAGTTCCAATTCTGCCCCTCCAGCTAGGCTACTCACAGTCATAGAAAACTTTTCCAGGGTAGGCAGCTCTCCTTAGCAGCCATCTCATGGTCCCAGCATCTCCACTGGGTCTCCACTGCAACCCACGGTTCATCCTCATGGCTCCATCAGGTCTCTATGCAGGCAGTCCTTAGCAGACCTGCTTTATACTGCCCATGGCTGTTTCCAAAACACAAGACTGTATTATAAATTCAATGACCCTCTCTTTTCTTCATTTCTAATACTCCATAGTACCAGGTGGGGTGCCAATTTGTTAATCCAGGGGGTTATAAAGCAGGCTTTAGAGAATGGGATACTCTTTTAGCTGTCCCAATCTCAGTGGTTGTAATCTCTCATACAATTGCAGCTGAACGGGCAGAAGTTTTGGTCCAAAGATTTCATTTTTTTCTGTGCTTTATCCTTCTGCCCACACCAGTCCATTACACACTGCAATTCTGCACAAGTTCTCAGGACATAGGCATGACAGCAAGCCTCTCACACTAACTACTTCTAGCCCAGTCCAAGCAAAGCTGTTTCTCACCTTCATAAGCCAAACCTCATAGTACATAGTTCTTAACTACATTCAGGTCTTTCAGCTCTGACCAGAATAGTCTATCAAACAGTACTTACAACACTGCAAGGCTTCTCTTAGGCCAAGGTTTCAAATCCTTCCACATTCCTCTTGAAAATCAGCTCCAAAAGGCCAGAGCCACATAGTCAGGTGTCTAGCAGCAAATGACACCACTGCTTGGTACCAACTTTACAGACTTGAGGAGAAGCTCCATGATGGCAGGGGGAAATGATGGCATGAGCAGAGAGGGGACATCACCCCCTAGCCAACATAAGGTGGACAATAGCAACAGGAGAGTGTGTCAAACACTGGCAAGGGGAAACTGGCTATAATACCCATAAGCCCGCCCCCAACAATACACTGCCTCTGGGAGACGTTAATTCCCAAATCACCATCAGCTGGGAACCTAGCATTTAGAATGTCTTAAGTTTATGAATTAAACCACCACATGTTGTATGTAAATACCTACCTGGCTTATGTAATAGTTTCTTCACCTTAGAGCACTCCTGTACTCCAGCCTGCTGGCCTAAGACAGGAGCCAGCTGCAGAGGGGGCTTAAGCAGCCAAGAACACAGCTGCACAGTGACTTCTGCGCACAGGGCAACTGTGCAAGTCCCCTGTTCCAGGCACATGAGAAAGGGAGGTATAGCTGGAGAAGGGGACTGAGGACATCTCCAAAGATTTGGGCTCCATCCCTAGGGAGCATGAAAGCCCTCCCAACAAAGACAAGCCTTTGAAACCCAGAATTGCATGGCTTGGTACAACTGCACTTAAAATAGAAATTAAGTTAAATGAAGGAAAAACAGAGGTTGTATTTTTTCCATTGCTGAGCCGAGGACTGGGATTAATGCCTCCTACACATTGGGAAAAGGTGGTTCTGTGCCTGGCACAGATTTTGCCATGTAAATAGCCTGTTGAAACAGCTCTGGAAAAAAAAAATCTGTTCTAGTAGGATGAGTCTCTGAGATTAGCTTTTTGTCCAGTAGCCAGGCAACAAGAATGAATTTTCACCGCATTCTATAGAAAACTAGCACCTGCCCAAGAACTGCGCATTGTGGGCTGAGAAAGGCAGTATGTGGCACTTTGAGGCAGAATATGACCAGCTGAAGGGCAGGGGCAGGCACATGCTCCAAACTCATTCTCTTCCAAAGACTGCGATATTTTCCCCCAGGTTGCCACTTTCAGTCTATCTGAAAGTGGCCATGGAGGACATCAGTCTACTGGAGGACATGAAGGACTTCCAAAATACCTTGTTAAGGCACAAAGGGCTGCTGAAAGATTCTTGGCAGCTTATAAACACACACAAACATTTTACTGAATTATGTATTTCTACATAAATAACTCTATTACATCAAAGCCAGGTAAAAATAAAGGTGTACAAGTATTCAAGGAAACTATTTCCCTAAATATAAAAGGCTCATTTGCCAAATAACAGCAAACAGGGACACACAAAGCAAGAACTGTCAGATACATAAGAGAGATGGCAAAACAGCAAGCAGTGGGAACAATCTTTTCTTTTGTCTTTAATTGAATCAAGTAAGTAAAAATTAAAAATCCATAACAGTATACTTAGCAAGGTCAAATCAATACATGTAGATTGAATATTGGTGCCTTCAGAGAAATACTTTTGTCCATTTCCCTGGGGATCTTCATTAAAACCAAAAATTATTAGGTCCAAACAAAACATCAATAAACTCCAAAATGCAGAAATTGTACAGGCCATACCCTCTTTGACAACAAGGCAGTAAAACTAGAAGTTTGTATACATGTTAAAAACAATAGCATATCAAACCACCTGGAAATCTAAAAGTATAATTTAAAATAACTCTTCAGTAAAAAATAAAGTCAAATCTGAAATTATAAATTATTTATGACATTGAATCATACATATAAAGATATATTTAGAGGAAAAGCCACAGCTTTCAATGCTAGTTACTGTGTCTTTTATTAAGCAAGAAAAAGTTAAAATGCCATTTGCCTTGAAAAAGTTTCAATAAAGGTAGAAATAAAAGCAAAAATAAGAAAAATTAACATAATAGAATAGAAAATTAAGTTATAAATCCCAGAGTTGGTTCTTTGAAAACCATTAATAAAAAGTAAACTAATTTTTGAGAAATAATCAGAAAAAATGGAAAGTGTAGGTGTACAAAAAGCAAGGAGAAAGAATAATGTAACTGTGGCAACAATTTGGAAAATTTTTTTTTTTTGGTTTTTTGAGGTAGGGTCTCATGTTAGTCCAGGCTGACCTGGAACTCAGCATATAGTCTCAGGGTGGCCTTGAACTCACAACGATCCACCTACCTCTGCCTTCCAAGTGCTGGGATTAAAGGCGTGTGCCACCACGCCCGGCTTGGAAAGCCTTAACAAAAAAATTATTTGGGGAATTTTAAGTTGCCAAAAATCTTACAGAGTAGGAAGGAAGCTTGAAGAAGTTAATGAGCATGAAAAAAATTTGAATTATCAAAGGATTATTTCTTTAAAAGGCACTAAACTTGGACAGTTTTACACATGTTATAAAAATTTTAAAGAGCAAGAAATTCTAAATATTATTTGAACTATTTCAGGGCATAGAAAAAGATATAGAAAACTTCCCAAGATCTTTTTTGGGGGGAAGTTAACATAAAAATACTTGACAAAGACAGCAGAAAAATTGCAACTACCCATCAAAATTCAAAAAAATAAAATGAGCTAACCAATTCCAAAAGAGTATTTTCTCATTGTAAAGCTCTTATTTTTATTATACAAGTAATACAAGTTGTCATAGAAAACTCAGAAAGCACAGAAAAGAAACAAAATAAAAATCTACCATGGGCCAGCCAATCACAAATAACCACTGTTAACATTGAAAAGAGATGCAAATTAAATGAATAATGTACCATGACCATATCAAAGTTCTGTAGAAATGTAGAGAGGGCTTAACATTGGAACATTTACTACCATGACTCATACTAGAGAAAAGAATCTGATCAGCTTGACAGATGTGAAAAGTCATTGAATAAAGTCCCATCCACTACTGATCAAAATTAACAAGCCATAAACAGAAGGGCACTTGAATATCTTACTAAGGATCAAAGCTATACCTTTTAGAAACACTAGAAATATCTTGAGAAAAATATATAAAGAAGTATGTATAAGACCAGCACAACTCTATATACATTATTTACCCTTGTTCTAAAAGTGGTTAGTGGGGTAAGAATGGAAACTATGTAGATAAATCACTATCAATGTCAAGAACCAAGGAAGGCAAAAGAAATTAACAGCAAAACCATTAGAGTGAACAGAATTCAGTAACTGACTGACTATAAATCAAACAATCACCAGGTTAAATAAATGAGTATATAACCACACACCACTCTTATGCAGATGTAAAAATGAGGTAGATTGATGCTTACTGAAGATATCCAAGATCTATTGCTAAGTGAAAAATTCAAGGAGCAGAAGAGCTGTGACATACTGTCAAAATGATAAAACAGACTTTTTGGGGGAAAACTGAAGAACATACAGTAAAAGCTGTTTATCTTTGGACAGAAAGACTTTATAGGAAACTTTCACTTTATATGTTTTTTTCACATTTAAATTTTCACATTTAAGTAACTTTTGTTTAGTGTCTTAAATTAGAAAACCAAGGGATTAGATTTTCATTAAACAGTGTAGTCGTACACATATATGCTAAAAATACACAAATGGAAAAATGTTTCATTCATGACAATTGCCACAACTAAAAAATCATCTCTATTAGAAAAAAGAGACTGAGGGAAATGAAACTAAATATTATAAATTTACCAAAATGAAAGGGAAAGTACTATAAAATGTTAATTCTATTATAATACATAAATTATATATAATTCAATTTCTAATCCTTTAAAATGTTAAAAATGGCTCCTGGGTTTGTTTTGGAAACATAAACATGCAAAGTATACTAGAAATTTTATTTAAAAGTTTGATTAATGGGTCATTGAGCCTAAAGTTATGGTAGACAAAACAGTGTGGTACCAATGCTAGAATATTCAGGCAGATAACAGACTACACTAGAAAGTTCCAAAGCACATTTATAACAGCATCTTTACTGGAGACATCTAACAGGAGGACTGGGTAAGTAGTAAGAATATAATTTGATATTAGTAGAGAGAGGATAGTTTCCCCCAAAACAATGTTGGTGCAATTTAGAAAATGAATTCCAAATAGAACAGATTTTTATTTTTTTAAGACAAGGTCTCAGGTAGCTGAAGCTAGCCTTCAACTTGCTATGTAGCTGATATGGGCCTTGTTTTTTTTTTTTGTTGTTGTTTGTTTTTTCAAGGTAGGGTCTCACTGTAGCCCAGGCTGACCTGGAATTCACCATATAGTCTCAGGGTGGCCTTGAACTCATGGTGATCCTCCTACCTCTGCCTCCCAACTGCTGGGATTAAAGGTGTGTGCCACCATGCTCTGCTCAATGCCTTGAATTCTTGATCCTTCTTTCTCCACCTTCTAAGTGCTGGGATTACAGGCATTTGTTCATAGGCATACAGTTTAGTCCAGCAATTTAACTGTTTAACTATAGTAACCATAAAGGACAAGATAGATTTGACTAAAAAATTTTTTTTAATTTTAATTTTTTAGCAGTGTGCATGTAAGAGAGGGAGAGGGAGAGGGAGAGAGAATGTATGTGTGTATGGGCATGCCAGCGCCTCTTGACACTATAAATGAACTCCAGACACACGCAACACTTTATGCATCTGATGCTATATGGGTACTGCAGAATAAAACCCTGAGCCAACAGGTTTTGCAAGCAAGTGCCTTTAACTGCTTAGTCATCTCCCCAGCCCTTCCAAAGATTTTTCTAAATACCATATACACAACTTAAATTCTTAAAAAAAAATTTTTTTTAAGAGAGAGAGAACCTCAGCCACTGCAAGCAAACTCCAGATGCTTGTGCCACCTAGTGGGCATGTGCGACTCTGCACTTGCTTCACCTTTTGTGCATCTGGCTTATGTGGGATCTGGAGAGTTGAACATGGGTCCTTAGGCTTCGCAGGCAAGCGTCTTAACTGCTGAGCCATCTGTCTAGCCCCTAAATTCTTTTTATTTATTTGAGAGAGAAAGAGAAAGAGGCAGATTGAAAGAGAGAGAGAGAGAGAGAGAGAGGCAGATCAAGAGAGTGTGTGTGAATGGGTGGGCCAGGGCCTCTGGCCATTGCAAATGAACACCAGATGTATGGGCCACCTTGTGCACCAAGTTTTACATGGGCACTGGGGAAATGAACCTAGATCCTTGGACTTTTTACAGGTAAGTGTCTTGACTGCTAAGCCATCTCTCCAGTCCTTAAATTCTTTATATTTGTGAAAAAAAATACCTCATAGAAATCAATGAGACCATTGTATATAATGGCCTACACCTGTAATCCCAACACATCTCAGAGACTGAGGCAGAAGGAATGCCACAATTTCAAGGCCAGTGTGGTTTATACAGTGAATTCTAGGCCATCCAGGGCTATCCAGTGAAACCCTGTCAAAAAATAAAGAGAGAAGGGGGAGGAGAGAAAGAAAAAAAAAATGAATAAGAAGACTAGACATATTATGAGAAAAAGTGGCCGATGCTGAACAGAAAAACTATAGTTAAAGATTTCTGCTAATGAGGGATATATTTTAATCAAACTTTCCATTTTTAAAACTCTTGCTTCTATGGTAATGACAGGATTCAGAGAGGGTAGGATACTCTCACACACTGCTAGTGTGGATATAATTCAGTGCCATCTTTCTGAAAGGAACTCTGAAGCAGTATGTATTTAAAATCCTAACAACGAACATGCCTTTTTTTTAAAATTTATTTATTTGAGAGTGACAGACAGAGAGAAAGACAGATAGAGGGCGAGAGAGAGAATGGGCGAGCCAGGGCTTCCAGCCACTGCAAACGAACTCCAGACGCGTGCGCCCCCTTGTGCATCTGGCTAACGTGGGACCTGGGGAACCGAGCCTTGAACCGGGGTCCTTAGGCTTCACAGGCAAGCGCTTAACCACTAAGCCATCTCTCCAGCCCCAAACATGCCTTTTTTATTAGTCAAAATAGGGATATGTTAAGCTACAGTAAAAAGGTTACTCTGAAATCCCAGTGGTATATCACTGAAGGTTTTTTTTTTTAAATTTTTTTGTTTATTTTTATTTATTTGAGAGCAACAGATAGAGAAAGAGGCACAGAGACAGACAGAATGGGCTCACCAGGGCCTCCAGCCACTGCAAACGAACTCCAGATGCATGTGCCACCTTGTGCATCTAGCTTACATGGGTACTGGGGAGTCGAGCCTTGAACCAGGGACCTTAGGCTTCTCAAGCAAGTGCTTAACCGCTAAGCCATCTCTCCAGCCCCCATTGAAGGTTTATTCTTTAGTCATGCTATGTGTCTATGGAGGCTGGTGGGTGAGGGGAAGGGGAGCTGTTTCATCTGTCATTTAGGGCCCCCGGCTATGAGAAGTTCTCCTCCTGGGATGTCACCATGTGCTAATGCACAGGAGCAGAGATGCTGAAGCCATGTGCATGGGCAGTTTACAGCTACAGGTTCATGTGTTGCTTCTGCTCACACCTCATTGGCCCGAGTCAGTCACGAGACCCTGAATGACGGGCTACACAGAGCTTGGCATACCCAGGAAGGAAAGGAGCCAGGGATATGGAAGAATCACAGAATTCCAACTTCAGAAACCTACCTTAAATAAATGTTCTGAAAAGTTTACAAAAATGTCAGAACAATTTCATCATGTCCTGAATTGGAACAGTAGAAAAGTGAAAGCAGCCTAAATACCCAAGGTACAACCTATGTCACTGTTAAAAAGGATGTAATTACATAGTTACTGATAGAGAAACTTATAAATAGTATTGAAAGGGGAAAAAAAAACAAGTTTCAGAACAGTATGTTTAACATGATTATACTTCATGGAAAAATTCATAAAGCAAACACAGATGCATGGGGAAAAAGTCTAAACAGATATATACCAAAATGTTAACAGTGGTTATAATCAGATGGTGTAACAGGTGATTTTTTTTTCTTTTCACTTATCTTTTTTGTCACCAAAAAAGCATTTAAAAAGCAATGAAATGATACTCACAGATGAGTTTGCTAACCTAACCACATTTATCATTAAACTCTTACAGCTGACGGAAGAAAGGTCTGCTGTCACATCATGAGCCACTGCCACGGTGGATCTAGTCAGGGCTTCCTACTAATAGTGGCACCTGAGGGTGGACACGGCAACGCGGCTCTGACAGCTGTGCAGTATCCGTCCTGCCAATCACCTGCGGAAATGCATGAGTGTGGACCCTGCAGCGTGCCCTGGGAGACCCCTCTGCAGCAAGGGCTTCACTGACAAAGAGATCAGGACACTGTACAATTCCACAAACAGCAGAAGACCCACAAATTCTTCTTGTAGAAGTTCCAGAACATACACCACCACCAGAAAGGGCTAAAAAGACGTCTCTTAGGTATACAGATTTTTTAATATATATAAACATGGAACACTTCACAAATTTGTGTGCCATCCTTGTGCAGGGGCCATGCTAATCTCCTCTGGTATACAGATTTTAATTCTTCCAAGTTGTTTTTCCTGCTTTGCTTGCTTCCTCCCTCTAACATACACACACACACACACACACACACACACACACACACACACTCCCCTAAGCTCACCAGAACATTTCATCCAGCTCAAAATACAAAATTCTTGCCACAGTCACCTTCTTGCCAGGTCTGAACTCTTGAGATAGGTGTAAGGAAAAGACATGTATATAACACACATTTTTACTCAGAACTACCACTCCATGCCGTCACACCCACTGTCCCCAGAATACAGACTGTGATTTTTTTTTTGGTGGGGGGAGCCATGTACTCAGAAATGAGAGTCCATTTAAACTGTGCATATTATTTAAAGGATTATACACATTAATTTGTAAGATGCTAGTTTATATCACAAGTGCTTCAGAACCCAGTGATGCCTCCATGAATTAAAGAATTGTAGCTTCTAGAAGGGTGGATGGGACAAGAAACCCACTTTCATTATTAGAGAGAGCAGTGTCTGGCTCCCAAAAGGCAGCCTCTCCCTCTGAGCGTCTACACTAGCTCAAGTCATGGTTGCCTTATTTCCAAGGGCGCACCTGGCCACTGCTAGGTCCCACCATAAGGTCTGCTGGGGTTGGGTGTCATCCAAAGCTGCCCCTGGTTCCTATAGGAAAGACTTCTCTATAGAAAAGCAGCCCCTTTAAGATGGGCAGGTCATGATGCTTCTGGGCAGCAAGTTATCTGTATGACGTACAACCATTCCTTCGATGCCTCTCATCAAAGGCAGTACATGCTTGCCAGGCACCTGGCCATCACCTTCGTGAAGACTATGCCTGTGGAGCCCGCAGGTCAGAGAATGGCTGCCCTGTGGACAGTCTTCCGTACATAGAAGGATGCAACCTGCTGCAGGCACTAAGCAAGTTTGTCCTCTCCCCAGCACTTCCTCGTGCCCTGGCCTGGTCACTTCCTGGCCAGAATGTTACTTGTCTCTACTGTCTTAGGCCTTCTGCCTCTTTAAAAATTCTTTTATTTATTTGAGAGAAAGACAGATAGAGACAGTGACTATGGGCTACTGCAAATGAACTACAGATATACATGCCACTTCATGCATCTGGCTTTATGTGAATACTGGGTCATTGAACCTGGACCATCATCAGGCTTTGCTGGCGTGAACCTTTGACAGCTAAGCCATCTCTCCAGTCACTCCCCCTCCCCCCTTCTGCCTCTTTTATACAGACTACTCTGATCCATTGAAGCTATCAGCTTAAGGCCAAAATGTATACTTTGTGCCCATCAGATTGCCTTCTAGATGTGTGTGCTTACTCACTGGCTATAATGTTCTCACTTTTGGTTAAGAAGCTTCTTTATGCAGATGGTGGTGACAACTTGGGAGACCCAGGACTCGTCCAGATGATGAGAAGTGACACTTGAGTGTCCAGCACTGAACGAGACATTTCCAGCATACCTGCCAGGGCTCAGGGAACTTTGTGGAGGAGGTGGCAGAAAGAACGTGAGTGCTTGTCTCACCATTTGCCAGAGAAAGACCCCGTTGGGAGATGACTGTGGATACTGGGCAGACTCAAGACTCGTGAACGTGCTGAGAACAAGAGGCTCCTGAGAGCTCAGTGCTACACAAGACATCTGTGTCACACCCTCTGAGGCTCAGCGAATGTCCCAGAAAGAGGGGATTGAAAGAATGTAAGAGTCAGGGGTAGTGAGAACTTTGGGACATTATGCCCTGGACATGGTGCATTCATGGCCTCACAGTGGAGGTCACTACCTCCATAAGACCTGATGACAGAGGAAGAAAAAATAAAAAATGAATCATAATAGAAGAGAGACTACATGGAAAGAGAAACAGGTTCATTGGAATCATGGTGAGGAAATGGGTACTAATGAGGGTGATGGGAAGGGAATAGATCAAATTATAGTAAATCCATGGGTTAAAATTCTCAAAAAATACTGGGTAAAAAGAACTCAACACCAGTCTCTGATTTACTGAGCTGATCTCTCAGAGCACAGACATTATTGTAACTAATAGTCTCTTGGAAAGATTGTTATAAACTAGAATCACTCAGAAATGAAACGTGGGCTGGAGAGATGGCTCAGTGGTTAAAGCACTTGTCTGCAATGCCTAACGATCCAAGTTCAATTCCCCAGTACACACGTAAAGTCAGAAACCCAAAATGCCACATGCATCTGGAGTTCGTTTTCAGTGGCTAGAGGCCCTGGTGCACCCATTTTCTCCCTCTCTCTCTCTCTTCTCTCTCTGCTTGAAAATAAATCAATAAATGAAATTCATTATTCATAATAAACATAAGTATAATTTTGCCTCTCTCCTCTAAATTGTTCTCTGTTGTAACTAATAGTCTCTTGGAAAGATTGTTATAAACTAGAATCACTCAGAAATGAAACTTGGGCTGGAGAGATGGCTCAAAATAATATAGTTTCAATGTGCTTTTAGTAGTATACAAGGGAATATTTTTTTCTTCTTGGAACCCAAGGGTCACCAAAGGGAGAAGAATAGTGATATGGTTCACAGAGAAACAGTGAACCAAGGTCCGGAAGACCTGGACGCAGAGCCCACGCTGCTTCTGGTCACAGCTGGGTAGCCCTGGGTAAGCCACTCTAATTCCTGTCACTAAAAATCTCTGCCCAGTTCTCTCACCCAGTTAAGCCTAGACTGGAGAGCAACAGCACCTGAGCGGATACACCTGAGGGCCACCCAGGATCGGAGGTCTAGTGTGGATCTGCTTCTCTTTCCCCTCCAGGCCCCAACCATACTCTCCCAACATGTCCCTCTAGGGGCTTCACATCCCCCAGGCACCGGGAAGACGTCCTCTCTCCTCACCAGCCCCTGCTTAGAAATGCATCTACTTTGGGTCTGGACTGGAATGAAAGCTACTTGAAGGATCATCATGGATAAAGGGTTCTGAGTTCTACCTCACCTCTTTTAGGCCTGATGCGAATGGCTGCAGAATAAAAAGACAATCAAAGTACAGCCAGTCTTGGAGGTGCCCCAAACCCGAAGCACTCACAATGCAGGGCTGGTTCTCCAATCAGCACAGTGGTGCGATGGCTGGGAAGAGCATCTCCTGCCCCGCCTGCACCCGGCTCGAGGGCTACAGGCTGTAATACACAAGGGCATGCCATATGTCTCCAGTGAATGCTGGGCAATTTCAGGGGGTCACTTTCACTGTATAGGGTCCACCTTTCACAGTGCCAGATACTGCAGACAGGGCCAGCCCCTTGTTGACTGCCCAGGTGGTTCCTGGGCATTATTTTTCTTAAAAGAAAGCAAGTGAAAACAAAACAAAATTAGGCTCTTTAGAGAAGAACAAGGGGAATAGAAAGTTCAGTACTTTCATGTTTGTGCTTTGACTATGGAGCCCATCTATCCCTTCAGAGGAGTCTCTAACCTTCTGGGCCATGCCCATTTTAGGCCTGGTTGAGCCCAACAGCACAAGGACTCTTAAGTTTCCCACCCACTGGGCTACAGAATGTTTGCTAAACTCTTGGACAGTAGACGACCAGAGGTCACGGGTTTCTAGACCACAGCAGTGCAACATGGTAATGACGTTAAGTTTTTCTACATTTCCATTTGTCACACTTTCTGAAGTCACCGTCATGGGAATACACACGTGGCTTTTAGTATCTATACTCATAGGACTATGTCACTGGATCATTCTCCAGTCAGCCAGGATGGCTCCTTCTACATTAACAAGTCACCTGCAGGTAGAGGTGACAGTCATCTGAGGCCTGGGGGTGAGGGATCTCAGTGTCTACTGCTACTGGGAAGCCATGTGCCTGGGCTGCTGATAGAAGATGTGCCAGACTGAACTGAGAAGAGTCCCCTTTACCTGGTGATGCTGGCCCACAGCTGGCCCAGCTCTTTGCTCTCCTGGCACACCATAGAGAGCTGCTGCTGTCTGTCCTGAGAACTACCAGGAGCTGTGGAGAAAGGCCAGGCCAGCAGTGCCCTAGGCTGAATCACCCCAGGGCTGACCACACTTGCCATTTCCTGAAAGCCTGTGTGCTTGAGGTCCCCCTCAGCCTGCGGGGGCTCTCCTAATGTGCCTTGGTCCTCCAGATCACGAGCCTTCCCTCCTCTTCAATCCCAAACAAGGCTTCCTTGAGCTGAGACTGCTCAGCTCGGGCAAAGAGGGCTGAAGAAATCACCCCAGGGCCTGGGTCACATACATGTGGACCCCACTCTTCCGGATGTGCTCTCATTCGTTTAGTTGGCGGGAAGAATTCCTAACCCTGTGTGAAAATGTTCTTAGAGGGAAAATCTGTTATGTGGCTCTTGGAGGAGAAAAGGGGCCACCAAGGCTTCCCCTGCCCATTTAGAAACATGGAGGGCTAGGGACTCAAAACATTTTGACATGCACAGGCAGTCTCCCTTAGTGGATACCAGTGACACTTGAATGCACACTGGCCCCACTAAGAAGTTCTATGAGAGAGGAGAGGTTTATGGCTCCAGTCCCTTCCTTAGCAGGAACTGAGAAAGGCAAGAGGCAGACGTAGGCAAAGCTTCTCTGTGTCATGGCCAGGACATGCCAGTGGCGCCATTTTCTCATCCTCGTGAGCCTTTGGGATGTTTTTTCAATTGTCTAAACCCATCATTGGCTTTCAGCCTCATTCCTGAGGTCTGCATGCACAGCCAGTGTCCTCGAATCCTCAAACTACAGGCCTCCCTTCCTAGAGAAGAAGGTCCCAGGGTAATGGTCTCCAAGGACAGAGAATCTTGGCTGGGCTCTTAGGGATGAGTGTCCACAGATGTTCCCTCCCCCATTTTGCCCTCCCTGCCTCCAGTTCCACCGGAGCCATCCCTGGGTTTGACCACAGTTAACTGCTTTCATTCCTAATAACTCCCCAGCTCAAACAAAGATGATGTATCCTTTGACCGGGGGTCCGAATTCTGATGTGGGGTTTGATTAAAACGCTAAATTCTGTTTATATGTTTAATTGAACAAATGTTTATTAAAGCACCTATTTTGTGCCTGGCACTGTGCTAGGCACCCTCACTGCATGCCGCTCCCACAGCACAAGCATCTGCTCAGAAATTAAAACCCAAGAGAAGGAACATTGTCGCAACCATACAAACTGGGGGACGATGGGACCTAGTGGATGCAAGTATCTCCATGCCAGCAAATGCATCCACCAGATTCTTGTTACCATTCTTCAGATAACTCTCGACTTTAAAGCATCAAAATTGTTACAGAGAGATGTTCCCTCCACCTGCCCATGGACAGTCACATCCACTGAATGCTACTCAATAAGAGGAGTGCACTGGCCTATTGTAAAAGATATTGATATCTGGATTAGAAAATACTGTTTTTTTCCCAGTTAATAGGGTTGCAACAGCCCTTAAAGAAAGATATAAACATCCCTGCCCTGACTGCGTAAACGTTTAAGGTAGACCAAGTTCTGGATTCCTGAGTCGTAAGCTTCCAGTTGTCCACAGCCTCACAAGGCCAAAGAAGTGAGAGATTTCTGTTCTGGAGTGGAGTGAGTGGACGGCACAACTGGTTTGGAAACACGACAGAATGCACCTGCATTTACAGAAGCATCGCGAACGGGACAATGTCCTGGTCCTCCTTGTCTCACATACACTCTGGGGACGTGCCCGTAAGACCCCGCTCCCCGAACCTAGTTGTCTGTGCCCAGCTTGGACAGGCCTCGGCGGAAGTCATGGAGGTCGTCAATCTTCCCGTCCAGAACCTCCAGGAAGCTCTTCAACTCCCCCTTCAGGTGGCGTTGGCGGAATTTACTCTCTTCAATGTCCGTCTTTAGAGACCGCACTTTGTCTTCCAAGTTTTGATTGTCTCTTTCTGCCGCCTGAAAGAACCAAAGTGAGAAGAATCTGGAAGACTTGTGTGGGGGTGCCAATCACATGTTCCCCATAAACTCGTGTGTCCTGAATGCATGGTCCCCAACTGGTGGCAATTTGGGAGACAGAACTTTGTTGGAAGTGGTGTGTTGTTGGGGCCAGGCTTCTAGCCAGCTCCCCCTTTCCAGAGACTGGCTCACTGTCCTGCTGCTATTTTCTACCTGCTGTGGAAGAGGTGATGTCCAGCCTCTGTTCATGCCATGTTTTTGCCCGCCATCGTGGAGCTTCCCCTTGAGACCATAAGCCAAATAATTCCTCTCCTCCCATCAGCTGCTTTTGGTCCAGTGCCTCACCCCACCAATGCGAAGACAGCTACGTCAGAAAACTGGTACCAGGAATGGGTGGAATGGGGTGGGTTGAATGTAATGTCTCCATAGCCTCAGGTGTTTGTGACTGGGCTTTCTTCCAAGACCCACCTTGAGGAGCATTTGGGAGGTGGAGCCCTGCTGGAGGTAGTGTGTCTCCAAGGGTGACCTTGGATGGAGTCTTGCCTACTGTGTGTTCAGAGTCAGCTCATGCCTGCTGGTGTGTGTTGTCTCTTTGTTATGGGTGTGTGATGAAGTGAGCCAGCCTTTTCTGCTATGATAAACCTTCCCCTGGAGACTATAAGGCCTGAAATAAACCCTTTCCTTCTATAATCTGCTTCTGGTCATATGTTTATCCAGCAAGAAGGTAACTGAAAAACTTGTGATTGACAAAGCCATCCTGAAACCACCTAGAGTCCAACTAGACTTCCGCAAGACTGTGACCATCATGTCAGAAAGGGGACCATAGGAATCTTGGGGTGCCTCTCCTTTCCTGTTGATTCTCCAGCAGAAGGCTAACAGGCTGAGTAGGTGACCAACAGCTGGTCTGAAAACCCCAAGTAGCAACCAGGAATGAAGAATGAAGAGCCCTGCCCAAAGAAGCTTCTCAAAGGGCCCAGCGGAGAAATTCTGAAATTCCAGCCTCAGCGTTGGTCAGCAGAAGCTACCTTTTAGTTACATTGTGAGAAAGAACCATAATAAATGGGAAATGGAAGTGGCTTGTTTCCCTGGTTCTATAGGGTTCCATAGGGGGCCTGATCATGTCAGTAACTTGGGGTCATGCAGTCTGTACAATCTCTGATGCCATCACCAGAGAGATAGTCTGCAGAGCCAGGCCTCTTACCAGTCAATCGTGGCATACCTAAGTATGTAAGACACATACGCACTGCAGGTCATTAGATGAACCTTAAACCTTGAGCTCTAAATGCCACATAAGAGCTTTATTTTGTGGGCATATACTGGGACATTCTTGAACATGTGCCCAAGACGCAGTTACAACAGTCTTGGGGTTGTACATAACTTACTAAAGTGTTCTGTGTGGGTTGAAGAGGACCCTAGAGGTGAAGAAGGTTACTTTAAGGACCAGAAAGTTGAGGCCATCAAGGAAGTCCTACTCATGGTCACTATCTAAAGTCCCAGGCGGGGGAGTGGCCGAGGTAGACTCATACCCTGACCCGATGTTCTCAGACCACCCATCTGCACCACTTTTGCTGTCTTCGTGGTTCTGTAGGATTTTTCTGTGGGTGAGAACTAGTAGCCTATGCTATGGATATGCACAAACCTCTTTCATGTAAGTGGAAAAACTCAAAGACCAGCACTGTTGAGGCATCCCTTAGGGGTACTCTGCAAGGCATGTAATCACCATCAGGGTTTTATAATTTTTTTTTTTTAAAGCCTCTCTTGGTGATTTTAGGTGTGAGAATGAGAGGAAGTGATAGAGAAACTAGCAGCATGCAAATTGCCTTCTCATCTAAGCCAGGCCACAGGTACCCTTCCCTTACCTCTAACTTCTCAGAGACATATTCACACTCTGACATGAGCTGAGGTATGATTTCACTTTGTTTTCGGAGATCTTTCAACTCCTACAGGAAACAGAAATTCAAAATGGAACATGAAAGCAAATCATATAAGACTGTTCTCTTGAAATCACCAACTTATGTATCTGCTATTGGAGGCTGTCCTGCCAGCACTGGATGATGCCAAGGGTGAGCACATTAAATCAGCACATGAAAGCCACACCCCCACCATTAAAAAGGCATGTGATTTCATGATTTCTGTTGTGTGGAGGGCAAGGCTGAGGCCAAGTGAGGTCTGGTAACTTTATCACGTCTCTAGTGAGTATGTCCTTAACTGTTCTGCCTCCCAGAATATGCATGACCTGGAGCTCTAGCTGCGTTAGTAGCAGGATTCATCTTCTAATGGCAGATGATCTGGAAGAGGGTCTGGGTGTTTTGTGAAACTTTCCACTCACTCTTGATCACGTGAGTGACCATTGGATACAACGTGGAGGCTGCAGAGCGGCACGGTGTGGCCTTTGTCTGGGTAAGCTACACCATGACTTGACTCCTCTATCCTGGTGTCCAGGGCATCTTGCCAGGACTAGCCCATGCTCTAAGCCACCTACTATGTCCCACAATGCCTATAGGACACCAAGGTCCCAGCTCACTCACCGTCTCCTTTTCTCGGAGCTCCGACTCCAGCTCCTCGATTCTCCTCTTCAACTGGGTGTTCTTCTCCTTCTCCCTGTTTACCTCGCCACACTTCACCTCCAGCTCCTCAATCTTTAACAAACACCACAATTAACACAGGGATGACAGCTGACAGGCCACTAAACAAGAACTTGCCTAAGCTATTTTATGTTTTCTTTTTACTCATTTTCCTGTGAGCGGGCTCAAGGCAGCTCCCAGGGGACTGTTTGCCCTGCTTGTAGAGAATGCCCTAGTTAATCCCAGCAGGGCCAATAAGTTCTGAAACTCGGACTGAGCTGGTTCTCTCTTATGGCCACATGGGAGTAGGTCTAGATTTGCTTTAAGGATTTGCCACAGGCCAGATGTTCCCTGAATCGATCTGCTTCTTCCAAGAATGGTTTTTATATTGTTTGCACCATGCTCTGAATCCAAAGGGTTTAAAAAATAGAGCAGGGCTGGAGAGATGGCTTAGCAATTAAGGTTCTTTCCTGTGAAGCCTAAGGACCCATGTTCCACTCTCCAGAGCCCAGGTAAGCCAGACACACAAAGGTGAGGCAAGTGCAAGGTTGAACATGCCCACTAGGTGACACAAGCATCTGGAGTTAAGAGTGCAGTGGCTGAGGCCCTGGCATGCCAATTCTCTCTGTCTCTCTTTCTCTATCTAAAAATTGGAAGGAAAAAAAGAAAAGACAGAGTAGGACACAACACTGCAGGAAGGGGCTGCCAAGTGAGAAGCTATGACATCTCAACTACCACATAGCAAGTGGCTGGCTTCTCCTACAGAGGCTCGCAGGAGGGGCCTAACCAGAGGGCCTCTTCTTCAAGGCTGAATGAAAACCCCCCGGCACTGCTCTCTCTCTCCTTCCTGGGCCTGCCTCTGAAAAGGGTTGCCCCAGTATAATGACAGTGAAGAGTCCTGACACTGTGACATTTCCATGTGATGCTCAGCAGTTCATGGAGACTAAAATATATGTGCAGAGGAGAGGGCAGGAACAAAGCCGAGGCATGATCTAAGAGCATGACGGGTCCCCACAAGCAGGAAGGACCAGCCACTGACACGATGGTCAACAGTGACAAGGGTGGTCACTATGCACAACACTCCTCAGTGGTAGACCACATCAACCCTCAGGATCCAAACCCCCAGCCCAACAGCTACTGGCGATCCCACCAACTGCCCTCTTCAGCTTGGAAAGCAAGCTCCTGATACATCCCACCTAAGGATATCCACACTCCCCCAAGGGAGTCAGCTCTGGGTGACGTTATGTGTACTCCCTAGTGCTGCCTTTGGTTGTCATCCTTAGATCAGAGTGAGAAACTCAGCTTTTGCAAAAAAAAAAAAAAAAAAGACAATTGATCCTCCTGGCAGGCAGATCTGCCAGGCCTCGGACAGGAACGTGCAAAGTCAGCAACTGGCCTGGTGCCCTGTCAGCAAATTCAGGCGATAGAAAAAAAAAAGACACAAGGCATTATAAAGGAAGGTGATGAGAGAGAGAGAGAGAGAGAGAGAGAGAGAGAGAGAGAGAGAGAGAGAGCGCTGGTCCACAGTGGCTCTGTCCCTGCAGGCCAGGGAAGGTAACATGAATGGACCAAGGGACAGAGAACACTAACATAATTGTGACATGCTCTCCTTAATCCTGCAGCTAGCAGCAGTCTTGGAAGCTTGGTGGGCTCAAGCTGAAGGGCTGACGGGTTGATGTTGCAACACAAACACCTGAGACCCTGAAGAGAGGTGTCTCTAAATACTCCCAAACTACCTAATAAACTTGGAGAAACTATAGAATAAGAACGACTAATTACAGGGATGGTTAAAGAAAAATTTTGACAAGTATTTAAATGCTGAGACTCCAAAGTGGGAAAACAGAGGGTGTCCCACGGTGGCCAGTGCTCACCTTCCTCTTCTCTTCCACTCTTACTTCCAAACTTACAGTTTCAGATAGGATGACTGCGTAGAAGCAGGACTTAGGAGCAAATAAGCGCCTCCCATTTCCTGCATCAATTTTCTCACACCCTCCAGATCCCTTGCCCCCACTGAGCCTCAGGAATGCCAAGGGAGCACACCTACAGCAAAAGGCCAGCCCAGGGGGAGGATGGAGGGAGTCCTCGAGAGGGACCGGACTGCACTCACCAGTCCATTGATCTTCTCCTTAGCAAGGGTTATTGCAAATCACTAATTTGCATGATTAAATTTCTGCTACCAAAGGCAGGGAGATGGAAGGCTGATGGGGGGTGGGGGGTTACTAAGACTTCCTTCTGCCCATGGGGATGAGGGTGGTGAGAAGGCGGCCAAGAAGGAGATAGACAAAGGACCTTCAGAGGACCCATCATCACCCATTCTCCACTGCAGCCGGCCAGCCCCTTCCTCTGGCTGGAGATGCTGTTCTCTGGGGCTCACCTTGTTGCGGAGCCGGTCGTTCTCGTCTCGGCAAATGGAGAACTGCCTTTTCCACTGCTCGACACTGGCCGCCGACTCCTGCAGCGCTGCGGTCAGTCGGGCGTTGCTCTCCCGCAGGGTCTGCAGCTCAATCTCCCACTTCTTCACATTGGCAGCACTGCGGGGCAGGGAACAGGCAATGGCGGAGGTGGAGGGGGCTGCTCATCACTGCACCTCCGTCTGCTGGGGAAGTGTCCTCTGCCAAGCCCGAGGGAAGCCCACACTCTCATCCGCCAGTCAGCTCACCTGGTTGGTGGGGCCTGGCTGTACCAACCAACTGCTATGAAGGACAGGAACTTCTCTGTAGTCTGAACAGGTCATTTTGCCCAGCTATTTATTTATTTTATTTATTTAATTAATTAATTAATTTATTTATTTTTGAGGTAGCGTCTTGCTCTAGCCCAGGCTGATCTGGAATTCACTATGTAGTCTCGGGGTGGCCTTGAACTCACAGCAATGAACGTACATCTGCCTCCAGAGTGCTGGGATTAAAGACGTGTAACATCATGCTGGGATATATGGCCTTAGAATGAAAGAGAATCCCTCTTCCTCCTCTTCTTTTTTGGTAGTATTGGGGATCGAACCCAGGGTCTTGGGCACACTAGTCAAACAGTCGACCACTCAATCACAATGAGTGCCTAACAAATAAGAAATAAAGCTAAGAAGGCAGGCTATAGGGTATGGTAAAGAAACCTCCTTACCTGCTGAACCCCTGCCATGGAACTCTCTCAGGCCCCCTCATTTCTGGAATGAATCTTATGGACAGGGTGACCATGGGGCTCTTTGAGAGTCTTGTGAGAACACCTCTTTGACCCATGCATGCTACAGAGCCGCTGTTTCCCTCAGGCTGTAACAGTGTCTGGTAGGAGAGGGGAGACTGGCCAAGTTTATATATTCATAAGACTCACAAATATCATAAAAGTAGTAAGACTCACAGGTCCCCCTGGGGTACGTAAGGTGGACGCGAGTGCTGGGGAGAGGCGATTTCTGTGAAGCTGCCTGAAGGGTGGACAGGGAGCTCCAGTGACACAGCTCTTGTGAGTCATCACCCCCCCTGTGACGGGCTTTCCAGTGATGTGCCTCCCTGAGTCCCACACGCTCCTGTAAGTAACCTCTCACTCACACTCCCCCACAAGTAACTGGTTTAGCAAGCCAGGCTTAGATGGGATTTTTTTTTTTTTTTTGCCCTTTTCATTTGGGATGAATAGAAATATTATTCCTTGGGGCGGGGGGGGGGGGTTGGGGAATGCAACACATACACAGAAACAAAATCCTGGCTCATGGGGGATAATGGCTCCACTATGACTTGTGTCTCCTCAGAATCCTCGAAGGAATCCAGATCCAAGAGCCAAGGGCTTAAGGACAGAAGAGACGGGGCCTGGGAATCATTTCCCTGTGAGTGCAGCTGAGTTCTTGACCTGGGTGTGGGGGAGTGAGTCCTCAATGAAACATGTTCCCTTAGGGGCTTAAGGGCTGTGGGACGCTCTTCCCTCCTCCAAAAAGCATCCTGTCTTACCACTGATGTGTTTAGTTAGAAAGAAGTTTAAAACAGGAGCCAGGTTCTCCTCAGTCTTTGCTTCCCCCACACACTGTGTGTGTGTGCATGCATGTGCAAGTGCACATGCACATGCATGAATGCATGTGTGGATGCATATGTGTGATACATATGGAGTCCAGAGGTTAACAGTGGGTGGCTTCCTCAGTCCACATTTTCTGAGACAAGATCTCATACTGAAACTAGAACTCACTGATTTGGCTAGACTAGCCTGGCTAGCAAGCCCTCTCCAGCACTGGGATTATAGGAGCAAACTGCCTTGTCCAGCTTTGATCAAAGTCAGGTCTCTGCTGCGTGGCGAGCACTTTTTTCCACTGAGCCATCTCCCCAGCCCCAAGCTGTCCTCTTTCGACTCTCCTTTCATTTCTTTGCCCTGGGATCCACAGATCTGTGGGACTGAATGAGACCTAGGGTGACAGCACAGGAAAAGCCCACAGAAAGTTTCTCCCTGGCTGAGTCCTTTCTCTTTCCTCTTTTTACCTTATTTTATTTTTATCTATTTGAGAAGGGGGAGGAAAGAGAGAGAGAGAGAGAATTGGTATACTGGGGCCTCTAGCCATTGTAAATGAACTCCAGACACATGTGCCACCATGTGCATCTAGCTTACATGGGTACTGGGGAATTGAACCTGGGTCCCTAGGCTTTGCAAGCAAGCACCTGAACCACTGAGCTGTCTCTCTAGCCCCTGAGTCCATTTTCTAAAGATCTTTTTATTGTTTTTTAAAAATTAAAATAAAAATGCAACTATATCTGAATAATTAGCTTTCTGCTCACGCCTTCAAGAATTTATTAGAATGAGTGGAAAACACATGATTTCAGTTTCAACTGTCACACACTGAAAAATCAGTAAAATGTTATCTGATTAATTTTAGGAGTCATGACTGAGGATTAAGATGATTTAGGGAAATGGGTTCACGCCTATTTCTGCAACTCACGTTTTCATTGAACTTGAATTTGAAAACATTTATTTTTAGGGCTGAAACATTGTCATCCAGGCAGCTCGCTGTGACTTAACCAAAAATAGTCCTCACAACTGCCTGGGAAAGTAAGAAAGGTGACTGGTCAGTTTTGTCTTTGAAGTATCTGACAAAGACCATGGGTCCAGAGGTGGGAGGTGGATCTGAAAGTCTCGTGTGATTTTTAGAATTTTTAGGTTAGGTCACAGAAATCAAGCTCCCAACACCAGCCAGGTTGGGCTGAGTTGGGCCACTGGGTGTCAGCTCTTTTGGGGGGCTCTAGGTGGGGATGTGGATGGCTGGAAAGACTGCAACTGCAACCTTGGGTGAAAGGGAGGCAGAGTAGGGTGACGGGAAGATTTGCTTTTAGAGATGTGTCCTTAGGCAGGGAGTCACTCCACGCCTGTGGTCTGTTCCATTGTCTCTACAACCTGAACTTCAGAAACCGGGGGTGAGCCCTAAGAGAACACAACTTGAAGAGGCTCACACGGGCCCTGGCAAAGGGATTCTGAAGGCTGCAAACCTCAAGAACGAGAAATACAAGTATAGCTCCTGCCATTGTTAAAAATTAACATCTTTATCTCAGCATGGGGATCATGTTAATGTATAGATCTGTTGAGGGGAAACTGATACCTTACAAACTATGCCACTTCCCCCTAGAATGCCATCTATGTTTTCAGTGAAGGATATGCCACTGGCTCTCATCTCATCATTATATAGCATATACATGTATTCAAGGTTACACTATATGCAAAAAATATGCACAACTATGTGTTGACTATAAATGAGGCTTTTTTAAGGTTAAAAAAAAAAGAATATAGCTGTTTGTTAAATATTCATTTGTGGTCCTCAAAAATCAAAAGTTTGGTTCATGTAGCCAGGCATGGTAGTGCACGTCTGTAATCCCAGCACTTATGAGATGAAGGAAGGAGGGTCAGGAGTTCAAGGTCATCCTCAGCTACAGAGAGAGTTTGAGGCTAGCCTGGGCTACAACAGACCTTGCCTCAGAACAGCTAATGTCTGCTCCATGCATATTCTGTACATTTCTTGTCACGTTTATTCCTATGTATTTTATTTCCTATTATAAAGGAAATACTTTCCAATATTATCCTACCTTTTTGTATTATGAATATTATTGATTTTTGTGTGGTTTCATATTAAACTTTCTTACATTTTATTATGTTTTTATTTTATTTTATTGTATTTTTATTTTTTTTATTAGCATTTTCCATGATTATAAAAAAATATCCCATGGTAATTCCCTCCCTCCCCCACCACACACTTTCCCCTTTGAAATTCCATTCTCCATCATAGTACCTACCCATCTCAATCATTGTACTTACATATATCCAATATGTTTTTCTTTTTTTTAAAAAAAATGTATTGATTATTTATTTGTGAGGAGAGAGAGAACAGGTGCACCAAGGTCTCTTGCCACTGCAAACAAACTCTAGACACATGTGCCACTTTATGTATCTGGCTTTACGTGGGTACTGGGGAACGGAACCCAGGCTGTCAAGTTTTGCAAGCAAGCACCTTTAACGACACAACCATCTCCTCTTTATATGCCTTTCTTGAATGTTTAAAACTCAATTTTGTCACATATTAAGAAGTAATAAATGCTTGGAGATGGCTCCGTGGTTAAAGGTGCTTGCTAGCAAAGCCTCCGGGCCCACGTTCCATTCCCCAGTACCCAAGTACCCTTTCTCTCTCTCTCTCTCAAATAATAAACAACTAACATTTTTTTTTAAAAAAAGCACAATCATAGGAGAATAACATATACTCTCACATATATACTCTTACAATTTCATCCCCATTCTCACTTTCTCACACAAATACACGCCCATAGACTGACTGATGCTGGCTGGCCAGGCAGAGTACAGTGGTGAAGCCGGTCTGTGCTCCTCTGACCAGGAGGGAAGCCCCAGTCTGCTCTCTCACGGCTCTGAAGGGCTGGAGTCTGGGGTTGAGCTAGGCCTCACCTCTGCGTCAAAGCGGTCTTCAGCTTGTCGTTCTCAGACTTGAGGTGTGCGTCGGCGGGACCTGCGTGTGAGGCCTTTTCATCGTCCGTTCCATTGACGCTGGATGCCTGAGTAGAAGATGGGGTTTCACGCCCAGATTCCTGGCCAAAGTGAATTATCTTCACATGTTACTGCTTGTCCTCACATTGGCAGCAAGTTAGGCATAATGAGAAACTGGGTGTTTGTGAGTGTGGACAAAACCGACTTATCAACCAGAACACAGCAGCAAGCACTCCTGGTAAAAAGGCTACTAAGGACTGTCAGTGACGGGCGGAAAGGCCGTGACTGCTCCACACGGAGTCCTGATGTCTGAGCACTTTACTGACCAGAGAACCTGCAGCCATTGCTCAGGCCCGTTTTAATTTTTTTTTTATTTGACCTTTACATTCCTGGTTCTGGTTCTCCATGTTCAATTCCTACCAAGCTTGAACATCTGGTCCCCCTAAGTACTGCAGAGATAAAAAGCTATAGTCAATAAAGAAGGATTGTTACATAAAGAACAAAGAAGAGGGCTGGAGAGATGGTTTAGCGGTTAAGCGCTTGCCTGTGAAGCCTAAGGACCCCGGATCGAGGCTTGATTCCCCAGGACACACGTTAGCCAGATGCACAAGGGGGCGCACGTGTCTGGAGTTCGTTTTCAGAGGCTGGAAGCCCTGGCGCGCCCATTCTCTCTCTCTCTCTCTTGCTCTATCTGCCTCTTTCTCTCTGCCTGTCACTCTCAAAAAAAACAAAAACAAAAACAAAACAAAAAACAAAGAAGAGTGAAGAACAATGAATGAGGATGGAGAAAAAGTACTGCAAGCTGAGTCAACTTATAGATCCTGGGGCTAAGGAGAAGTGGATCAACTTTCCATTCAAAACCCGAGAGCCAGAGATGGTTGCGGCTCCATTCCCTCTTAGCACTCACACGAATATCCTGAAGTGGTTTCTGTAATAAGCCAAACTACGAGGAGGTGACATCTCATCTATCCTTGGATCAGATCTCAGAAAGATCTTATTCAGCCTCCAATAAGCATAAAGGCAAATAAAGGGCATCAGGGGAATGATGTATGAATGTGACGTACTTAAATTTCTGCATTGCAAAATAGAAGTCATAAACAAAATTAAAATGCAAACAAAAACCTGGGGAAAATATGTGCAGCAGATATTAAAATATGAAATTTTAATACCTTTTCCATGCTGAAAACCTTTTAGGGGTCTGCATATTTTAGAGTTACCTAATGTAATATTTATGGATGAATTAAGATATCTAGGATTTGCTTTAAAGTGTGGGGCAAACATAAAACAACTGGGCATGAATTTCCAATTGCTAAAGCTCACCAATGGACACTTTGAGGTTTATTATACAGTTCTACTTCTGTACATTTAAAAATTTTTCCACGTAAAAATATATGTAAAGCCCTTATAAATCAACACATGGACACCTAAATTTTTGAAAACAAGAACAAAAGATAGACTACTGGTAATAACTAAGGGAGAAATTCAATGAGCATAGTTGATGTCACTAGGAAAACAAAATAGAAAAAGCCAATGAGATACATTTTTCTCCTGTTAAATCCACAAAGCTTTCTTGGTGAGGTGTGGGAAGGAAAAGGCCTTTCTCACTGCTGGGGGGAGTTGGATCCGCACTGAGGTAGGCTAAGAGCACAGCCTACCTCAGAGCTTTGAAAACGCCCACACCTTCAACCCGTGCTTCCATTTCTAGAATTTATCCTGTAAAAGCCATCCAATGCACACAGATGGGAGGGAAGGTTCATCATAATGTTATTTATATTAGTTATAGAAAAATAGGAAAAAAACCCCAGATGTCCCAAATTATAAATTATAAGAGTTAAGAGAATAAGTCATTATATAAACAAATTGGAATTGTTTAGCTACTGAGACAATTTTGAAAGAATAATCAAAATCCAGAGGCATGATCATGGCTTTTTTTTTTTTTTAACTTGCTGGTGCTATTTAATAACGGACAAGGAACTGCTGTTACGGGACCTCTCAGAACTCCTTTCTGCATTGCATCACCTTGCCCCTATAATTCTTTTAAAGAAAGGCTAAAAGGAGTAAGAGAAAAAAAATATCCTGGAAAGCTACATTAGAAAGATACATTTCAGGGCTGCAGAGATGCCTTAACGGTTGAAGGGCTTACCTGCAAAGCCAAAAAGGACCCAGGTTCGATTCCCTCTCTCTCTTTCTCTGGCTCTTACTCCCACCCTCTCAAATAAATAAATAAATAAAATATTTTTAAAAGATATATTTCACCAGGCATGGTGGCTCACTTCTTTAATCCCAGCACTGGGAAGGCAAAAGTAGGAGAATCATTGTGAGTTCAAGGCCAACCTGGGACTACATAGTGAGTTTCAGATCACCCTGAGCCAGAGTGAGATCCTATTGTAAAAAAAAAAAAGAGAGAGAGATACATTTCAAAATACCACTAAAGTATCTGAAAGTGATGATAAGAGATTGTGGCTCTGCTGTTGCTTTGTGGTGCTGGGGTTTGAACCCAGGGCCCAGTGCATGTCTAGCGTGCACATTACCACTGAGCTACAGCCCCAGCCCGGGAGGAGGCGATGCTTACTTCCTTCTTCATACTGTGGCATGTTTTATTCTTATAACAAACCTGCCCTGCTTTCATGATAACAAAACCCCATACCAAGTGTTGTTTGTAATTCAGCTGTGTAAATCTTCAGCTATTTGGAAAACTTGATCAAAGTGTTCATTTCCTAAAAGTTCAGGAAAATACACAGCTGACTGCTAAGATAAAAATGTACAGTACCTAGGGAAATCTCAGGAAGGGTAAACAGACACGAAAGCATACAGACAGAAACCCATTTCTACATAATTCATCTATACATGGAATAGACTCTTATTGGGCACATTTCCTTTTTAAGGTTTATATTCTGGGGGGTAATCTTAAAGCAAAACCTCATATGGAGAAATACAGATTTTTAAAATTTTTATTTATTTGCAAGCAGAGAGAAAAAGAGAGAGAAAGAGAGAGGATAGACAGAGAACGGGCACGCCAGGGCCCCTAGCCACTGCAAACAAACTCCAGATGCATGCGCCCCCTTGTGCATCTGGCTTATGTGGGTCCTGGGGAATTGAACCAAAGTCCTTTGGCTTTGCAGGCAAGTCACTTAAACGCTAAGCCATCTCTCCAGCCCCCAGATGATGTTTAAATTTAAAGATGCCACTATAAAATGTGGTATTCAGCCAAAGGCAATGTATAGAACTCTTCAAACTGACGGCCATTTCTGTAGGTTAAAAATGTCCATACTTTCAACCTATATACCATTTCAATAATTTTTCCTGTACAGCTACTCAAGGAGATTACTCAGTAGTTAGTATCCTAAACTAACAATATCACTTTGGACTAGTTAGAAGGTTCAGGAGATTTCTGGTTCATCTGAAACACAACATACACTCCTTTGTATAAATTCACCTGGAATATCTTTTCTACGGTGAGCTCAGGACAAGGTATAGAAACATAACTCAAGATACACCTAGGTTCTCCTTGGTGAAACCTCCCAGCTACTAACTCTGCTGCACCCAGGGCTCCTGCTGGTATTCTCCCACCCTCTGAGCACTGGGGGCTGAATTGGCTCTGACCCTGGGTTCAGCGATGCCAAAGTTTCTCCTCTGCTGGCGGCCTTTTCGGGGCTCTAGCTTTTACTGTCCACTCCTTGTTGCTTCCTAGTGCACCCAAGGCTTTCGCTATTATGGCCGCAAGGCTCGTGGTCAAGTCCAGAGTGTTAAGTATGACTGTGTCAGATGCCCAGTCTTCCTGCTTCTCTTCCTTGGAGCCACTCCGTATGCCCATTCCCTCCTCATCTGCCCCTCGGCTTCCCAGCTGCTCTGCCTTCAACAGAGCTCCTGACAAGTTTCCTAACCATAGTTACCCCCTAAGTACCTCTCCAGCTCATATCAACTCCAGATCAAGTCATGTATAGAACACCTCCAAGGTCTGATAACTACCAATTAATCAAATGGCGAATAAACACTGACGAATTCCAGGACTGTCACAGTAACTCCAAGCATACTTCAGTACTTTCTAGTTAATTGCATGAGCAGATACTCCTGGCTGTCCAGCTAGAATATCATGCCTGTTCCTGATCTCATCAGCTCTGGGAGTCTCTCTTTCCTTATCCCATCATATAAAATGGTCAAGCCTTCACTCCTCAATGCAGACATCAGGTATAATAGTTTTTTTTTTTTTTTTAACTTTTTACTTTTTAAATCTCAGGTTAACACGAATCCTTTATATAGCCAATCAGCACACTTCTAAACTTCTAAACAGACAGACTACATTTCTGGCAAAGCTAGATCTCTTTGGGCTAAGACAGAGCTGAGGGAATACCATCTTCTGTGTGACTTTTGTTAAAACAGGGAGACAGGCTCGAGGCGTTCAGATATTAAGTTTTCCCTCTAGTAGCTATGAGGTGCCTGCATCCTACATACAGATTTTCCAGCTCAGTAATGGAGTATGCAGCTTGTCACTGACCTTTAAGACATCGCCTGCCCTTGAAGTTGCTGGGGTGCAAGTTTAGAAAGCTCAGCACTGCTGAAGTCTAGTGTGCTCTTTTCTTGCTTTCCTTCTCTCTCTCTCTCTCTCTCTCTCTCTCTCTCTCTTTTGGCATTTGTGTGGATGTGGGCATTCGCATGCCATGATACATTTGGAGGTAAGAAGATAATTTGGGGCTGTTGGTCCTCGTCCTGCACGCTGTTTGAAACAAGGACTTGGTCTCTCTCTCCTTTCCTGCTCATTTCCATTGTTCACTGCTCACTACTCACCAGGCTAGCTGTTCTACAAGATTCTGGGAAATTCTCTTTGCCTCCCATCAGCCATCAACATGCTAGGATTACAGAGCCCAACACAGATCTGAAAGAGTGAACTCAGGCTTGAATAGTAAGCACTTTATTCCCTAAGCCATCTCCCCAGCCTTGGTGTGCCTTTTCTGGTAATATAGATATCATGGCATTAAGCAAGACTGCTTCCGTTCTTTTAATGTGGGGGGGGGGGGGAAGGGGCAATGTCAGGGATTGAACCCAGGGCTTCGAGCCTGCTAGGCAAGCAAACTACATCCTTAGCCCTTACTATTGACCTTTAAACATAATGACTACAGAAGTTTTCCAGGGGCTGGGGACAGGTAGCTCTAATCTCATCAGTCATTTTCTGTCAAAAGTGCAATACCTGTTGGGTCCATTTCCTGACCATTGTGAATAGTGCAGCAATAAACACGGATGTGCAGGAAAAAAAATGCAATACCACATCTTGAGAAATTCAAGAGACTTATAAAAACATGTCATGACCATCTCACTGTGAGTAGGCTAATCATTGAAAATGCCTTCAAAGTGTCCTCCTGCTGAAATCCCCTATTTCTTGCTAGGACGGACAAAGAGTGAGGAGCTGGCCACTGAGCACACTCAGATTTATTTCGTGGACGAGTCACTTACCTGGGAATGATGACTTGAGGTCTCGATTTTCTCCTGGGATGTGTCTCGAGCGAGCTTGGCAGCCTCTTTAACCTCCTGGAATTTCTCTGCAAACTGAACATGAAGCGTAGTTATTAGGGTTTATGTTAATCTTATTCATGACCAATACTCAGGACCTATCTTTATTATTATTTTGTATCCATTTTAAGCCAATAAATTCTGTACAAATCCAGAATAATTTTGTCTAAGATTGAAAAGAAATGAAGACAAGAAATTTCTTTTTCCTTTTTTTTCTCTTCTTCAGTAAATACTATTGCCCAAGGTCAGACCTGAACTAGTTTCAAAGCTACTGATTCTAGTTTGGCGGCATATCTAAGAAAGAACACCTTAGGCCCTGAAGTTAACAGTAACAGGCAAAAGCAGCCCAAGAAATACAGCTGTACCACAGAAGGAATCCATGGAAAAAACTCAAACTCTATTGAAAAAAAAAAATCCTTTTAAAAATTGTTTAAGCCGGGTGTGGTGGCGCACGCCTTTAATCCCAGCACATGGGAGGCAGAGGTGAGTGGATCGCTATGAGTTTGAGGCCACCCTGAGACTACATAGTGAATTCCAGGTCAGCCTGAGATAGAGTGAGACCCTACCTTGAAAAAAATAAATAAATAATTTTTGACAGACAGAGAGAGAGAGGGAGAGGTAGAGAATGGGCATGCCAGGACCTTTCAGTAGCCATGAAAGAACTCCAGACACATGCAGCCCCTTGTACGCATGTGTGACATTGCACGTTTGGGTCATTTTGCATCTGGCTACATGGGACGTGGAGATTTGAACATGCATTCTTAGGCTTCGCAGGCAAGGGCCTTAACCACTAACTCAGCTCTTCAGTCCAAATCCTTTTTTTTTAAATGGATTTTTTAAAATTTATTTATTTGAGAGCAACAGACACAGAGAGAAAGACAGATAGAGGGAGAGAGAGAGAATGGGCGCACCAGGGCTTCCAGCCTCTGCAAACAAACTCCAGACGCATGCGCCCCCTTGTGCATCTAGCTAATGTGGGACCTGGGGAACCGAGCCTTGAACTGGGGTCCCTAGGCTTCACAGGCAAGCGCTTAACCACTAAGCCACCTCTCCAGCCCCCAAAACCTTTTTTTAAATAAGTACATGAATATCATGAAATGACATTTTTTATAAATGAATAAATGAAATATAAATGAACAGCATGAAAAATGAAAAATGAAAACAAGGTGGTGCACACCTGTAATTCCAGCATTTGGGTGGCTAAGGCTGGAGAACTGAAAGTTCAAGACTAGCTTGTGCTACATTAAAAAGTTTCAGGGAAATCTAGTATACATGAGACTCTGTCCCCCCAAAACCCCTAACCAACCAAACCAATAAATAAATAAATAAATAACAAGACAGGCACCTAAAAATTTGGGGAGCTTTAAAAGCTTAAGGTACAAAATAGTAAATTAAATAGCCTATGATGGGATGCTTAATCATCATGTAATTTGCTTTGAAGTACTTCATCAAAAGAGATACAGGCTGAGCATGGTGGCGCACACTTTAATCCCAGCACTGGGGAGGCAGAGGCAGGAGGATCACTGTGAGTTCAAGGCCACCCTGAGACTACATAGTGAATTCCAGGTCAGCCTGGGCTAAAGCGAGACCCTACCTTGAAAAAAAAAATTGAAAAAGAGAGAGATGAAGATTCCTGGCAAAGTGTTAATGTCCTGGGTAATCTTCATTTTCAATCTGACTGGATTTGGAATCACCTAGGGTGCATACTTCTAAGCACATCTGTGAGGGCTTTTACAAAGAGGTTGAATTAAGGAGGGAAGACCCATCCTGAATGTGAACCCATTGATTGGGGTCTGGGACTGAGTGAAAGGGGAAAAGGAAGAAAGGCAGCTGAGCTTCAGCGTTCATTTCTCTGCTTCCCAGCTGTAGATGCAATGTGACCAGCTGCCTTGTGCTCCTGGCATCATGCTTTCCCCAGCATGGTGCCCTGAAACCATGAGCCAGAATAAGCCCTTCCTTTCGTAAGTTGCTTCTGTTGGGTAATTTTGTCATGTCAACCAGACAGTTAACTACGAAATGTATGTGCTATGTAGAGGGTGCTCATTTTTCTATACTTCCTTCTTTTCAGTAACGTTTTAAGATTTCCATAATTTAAAGAATCATAAAAATCCCAGGGCAACCAAATCAATTCCTGGCTCACAGTCACTGACTGACAAGAGAACTGAGTTTAATGAGCAGATACGTTGTTCGGAACAGAGGACGCTGGTGATAGACAATGCCGATATTGCCTAGGGAGGGCAGGCTGAATGGGGCTCCTGAGAAACAAGAAGAGGCAGTGGGGCTGAAGAGATGGTTCAGCGGTAAAGGTGCTTGCTTGTAAAGCCTGATGGCCTGGGTTCGATTCCCCAGTGCTCATGTAAAGCCAGATGCACAAAGTGGTGCATGTACCTGGAGTTCATTTGTAGCAGCTGGAGGCCCTGGAGCTCCCATACTTATTCACTCTCTATCTGCCTTTTTTCTATTTCTTAAATAAATAAATAAATAAATAAATAAATAAAAAGATGAGCCAGCAGGCTGCAAAACTTGGGACAGTCCTGGGAGTTTGGCGGTGAGGGTCGTGGAAGGATGAGCACAGGCTCTGCTCTAAGCATCTTCACACGGAGACAATTGTAGCCGCTTTGGGAAACCTTGACAGACAGCAGATGCTGACCAGTCCACGCCCTGGGGCAGACAGAAAGGGACAGTCAGCCTCTCTGTTCCCACCTGTGCTGCCCCTGCAAGTTTTCTAACAAAGCCACACCCTGGGGCTTCAGATTTGACCACAGACAGGTTGTCAGAGGAAAACCACATGACCTGAGATTGAAACATGCAGGCTCCACAAAGATGGCTCACACCTTGCCACTTTTGGGACCCTTGATGGCAGCAAAGTCCCTGCTTCTCCTTCTGGAATGCTGCCTTGCCCCAGTCAGAAAGTGGGCCCGGGGTTGGTTTGCATGACCCACCCGCTGAGAAAGGAAGCAGGTCAAAGACTGGGCTCCTACCCTCAGAGAAAGTCTTAAGTCTGTGGAGGATCTTGTATACATTCAAACAGGCACAAATCAAAAAGAAAATGTCAGGGGGAAAAAGCTTAGGAATAATAAAATAAGTGAAATAGGAAAAGCCTTATCAGATGTTTTAAATAAATGTTCATGTAGTGGCTCATGCTTGCCATCCAGCATTTGGAAGGCTGAGGCAGGAGGACTGCTGAGTTTGAGGCCAGCTTGTACTACACAATGAGTTCCTAGCTAGCCTGAACTACATTGTGAGATCCTATCTCAAAAAACCCTAACCAAGCCAGGTGTGGTGGCGCACACCTTTAATCCCAGCATCCAGGAGACAGATGTAAGAGGATTGCTGTGAGTTTGAAGCCACCCCGAGACTACATAGTGAATTTTAGGTTAGCCTGGGCTAGAGTAAGACCCTAACTCAAAAAAAGGGGGCTCTGGAGAGGTGGCTTAGTGGTTAAGGTACTTGTCTGCAAGGCCAAAGAACCCAGGTTCGATTCCCCAGGACCCATGTAAACCAGCTGCATAAGGTGGTGTATGCATCTGGAGTTCATTTGCAGTGGCTGGATGCCCTGGCATGCCCATTCTCTTTCTCTCTGCCTCTTTCTGTCTCTCAGATAAATAAATAAAAATAAATTTTTTAAAAAATAAAAGATTTTTAAAAACCTAAACAAATAAACAAACCTGTCACTAGCTCAATTATGACCTGTTGGGGTGACTCAAGGGTGGAAAGAAAGAAGAGAGAAAGGAAGGAAGGAAGGAAGGGACAGAAAGAAAGAGAGAGAAAGGAAGGAGGGAGGGAATGAAAGAGAAGAGAGAGAGAGAGAAACAGGCACAAGCGATAAAGTGAAAGGCGGGATCCAGTGGCCTGTAGGCTCTGATGGAGGCGCTGCAGCCCCGCCTAACCAGCGCTGGTTTATTTTATACACAAGCTAGAAGGCTTCACACATTATCAGCTAAGTTTGAGTTTTCTTCCAAACATGGGTGAAAAAAAAATCACAACTTGGGGGTAGTGGCCAAGTGATACAGGAACAAAGAAGCTATAGTCTGATGTCTGCATGCAATGTTCTCTGCACAAGGTCAGGCTTGCACAAACAACCCGGAAGGAGGCTGGAGGGATGGCTTAGCGGTTAAGGCACTGTGTAACCTAAGGATCCAGGTTTGACTCCCCAGAACCCACATAAGCCAGATGCACATGGTGGTACATGCAACTGGAGTTTGTTTGCAGTGGCTAGAGGCCCTGGCATGCCCATTCTCTCTCTCTCTCTCTTCCTCTCTTCCTCCTTCCCTTTCTCTGCAGTAAATAGATAAATAAAAATTAAAAAAAAAAAAAAAAAACAGAAGGAGAAAGTAAGGAGGAGCTTCGCCCCACTCAGGTTTCTGGCAGTTCACTTGGAAGTAGACATGGCTGTGCCTATGTCAATGGCTCCTACTGGCTGTGGCTCTGCCCCGTGCAGGGTTCATCTCTTGAATGCAGTGTTCCATCACATGCAGCTCTCTACACAAACCTAGATAGGTGTTATTTTCAGATGCATAGTGGGGCATAAAGAGAGAGAGAGAGAACTGGTTTCAACCATCTAGACAAAAATTAGCTTATAGCAAAAGGAGAATCATAATTTGATGAGAAACGTTACTCAAAATATAATTGAGATAATTGTGGTTAATTGGGGAAAAGGAACTTGAATCCGTCCCACAAATTAATGGCATGATAAAGTGCCGAGGTGTTAAAGGCATAGGTATGAAAAAGAAGGCCAGCCTTGAAAAAAACAAACCTGGATGCAAACAGAATTGAACATTTATCAAATTACTGCTTGAGGGGTAAAAGGGTAATTATCTAAACTCAGGAGAAATGAAAGAAAATCACAAAAGTGACAGGTTTGACTATGTAACACTTTAGAGCTCTTGAATATAAAAGGAGGAAAAAAAACCCTCTAATTCACAAGGGACACAACAGCCTAGGGAAAATCTCTATAGCTAGGCTTGGACAACAGGAAAAGGACCATTGGTTTCTATAGAAAGAGTTTGTACAAGATGAAAAGGAAACTACAGAAATGCCAATACATAAGTAGCACAAATTCATGACTAAGAAATATAATAACCTAACAACCTATAAGAAAAATTGTTCTGCCTTGCTGGAAATGTAAATCAAAATAATGAGGTGCCATTCTTTGTCTACTAACTTAGCATGCTAAATATAATCATGAACCCTGGTGCTGGCAAGATTGCTCTGGTAGCATGTTTTGGTACAGCACCACTGAGAAGCAATTTGGAACTATGTACTGTGAGTGACAAAAACATTCATACCTACTGACTGGTGATATTACTTCTGGGAAAGTATGCTGTGAAAATAATTGAGGCTATGAAAAAAAGGCCTTTAATATAATAATCATAATCCCAGCGTTATCTACAAGCTGGAAGCTATCCAAGAGCCCTGTGGGAAGGATGGGAGAACAATTCTCCTAGCCTCCAACTATCTGAAGAACGGCACCAGTGATGAGAGTCACCAGACAATTATCCTCTAGTGAAGATACCCTGCAGGTCTAAAGTTTTATTATTTCTCCACTATTATATTAAAAAGAGCACATATGCTCACAAATTTAGAAAATGTAGTTTAGAAAAATATTTTTTTTAAGTTATGGTCCCATCACCCAGAGATGAGCCCTAACCACATCAACTCACTGTGTTTTTCTATCTGTATATATACATTCATCACACATACTTCTCCTAATGACTGGGTGGCAATATATGTATCATTTTATAACCTCTTTTGAAATTAATAATATGGCATTAATACTTCAAAGTAATTGTAAGATCTTCTGTACCATCTTAATTGCTGTATGATGTTACCTTGAAGGACATGTTGGGCTGTTAACAAATCTCCTTCTGTAGGAGTTTTAGCTCATTCTCTCTCTCTTCCTCTCTGAAGCTACTGCAAGAAAAAATTCCTGCAGTGGCATCTCTGCACTCAGTCACAATTATTTCCTTACATTATGTTCCTGTAAATTAAACTCATAGATCAAAGGATACTCAAACTATAAAGGTTTCAGAAATGTGCCAAATTATCATGTTTTTACTTATTGAGGTCATTTTCTACATTTGCAAAGTCATATAATTTTAGTCAAAATCATCATCATTAACATTATGAAAAATGCAATGGGGTGATTTTATGTGTGGACCCTTCCTTCCTTAGCCTTGATAAATGAAGAACTGCACGAACCCTACATTCCCCCCACCCGCTTTCCTCTTAGCTTAACAGAATTTCAAACTTGTCTCGACCACGAAAGGGAATGAGAACTGGTGCAGCATGCTCATGACAACTGATTTTCCTTTGTCTGTTTATTTCTGGAGGGGTGGGCTGGGGACCCAGAGCCGACAGTGAGACTTCAGAAGCCTGCCACAGCAGTTTCCAAGGTAAGTGTTGGATACCCTCTTTCTGCTTCTTCCCTCTTGCCATGAATATAGATGCGAGAAGACAGTTTGAGAAGCCATCTTATCTCCACGAGGGAACCCCATGTAGAATTCTCACACCCAGCGTCATGGATCCAGCAGCGCAATAGCCTGCCTCAGGACTGCTCTTGAACTCCGTTCTGTTTGCGCACCGTGACTATATTTTCTACTTGCAGTCAAGAGTTCTGTAACTAAAACATCAGAAAAATGCTGGTGGCGGCTCAGGGAAAGGGCTCAGGGAATAAGAGTGCCCTGAGTTCAATCACCAGGGCCTGTAAAAGGCTGGCCATGGCTGTGCGTGCATACTGCAACCCCAGTGCTGAGGCGGGTGGAGGCAGGAGGATCACTGGGGCGCCCTGGCCAGCCAGCCTGACCCCAAACCCCCAGATTCAGGTTCCGTGAGAGACTCTGTGTTAAGGAAAAAAAAACACAAGAGCTACAGAAGAGGACAACCAGCACTCTCGGGCCTCTTCACAATTGCACACAGGTCATGAACACCTACACACACACACACACACACACACACACACACACACACTTTAAATTAAAAAAGAATGACAGCTGCAGTTTAAAAAATAGGTCCTAGCCAGGCGTGTTGGTGCATGCCTTTAATCCCAGCACTGCGGAGGCTGAGAAAGGAGGATCACCATGAGTTTGAGGCCAGCATGAGACTACATAGTGAATTCCAGGTCAGCCTGGGCTAGAGCAAGACCCTACCTTAAAAAAACTAAACTAAACTAAAAAGAAATAAAATAGGGCTGGAGAAATGGCTTAGAGATGAAGGCCCTTTGCCTGCATAGCCAAAGGACCTCAGTTTGATTCCCCAGGACCACGTGAGCCAGATGCACAAAGGGCACACACATCTGGAGTTCGTTTGCCATGGCTAGGGGCTTTAGTGTGCTCATTCTCTCTCTCTCTCTGCCTTTCTCCCTCTCTCCCTCTCTCTCTCACTCACACACGAATAAATGAATAAAATACACTAAAAAAATTTTTAAATAAAATAGGTCCTTCAGGCAGGAGACATGAAGGCAGGAGAGTAGGCCATGTTCTTCTCACAACAATGGTTAATAGAGTGAGCACAGGGAAGGAACTACTGCAAGCCACAGAGACAAGGTGGGCTGAGACGGGCCCACTGGGGCAGCACGGGCGCCTCCATCCTGGGCTGCTCCCTGCCAGTGGCAGAAAGTGTTTTCTTCTGTTTGTGATGAATGAGATGAAGCCAGACTCACACAGTGGCAAGCAGCTTGGGGTCAGATGCAAGGAAGGAGGCGAACTGTAATCACCAGCTCACTCTTCTATCTTGCTCTCTGGCCTTTGTCTCTTAGATCCTTTCCAACGTTCCTCAGTAGGCGGAGGTATTATGTCTTCTCCAGTGGGTGGACAGATGAGTCCCTGATTGCTTCTGGGAATACACAGCTCCTGTTATTTGTGGAAAACCTATCGAAAGGGCAGGAACCTTCTCTGCAATACTTCCTGGGCTGTGGTTGCGAAGCGGTTCTTATAATGAGAGCTGTTAAGATCAAGGTACCTATTTTCCTTCTAGGGGTTGGGAACAGAAGTGCATATAAAGTGTTCTGAAGTGAAAACGTCCCCACCGGCGTTCCTCTCCCCAGCCCAGTGTCTGATTTCCGATCCCCCTGCAGGTCTGTGGGTGGCTGCTCTGGGAAGTCAGGAGTACTCAGCCACAGCTCTCCCTCAGCACATGCCTTGGGAACCCTTGAGGCCCGAGAGCCTTCTGTGCTAGCTAATTGCCACTTGTCAAGACTGCCAGCCTCAATTCATGGCAATTTATCAGTGTGTGGTTAATCGTTTCCTTCAAAGAGAAGGGGGGAAAGTTGATTGAAAATATTTTGGACAAAGGAGACATCTGAGAGCTTATTTGAGAAGTCTCTGTGACAACGGCAGGTCACAGACGGAGCTGAGACTGTAGCCCTGCTGGAGACGGGGTGACGCAGGAAGACAGGACACTCCTCCTTAATGACAGGACGTGTTCTTCTGTCTGGGAGAAATTGGAAGCGGCCGCACTTGGAGGCAGGCACAGCGCAAGGTCTCTTCAGTTCACAGAGGCACAAAGAATTGGACTTTCACAATTTGTTCTCGTTTTTCTTTGGAGTTCTCCTTCCGATTCTTTTCCTGGTGGCACTCCCTTTTATCTGCCTCACCACTTTGACTCCTCCACAGACTGAAGAAATTGTTCCAGGAAGCTATAAGTGCTTCTCTCGAACCATCCTGAGCTTCAGGGGAAAGCCTGAGGACGCAACCTTGCGTGTGTGGGTATGAGAAGGTACAGGGATGGGCCCTGGGTAAAAGAGGGTCCTCCACCACTCCTCTCCTGACCAGGCACCTCTTCAGGTGGGAAACCACACGCACACTGCCCATTTCAGACAGAGGCTACCACTACTCACTTCTTTTTTTTTTTTTTTTAAATTTTTATTTGAGAGCGACAGACACAGAGAGAAAGACAGATAGAGGGAGAGAGAGAATGGGCGCGCCAGGGCTTCCAGCCTCTGCAAACGAACTCCAGATGCGTGCGCCCCCTTGTGCATCTGGCTAACGTGGGACCTGGGGAACCGAGCCTCGAACCGGGGTCCTTAGGCTTCACAGGCAAGCGCTTAACCGCTAAGCCATCTCTCCAGCCCTACTCACTTCTTCTAGTCACCACCACACCTGCCTCTACTTTCCACAAATTCTACATGCCCTCACAACACCTGCTCCTCTTCTCCATTTCAGAAAAGGGAGTTGCCACGATCTACTCATATTAACCCTAGATTCTTGGTCTCCCTCACTTGCTCACCTGAGTTCTGCCGATTTAAAAAATTTCTCCAGTCCTCACTCAAATCTTTATCAGCTCTACCTTGAACAATCTGACTTGATGACAGAAGAAAAAAAGAACCTACCTGAAATAAAAATCCAATCACCTTCCTTCTGGGTTAAAAATCCTTCTCAAGTCACAGGATAAAGTTTGAAAGCGCTGGCATGCCCCACAAGGCCTTCTAAAGGCTGGCCTGTAGCCACCATGCCTAGGCCAAATCAGGGACCCCCTGCGACATGTCTACAGATTCCCTCATGCAGCAGGTGCCACATTTGCTGTTCCTGCTAGTGGGAGAACAATGTGACCCCCCTGGGGGTGTGTCTTAGAACACCAGGCCAGGAGCAGAGCAGAGGTTGTCTGGACTTAGATCTACACTGAACCCTAGAAAATGGTCAAGACCAGAGGGTAGGGAGTAGGAAGAAACAGAGGAGGCCAATTAGTGCTGAAGTGGTTTGGGAAATAGCAATGTTAGTGGACTTGAATGTAACCAGAACCTGAAAATAGTCATGTTCCTCATGAATGCCCCATAGGAGTCCTCACTCTTCACAGCAAAAGAGAATCCTTGAAGCTAGGTGACAGGAAAAGTTCTGTGGGTGCCAGGAACACACCTGACAGCCTGATACTTGCTCAAAGGACCTATGGACACTTTGGCCATGGTGCCAGGGGAAAACATCACACTGCTTCAAGAAGACACACTTTTAGCTGGGTGTGGTAGCTCATGCCTTTAATCCCAGCACTTGGGAGGCTGAGGTAGGAGGACCGCTGTGAGTTCAAGGCCAACCTGAGACTAATTCCAGCTCAGCCTGGGCTAGAATGAAACCCTACCTCAGAAAAAAAAAAAAGAAAGAAAAGAAAAAAGGGGCAGATGGAGAGATAGCTTAGTGGTTAAGGGTCTCTCCTGTGAAGCCTAAGGATCCAGGTTAGATTCCCCAGCACCCACGTAAACCAGCTATACAAGATGGCAATGCATCTGGAGTTTGCAGTGGCTACAGGCCCTGGTGTGCCCATTCTCTCTCTCTCTCTAAAAATAAGTAAATAAACAAAATAAATATTTTTTTTAAAAAGAAGACACACTCCTACTCTCCACATCTGCCCTGATTCCCAGCCCTGCGGCATGCCCAGCTGTCAACAGTGCCCATTCTGAGCATCCCAGTACTGAATGATCAGCTGGCTCCCTCAGGAAGCTGGCTGTCATGCTGGGCCATTTCCTCCAGAAGCACAATGACTTATCTTTACCATAAGAGACTCTTCTGGAGACTTCCTAAGCCTCTGTCAGCCAAATCACCCACACCTTTGTCTAGAGCTTTCTGTAGTGCACCACACTGCTGCAGACCAAGGGAATCTGCAGACAATGCACCTCTCTGGGACTGCCTTGAAGCAGGAGTCTGATGGATCTTCTGGTCCTGCACAGCAGCAGGCTGGGCAATATTCTGTCTTCCAGAACTGCAGTCCGCAAGTCCGGCAGCAGTGGGAGGAGAGCGGAGAGGATCGTCCTGCCATTACAGCGACCTGGCGCATTAGTCACTTTTCTCTTTGCTGTGACTGAACCCCTGACAAGAAGCAACTTTTAAGGGAGGAAGGGCTTGTTTTGGCTTAAAGCTTCAGAAAAGGTATGGTCCACCACGGTGGGGAAGGCATGGTAGCAGGAGCCTGCAGCAGCTGGACACATTACCTTTGCAGCAAAGAGTGGGCAGGAAGTGGGGTTATATTATAAAGCTGCAAAACTTCAAAGCCCACCCCTAGTGACCCACCTCCTCCAGCAAGGCTCTACCTCCTAAAGGCCTCACAAGCTTCAAAAACAGAGCTAGGGATCAGGTGCTCCAACACACGGGGGACATTTCACATTCAAACCACAATGCTTTCTTCCTGCCCCATCTCTGGACCTGGTCATCTGGAGGCTTTCACCCCAGGTAGCAACTGGTGGCCTGACAGTGCATTCTCAGAGAGCCACCGGGCCAGTTGGAGCTTCTCTGGTTCCTTAAGGTACAGAACCCTCGTGGAGTGCTTTGCACGCACAGGAGGCTCATCTGTGGGTGTCTTCACGGGAGTTTATTTGTGACTAGGTGACCAGATCTGCTGGATGGGCCTTATGAGACAAGAGCGATGTGGGGGAGGGTGCAAACTAGCAAGCCCCGTCAGGGTGGCTTCCTGACTCACCCTAACACCCCCTTCTCTATGAATCATGCTCAGCACACATGGGAACCCAAGCAACTAAACGTCAATTCCCTAGGAATCTGGGATTTCATGTCATACCACCTAGGAACAGATCCCCCCAAACCAACATCCCAGCACCCTCAGTGTGCAGCATGTTGGGGGGCAGTGGCCCAGCTAGTCAATCAGATGATGATGGCAGCTGTTGCTGGTTCACATTGCTGGTAGAAATTACCCAACCAAGAGCAGCTTGTGGGAATAAAGAGGTTTATTTTGGCTTACAGGCTTGCGAGGGAAGCTCCATGATAACAGGGAAAACAATGAGCAGAGGGTGGACATCACTCCCTGGCCAACATAAGATGGACAATAGCAACAGGAGAGTGTGCCAAACACTGGCAAGAGGAGACTGGCTATAAACCCAAAAGCCCACCCCCAACAATACACTGCCTCCAGGATGCATTAATTCCCAAATCTCCATCAACTAAAGCATGTCCAACCCACAGTGGACCACATGTGACCCAGGAGAGCTATGAATGAAGCCCAACACAAAACTGTAAACTTACTTAAAATATTGAGACTTTTGTTTTGGTTTTGAAACAGTGTCTCACTCTAGCCCAGGGTGACCTGGATCTCACTCTGTAGTCCCAGACTGGCCTCGAACTCATGGTGATCCTCTTACCTCAGCCTCCTGAGTGCTGCAATTAAAGGCATGTGCCACCACACCTGGATCCATCATGAGATTTATTTTACCTTTTTGTTTTGGAATTTGATTTTGATGTTCTTGTGCATGAGCTTTGTGGATAACAATGTCATGTGACAATGTCAACAGACTGGACATATCTGGGAGAATAAGAACTCCTGGAGCCATGCCTCTGGAAGCCAACTTGGCTCCAGCCCCAGCCTACCTAAACTTCCAGCTCTCCCTTGATTCCATGAAATATTCTGACAGTCTCCTAATAAATTCCAGTATCATATAAATTACTCTGTATTACTTTTTTTTGTTTGTTTGTTTTTGAGGTAGGGTCTCATGCTAGCTCAGCTGTCCTGGAATAAACTATGTAGTCTTAGGCAGACCTTGAACTCACATCGATCCTTCTACCTCTGTCTGTTGAGTGCTGGAATTAAAGGCATGTGCCACCATGTCCAGCCCCAGTATTACTGTCAACCCAAATAGTATTCATACCTACATAGGGCTTTTCTATCATCCTCAAAAGAAACCCGGGCTGGAGAGATGGCTTATGGTTAAGGCACTTACCTGCAAAGCCTAAGGACTCACGTTTGACTCACCAGGTCCCATGTAAGCCCGACACACAGTGATGCAAACGTGCAAAGTTGTACATGCACACAAGGGGCACATGCATCTGGAATTCGATTGCAGTGGCTGCAGGCCCTAGCATGCTAAGTCTCTCTCTCTCGCTCTCACATTTAAAAAAAAAAGGCAGTCTGTTGGGCTTGCCTCAAAAAAAAAAAAAAAAGAAAGAAAAAAAGACACTTATACTCCCCTAAGAGACTTTCAGCCCTTCAAAAGGCTGAGTGGGGAGGCTTGGAGCCCATCAATTTGTTCCCTCAGTTGCCCCAGGGCTGTGGTCAGTTGTGATCTGCTCATTAACACTCTCCTAGCCATCCTTGGATCATTGAAACTATGAATCCTCTCCCAGGCAGCGTGGTGGGGAGCAACACCCTCTCCACTGTGTGACATTCTAAGAGGTACAAGGGTCTCTAGGTTAAGAAGACCCATTATTCATCACCTTATCCCTTCTCTCTGAGAGCTCTGAACAGAGTGACTAATGTTGATGGCTGATGAAGACAAATTGTGCCAACCTTTAAAAGACGCAAGGAGCTGATTGCATCAAGATGCGCTGCGCTTGGCAACAGGAATATGGCTTCTTCATGGGGATCGCTAGGGCAACAATCAGCCCTCCAACAAAGGTCTGAAAATACAGCCAATGTGACTTAAACAAAGAAGCTGGCTCCTCTGACTGCCCACTGACTCTGCTGGGCACAAGCAGCAGTGACCAGCACCCGAGGCCATGAAGAGCTGGCCCTGCTCCTTCCTTAGGCTGCAATCTCAGGATCCCCCACATAGCATCTGCCGGACATGATCTTCCCGTCCTCCATCCGCCACTCCATTTTCAAGGAACCTAGCATTTCAACCAGGGCTCCTGCTTGAGCAGGCCCGTGATACCAGAGGGCAAAACAGAAAACAGGCGAGGAGCCCTGCTCCTCCACAGCACCACTCCATCTCAGCAATGTCTGAAGGCAAGCGGCATCCGACAAGGTACCCGCTGTACTGCTCCAAGGACCACCTACCTTTGTCAGCTGCTGCTCAGAGGAGAATCCCAAACCAAACACCGTGTTTGCTCTGCTGTCGGCCCACTGCCCAAACTTCTGAGAGGTTTTGGTGAAAGTCATATTTGGGGTGATTGTGCTGTTTATGATCACCTGTAAGAAAAGAGCACACAGGAAGAATGTAAACACTGAACTAGACCCCATGATGCTCCTCAAAACATCTGCTGGGAAAACCAATGGCCACAGCAAGCTTCCTCTGCCCTCTTATATTTAGCCCTAAGTTGCACTCACACATATATGCATAGATGTATAACAATGAAAAGCATCGATTTCAGGTACTTAACAATAGTCAGCCTAAAATAAGATCTCCTGCATTACCAGTGGGAAACAGAGCTCCTGCTATTTACTGTCCCAAAGTTGCCAAGCATAATGGCTATCCATGCACACATGTTGGGCCTTAAGAGGCCCGGACGCAAGGCCTAGTGGAACTTCCTGAGCCTAGCTAAAATTTGGTGACTTGTCTCTGGCCAGTATGACTCAGCAGGACGCCAAATTGCCTCTGGCCTGCTACTTCTGCAAAAAAGTTAGAGTTCCCAGGCGCGCTTAGAACCAATCATTTCAAAAGTCGCGATATGCTATTGGCCCTTCCACCTCATCCTTCCTTGAGATCCCCGCCGTCGTTCTCAACATCTGCCTGTAACAATAAAGTGAGTTCCTGCTTCGACAAGACTCCTGGCTTGGTGGTGTGTTCCTGGCCATCGACACTCATCCTCCTCCTCAACCCCTTGGGAGGAACCAATGGGTCTGGTCCTTCTCAGCACTACCTGCCGGGGGAGCCCAGCACACACAGTCTCAGAAGAACGGCCCTACACACCTTTCCCCTGCACTCCAGAGATCAGTCCAAACCATTTAGATTTGCCACCAGCAATTGTAATTTTTTATTTATTTATTTGAGAGCGACAGACACAGAAAGAAAGGCAGATAGAGGGAGAGAGAGAGAATGGGCGCGCCAGGGCTTCCAGCCTCTGCAAACGAACTCCAGATGCGTGCGCCCCCTTGTGCATCTGGCTAGCTAACGTGGGACCTGGGGAACCGAGCCTCGAACCGGGGTCCTTAGGCTTCACAGGCAAGTGCTTAACCGCTAAGCCATCTCTCCAGCCCTCCACCAGCAATTGTAACAAGGGGAAAGAGAAGGTGCTCTCCAGTTAGGATAGTTCGAAGAGGTTGATTTATAAAGAGACCAGTTAAAGGAAGAAGGGATGGAGAGGCTACAGATCATGAAAGGAGGGGTCATGTGGACCAGGCTGACATTCTGGTGACAGTAACTGCCAGCAAATGTGTCCCTACAAGATACCTTCCAGTGAGTTGTTGGCCAGGGAGGTCCCTGTTGCCTCCAAAACATTACTGGTTATTGCCAAGGCCCTTGGTTTCCCATAAGTAACACATAGTAAGACCCTATTGCTGAAGACTTCACATGCCTGGGTAGCAAGGTCACTGAGAAATCAAACTTGTGCTGAGCTGAAAACCTTCTCCCTGTAGACTAGCCAAACTGAAAGCTGGAAAAAGCTACACTGTATGCAGCCCTGTGGGAGACAGAGTCATCAGTGGTGAGAACAGTGAACACTGGGAGCCTTAAGTGTGGCCAGATAGGCCATATGACTGAACAGGTGCAATAGTGGCATGTCTGCTCTGGGGGAAACAAACTGCTCTCAATTGGACTGGAGGCCCACTCTATGGGAGGGAATACATGCCTGGTACTGAAAACACAATCAAAAGTCTATGGCAGGGGAGGTCATGAACCTTAGGGGTATAAAGCTTGCTCTTGTCTGGATAAATGCATATATTATTCTCACCAAACTGCCATGAAAGCACTATACTTAATCTTTGTATTCATATATTAATGCTACTCTCACTTTTGGATAGAGAAGCTTCTCTTTTCAGTTAACAGCAACCACTGGCATTACCCAGAAGGCACCATAGTGCTGAGAAGGGGCAGAGGAGTGTCCCGCACTGAAACATCTCTATTATAGCCTCTAATGCTCAGGGTTCATTGCGGAAGAGGTGGTGGAAAGAATGTAAGAGCCAAAGAAAGGGTACCACTCCTTAAAATACAACTGTCCAGACAGAATTTGGCCTCATTATTCACTACTTCGCAAGACCCTCATAATAGGAGAAAAAAATGATGATATCAAAATAAAAGAGAGACTAATGGAGAGAGGGAAGGGATATGATGGAGAGCAGAGTTATGAAGGGGAAGGTGGGGAAGAGAATGAAAATATCATGGTTTATTGTCTGTAAGTATAGAACTTGTCAATAAAAAAATTTTTAAAGAAGATGTAAGCCATGAACTTGGGTTCAATTCCCCAGTACCCATGTAAAGCAGATGCACAAGGTGGTGCATGCATCTGGAGTTCGTTTGCAGTGGCCAGATGCATCTGGAGTTCATTTGCAGTGGCTAGAGGCCCTAGCACGTCCATTCTCTCTCTCTCTATCTGCTTCACACCTCTCCAAATAAATAAATAAAATATTAAAAATGTTTTCAAAATACTAGCAAGTGGTTTTAAAAGGTAGGTATACTGAATGAACTCACAAAACATTGATTAGTTGATTTCAAGAGCAAAAGCAATTTCTCCTGCTTGGAGGTTATTCAGCTTCATAAGCTTGTGAACTCATCACTTTTAGGGAAATTTTCAGCCATTTTTTTCCACATAGATTGTTTCTGCTCTACTGTCTCCTCTCCTTGCTTCTCTCTCTAGGACTCTAATTATACATATGTAGACCTGTTGAGTATGTCTAGTATTTTTCACACTCACCAATTCTCATCATCCCTCCTGTTCTTGTCTTTCTGCTTCAATTTGGGTATTTTTTATTCATCTAGTTTCTGGCTCAATCTGCTATTATATCTATTGAAACCATTCAGTACTTAAAAATTATTTTATTGCTAGGTGTGGTGGTGCATGCCTTTAATCCCAGCACTCGGGAGGCAGAGGTAGGAGGATTGCTATGAGTTCGAGGCCACCCTGAAACTACATAGTGAATTCCAGGTCAGCCTGGGCTAGAGACCCTACCTCCAAAAACCAAAAATAATATTGTTGGGCTGGAGAGATTGCTTAGTGGTTAAGGCACTTGCCTGCAAAGCCGAAGGGCCTGGGTTCGATTCCCCAGTACCCATTTAAGCCAAATGCACAAGGTGGCACATGCATTTGGGGTTCATTTGCAGTGGCTGGAAGACCTGGCACACCCATTCTCTCTCTCTCTCATTCTGCCTCTTTCCCTCTCTCAAATAAAAATAAAATTTTATTTGTTAGAAAGAGAGAGAGAGAGAGAGAGAGAGAGAGAGAGAGAGAGAGAGAGAGAGAGAAAGATGTATTTTTGACAGGGTCTCACGTAGACCAGACTAGCCTCAAACTCACTATGTAGTTGAGGAGGACCTTGAACTCCTGATCCTCCTGCCTCTACCTCCCAAGTGCTAATATTACAAACCTATGGTACCACATAATAGCTAGCAAATCTTAAGGGACAATTGGCCATGTGTCTGGAGTCACTCAAGTCCCCCATTTTGTCACTCAAGATATGTGATCACAGCATCTCTGCTGGTGTCTGTCTGCCTGCAGCAGCCTTTCTTGGAGAGCCAGGCTGGGTTGCTGCCTCCAATTGCCCTGGCAACAAGGTGCCTAGGTGGTCAGTGTTTGTTCCCTACTCCCTCTGGGGCTTCTGTGTCTTTGTGTGGTTGAGGACTTCGCAACGCTTTGCTTTCTACACACTGAAATCTGAAGAAAGCTTTGCCTCGCCTGTCAGAAGTGCGCAGCGGCACCTCTTCCACTCTGGGACAGACGTGGAATTCAGCGAATGTCTTGGGGTTGGAAAATCAGACATGGTGAGGCCTCTCAACTCTCTACTTTTGTGAGTTTAGCCTGTGCCAGTGCTAAGTGCTGTGCTGATTTCTCTTTTCTCCCATTATAAGTATCTCTCTTCCAGAGCCAAACCCTAACCTTTGGCCTACACCCAGCATTGACAGAGGCTCCCAGGACAGAGGCTGCTAATCTCAGCTCCGAGTGGTCCACAGCTCTCTGGGCTTTTGATCTCTGTAGTCCTCATAATTTAAATTGCTCTTTGATGCCTTTAAATCATATTTGTGGGTCTGGGAATACAACTCACTGGTAGAATGGTTTCCCCCATGTGTGAGGCTCTGAATTCAATCCCCAGTACTGCCAAAAAATTTATACGTATCTTATTTTTCCCACTTGTAATCAGAGGGAACACTGGCTTGCTGGAAGCAATATACTTTACCCAGAAGCAAAGTGCTGAATCTGCAGAAGTTCAGAGATGCAACTCACTATGCGTCTCAAGTAACGTTATTCTAGAATGTTTATGGGAAGCTGCTTATGTCAATTAAACAAAACTAGAGGCTCCGACACACCAGTCAAGCTGTTGGTGTGGCTTCACACTCAGCTATTCACTGTCCAAGTCCTCTAATATCCTCTATACTTACTCAAAGCAGTGATTCCAGACCATGAGCCACCTGCCCATCACTTTCCTTCCTCCTACAACATACAACCTGCAACATACAAGGCAAGGCAGACAGATAGAGAGCAGAGAGGTGTCAGATCACAGCTCACTGCTTATGTCCACCGACTGCTTATCCTCCCTCATTCCCTCCTGTCTCAGGTCCCATGTCTTTGCCTCTACCCCCACACATCTGCGCTAGGCATTCCCCACTGAAGGCCCAGAGTTAACAAAAGGTTAGCTCACCCTTGGGACACAAAGTGCTGGCAGCCTTCTAGAACTCATGAGGATTTTGCAGAGGGGGTGTGTGGCATTCTCTTCATTCTACAATAACAAGCCAGCTCTGCTGAGGACTTGCTTTTAGCCTGGCTCACTATAGCTATGCTCCCCAGCGCCTGCACCAAGGTGCCAGCACTTACTGAACACAGCCTAGAGAATCCCACAAGCTGAAGGTCAGCCAAGAGGGAGAAAAATGCCACGTTTTCCCAGGCTGCTCAGCATGGCAATTCTTGGCTCCCTGGCAGGCTCTACAATGTCCTAGCTGGCTCCTAACATATTACCCCAGGTTCTGGAACTTCCTACATCTGTAAGGAAGGAAGAAAGAGGGGTAGAGAGGAGAAAAGGTAAGACCAGCTATCATTTGCCACTATGGTATCCTTCCACCTTGGCACAATCACCTGAGGTAGATGCTCTGAACAACGTCACATTCACAGCAGTAATCCCATCACTACAGAAGTGAGACAGCTAGCTGGCTCCCCTCCCAGAAACACACAGCATCGGCTTCCACAACAGCAGCATGAGGACTGGAGAGGTGGCTGAGTGGTGAAGGTATTTGTCTATGAAGCCCAAGGACCCAGGTCAATTTCCCCAGGATTCATGTAAGCCAGATGCACAAGGTAGCACACGTATCTGGAGTTGGTTTACAGTGGCTGGAGGAACCGGCATGCCCATTCTCTCTCTCTCTTAAAAAAAAAAACAAAAAACAGCATAAATGACATCCCCAACAACCCTGTTGTCAGAAGTGCTCAACCTTAGAATCTTCTTCCTTCACTAACATGGGAATTAACCAAGATTAAGACCTCTAGACCAGTTGTACCAACAGAAGACAGTACAGCCTGCTCCTTTTGCACATGTTCCTCTCCAGGTCCCCACACCTTTTATGGATGTTATTTGTACCTGAAAGGTCTGCATTTCTCCTGGAGGCTCTAACTCAGTTTGGCCTTCACCTTCCTTAGGCATGAATGAATGAGTGAGTGAAACAAAATAAATTATGAAAAGACCTTCTGCTAAAAAAAAGGTTGCTTTTTTTTTTTTTTTTTTTTTTGAGACAGGGTTTTGCTATGCAGCCCAGACTGGTCTTGAATCCAAGATTGTCTTGCCTCAGTCTCCCAAGGGCTGAGTTTACAAGTGCATACCACCATATCCAACTGAAAAGATGTTTTGTATGCTGTGAGTATACAATGGTGAGTGCCCAGTGCAGATGGGTGGTATGGCAGCTTGAATCAGATACACTCCATAAACTCGTGTGTTTTGAAGACTTGGTCTTCGGCAGGTCGCAATTTGCGAAGTGGAGCCTTGGTGGAGGAGGTCTGTTGCTGAAGGCGGGCTCTGGTGTGTTGTAGCCCAGCTTCCCCTTTGCCAGAGCTCAGCTTGTTCATTCTTATAGTTATCTTCCATGTGTTGAGGTAAGATGTGATGTTCAGCCTCTGCTTTACCATCACAAAGCTTCCCCTAGAGACTAAGCCAAAAAAAAAAAAAAGAAAGAAAGAAAGAAAAGAAAAACTCTTTCCTCCCCATCAGCTACTTTTAAAAATGCTTTATTGATTGACTGATTGATTGATGGACAGATGGATTTACAAGGAAGGAGGTACAGCGGGGCAGGGAGGGTGCTCATGCCAGGGCCTCCTGCTACTGTGAATAAACTCCAGATGCATGTGCTACTTTGCACACATGGCTTCATGTGAGCACTGGGAAACTTAACAGGCCATCAGGCTTTGTAAGTAAGCCTCTTTCACTGCTGGGCAATCTCTCCAGCATCCCCCATTAGTTGCTTTTGGTCAGGCATTTTTGTCTCAGCAATGCAAAAGTAACTACCACAGGTGGTCAGGAAAGACATGCTGAGGTTAGGGACAGCAATGGGAACTTGAGGGAAGCTTAGTTCTGGGCAAGTGACTGAAACTTGTTCTTGGGGACTGTAAATAATTGAGGTACAAGGGTTGAAGGACAGTAAAATTATACAATCAGTTTCACTAGTGATGTGGAAACTCACCATTATCATTACATACACGCACCACATTCAAAATCTAACGGGTAGAGAGCTGGGGAGATGGCTCAATGGGTAAAGGCACTTGCCGCACAAGCATGAGCACCTGAGAGGGCCTGTTCACCCTCAGGTTGATCCCCAGCACCCAAGCCAACAGCTGGGCATGGTCATATAAGCCTGTGACCTCGGTCCTATGAGGACAGACAGAAGAACCACTGGAGCTTCATGGTCAGCTAGTCTGACCGATCGAAAATGCTCTCTTCTGGATTCTGCATGCATATCCACAGGGCACGTGCATCAGTGCCACACACACATGTGTACACACCACACATACCACACTGAACCCACATTTGTGCACGTACACACAGGTGCACATGTGTGCGCAGACACACACACACAATGTCGGAGGATACCAAAAGTCTGGGCCGGAGTATGGCGCACTAAGAGTCAGCCCATTAGAAAAATCATGTGGCTTCCTTTCCAGTGGAGCTTTGAAAGCACTTTCCTAACACCTAGCAATGCCACTTGTAAGCACCTACCTGGAAGAAATCTTTGCATAGTGGACACATGGATGCTAAACACGCCCAAGCACACTCACAGCAGCAGTGTTTGCAAAGCGGCATTCACCATCAGAAGAATGGACACACGCCGCGTGCGCGCGCGCACACACACACACACACACACACACACACACACTGTGGTATTTTCATAACAAAATACTATCTGGCAGGGAAATTAACCAAGACTACAAGCATCAACATGGATTTGGCATGGAAATGTAACGTTGCTGGCTTTACCCTGCTCCTGCCTTCTCATGGACAGGAGCTCACTGTATTCTCTCCTCCTTCCTTCTCTCCAGGTAGGATTCTCAAAGCCCCCCTTGGCTCCTTGGGTAAGAACTCTACATTTCTTCCTGAAGTTCTAGACTTGCCCATTTCTGGAAAACCACCCCCTGCCTTTGGGATGAGCTCTGTCTTCCTTTCTTCTCTTAAGTTCTATATATAATTTAATAAATGAATTTTAAAAAATAAATTATTAAACTTAATTTAAAAGGAGGGACTCCAGTATGAATCTATTTATAGAAGAATTTAAAACAGGTAAAATTATTATTTAGGGCAGGGGTCAGCACACTATAGTCCTCAGGCCAAATCATGACAATAGCCTGCTTTTGTAAACCATATTTTACTGGAATGCAGCTATGATTATTTATTTATATACTGATCTATGACTATTTTCTTGCTACAAAAGAAAAATAGAATAGCCATATCAGAGGCCATAAAAAATGTACTCTTTGGGTACTGGTGAGATAGTTCAGCAGTTAAAGGGGCTTGCCTGCAAAGCTTCCTGACCTGGGTTGAATTCTCTGGCCATTCACATAAAGCCAGACCCCAAAAGTGGCACAAGCATTTCATTTACAGTGGCAAGAGTGGCAAGTGTATATGTGCCCTTTACCACAAGCTAATAACGGAAGAAATACAAATTTCTCTCTGATCCTTAGAGAAAAAGCTTGCCAACCTCTGGTTTAGTACTGTAAGGAATGTAGTAAAAAACAAAAAAAAAAAAAGCAAACTACAGACAGGAACATCTAATACAAATTTTCAGGAGTAGGGATCTCTTAATGTGTGGTGGAAGATTATATAATTAGAGATAATAAAAATATTTCTGAAGTAAAGTCTTCAGCTTAAAATGACTCAGCCTGATTCTTTGACTTTACTATGGTGTGAAAGTGATTCATATTTAGTAGAAACCATGCTTCAAATTTTGATTTTTCTTTTTTTTTTTTTTTTTTTGAGGTACTAGAGCTGGAACTCTGTGTGCTAAGCATGCTAGGCAAGTGCTCTAGCACTGAGCCTCAGCCAAACCCCTGGTTCTTGTCGCCCCCGGGGGGGGCCACGTACAGCAAGGTCCTCTGACGTTGCCGAGCAGCTGCGATGGGCCACAGCCAGCCATGCAGTCACCCATGCAGCTACGCTAGCACATCCAGCAGCTTAATGTCTTCAGTGCATTTTCAAGCTATGTTATTTTCAATTTATGATGTGTTTGCTGGGCTTAAAGTCAAGGATATTTGTACTAGCAAATGATCTATCTCAACTGAGTTGGGATGGGGGGGCTTCCCCTTCACAAGCTGCTCTTGGTCAGGTGTTTTCTGCCAGCGACGTGGAGTTGCGCTGTGGGCTCAGGTAGGCTGGCTGGGCGGTGGGTCGCTGCTCTGATCGCCTGTGCCGGGTGCTGTGTAGGGGCGTTCCCTTCCCCAGGTCTCTGGTGCTTGCTGGTGCTTGCGCTGGAGGCTGTGGATGGGGGTTGAAGTTCTCCTGCTGGTCCTCGCCATCCTCTTCCTCACAAGCTGCTCTGTTGGTCCCTGCTGTCCTCCCTTCTTGAGTTTGCAAGGAGGCGGCCAGTGTGAGTGGAGAATCTCCTCACCCGGTTCTTCCTGTGGCTGTGGCCATGCGGTCCTGGTTCCCCCACTGCTGGAGCCACTTCTGCCTGCTTCTGTGGATTCTAGTCGCTCTGAATCTCTCCTACTTCTCTGCTGCAGTTGATAGTTCCTTATACACTTCACATTTTAGTAGAAGAGTGTATTTTGCTGGTTTTTTTTTTTGGGGGGGGGGCTTCTTTTCCCCATAGGCTGCTTTGGCATGGCTCCTATTCTGCCATCTTAACAGGAAGTCCTAACTCTAACAACAGTGAAAACTGGTACCAAGAAGTGGTGTCATTGCTGCTAGATACCTGACTCTGTGGCTGTGGCCTTTTGGAGCTGATTTTCAAGAGGAATGTGGAAGGATTTGAAACCTTGGCCTAGGAGGTGCCTTGAAGTGCTATAAGTACAGGTTGATGTAGCATTCTGGTCAGAGTTGAAAGATGTGAATGTAGTAAGATCTATGGACTATCAGGTTTGGCTTAGAAGGGTGAGAAAGAGCTTTGTCTGGAGTGGGCTAAAAAACAGTATTGTGAGAGGCTTACTGTTATGCCTTGTGAGAACTTGTGCATAAAAATGGACTGATGTGGGGAGAGGGATATGGCACAGAAAAAAGGTTGAGCCAAAACTTCCACCCGTTCAGCTGCAATTGTTTGAGAGATTACGACCATTGAGATTGGGCCAGTTGACCTGCACTGGGACAACAGGAAGAATGCAAAATCTTTGGAAGGGGCCTGAACGCTGAAGGAGTATCGTGTTCTCCACAGTCTGCTTTATTACTCCCTGGGTTAACAAGTTGGCAGCCCACCTGGTATTCTGGAGTATAAGAAATGCAAGAAACAAGGGTCATTGAAATTATAACATGGTTTTGTGTTTTGGAAATGGCCATGGGCAATGTGAAGCAGACTTGTTGGATTACCCATGGTGAGGCTCAATGGAGCCATGAGGATGAACTGTGGGATGCAGTAGACACCCAGTGGAGCTGCCAGGACTCTGGGAGAGGCGCTGGCACCGGATGAAGTTTTCTGGGACTGTGAGTAGCCTAGGGAGTTGGAACTCTAGGGAACCTGTTAGAATGATCAGATTTGGAGACTCGTCACTAGTTAGAGTTGTCAGTCTCAGAGCTACAGACCTTGATGTTTGCCCTCATTGTTTTAAATCTTGTATTGGTTGAATATTTCTTTGCTATGCCCAATGCCATCTTTTGCAGTGTGAATGTTTATTCTGTGCCATTATGTTCTCTGTGTGTGTGTGCGAGCGCATGTGTGTGCATGTGCACATGTATGTGCTTTGGTATTGTGGCTCAGTTAAAGATCTTGGACTATAGGCTGAAGAAGATGGCTTAGTGGTTAAGGCATTTGCCTGAAAAGCCAAAGGACCCTGGTTCAGTTCTCCAGGACCCACATAAGCCAGATGCACAAGGAGGCACATGCATCTCGAGTTCATTTGCAGTGGCTGGAGGTCCTGGCGCGCCCATTCTCTCTCCCTCAAATAAATAAATAAAAAATATTTTTTTAAAAATATCTTGGGGGCTGGAGAGATAGCTGAGCAGTTAAGGCACTTGCCTGCAAAGCCAAAGGACCTCAGTTTGATTCCCCAGGACCCACATAAGCCAGATGCACAAGGTGGTGCATGCATTTGGAGTTCATTTGCAGTGGTTGGAAGCCCTGGTGCACCCATTCTCTCTCTCTCTCCCTCTCACTCTGCCTCTTTCCCTCTCTCAAATAAATAAAAATAAAATATTTTTTAAAAAATATCTTGGACTATGGGGATGTTTGGACATCATTGGAATTGATTAAAACCATGGGGACTTTTAAAGTTGGACTGAATGCATTGCATTTTACATGGATGGTTATCAGTTTATGGAGACCAGGGACAGAATGTGTTGGTTTGATTCAGGTGTCCCCTATAAACTTTTATTTTCTCAATACTGAGCTTCCCCAGCTGATGGCAATTTGGGAATTGGATCCTCCTGGAGACAGTGTATTGTTTGGGGCAGACTTAAGGGTATTATAGCCAGTTTCCCCTTGCTAACGTTTGGCACACTCTCCTGCTGCTGTTGTCCACCCGATGTTGGCAAGGAGGTGACATCCAACCTCTGCTCATGCCATCGTTTTCTCCTGCCATCATGGAGCTTCCCCTTGAGCCTGTAAGCCAAAATAAACCTTTTCCTCCAGAAGCTGCTCTTGTTTGGGTGTTTTCTGACAGCAACTTGAAATGGACCATAACAGGTAAAACTCACACTTTATTATTAGCCATTAAATGGTTAGAAATAACTGTTACACAGACCTCTAACTGCAGTGGTCAGAGAGGGCCATCTTCAGGGTGAACACAGATTTGTGGAAAGAGCTGGCAGGGCCCTTTCAGCACACAGAGACAATGCAAAGTCCCACTGGGGACAGAGGAAGTGACGCAACGTGTAGGTTCTCATCTCAGAGAAGCGGTGGGACTCAAGCAGACTCTTGAGTGAGCAAGGAAGGGGGTCACAGAAGTGTAGAAAGTCACACAGAGGGAGGGAACAAAAGGTGGAAAGGAGCCCGGGGCAGGCAGGAGCTGATGCCAGGAAGAGGAAGAGCGGGTGAGGAGACGTAGATGGGGGCTGGAGGAGGAATGAAGGCCAAGAGTGAGAGTGAAGGGGGAGGATGTGCTCACAGTCAAGGTGAAACCATGCCTGCTGGGGACAGGGGAAGAAAAAGCTGGGGGAGGAACCAGAACTGAGACAGGAAGAGATGTGAATCTATAAAGCATCCTGGCACAAGCTTTAACACGGCTGCCATCTCTGGTCTGCACCTGCTTTCTCATGCCTTCTGTCAGGACCGGGCTCTGGTAGAGCGCTGGAATACTGAGATCAAGTTTTCTGAAGATTCTTGAGATGCTTGTGACTGAGAGCTTAGAAGAAACCCTTCTTGGAAGAAGACACACCCAAATTCAGGGAGCTAGAAGGTAGGAGAACATAGCAGTTTTGCCATAAGAGGCTACGACAAGCTAGAACAACCAAAAGATACTGCCTGTGTACAAGGTGGACTAGTGAGACGCTTCTGTCTTGTCTTCTTTTAACCACACAGAGAGAAGCAAAGAAAGTGAGTTTACAGAAAACCTACTGTGTGGTAGAAACCTTCCAGATGCCTACTCTCTGTTTAACTTATTTTTTAAAACATTTTATTTATTTATTTATGAGAGAAAGTAATAAACAGAGAGAGAGAGAGAGAGAGAGAGAGAGATTGAGAATGGGTGTGCCAGGGCCTCTAGCAACTGCAAAACTTCAGATGCATACGCCACCTTGTGCATCTGGCTTTATGTGGGAACTGGGGAATCAAACCTGGGTCCTTAGGCTTTGCAGGCCAGTGCCTTAATGGCTGAGCCATCTCTCCAGCCCCACCTGCTTACTCTCTTAATAGAAGGGTCTCTATATTTATTCAAAGGAGGAAACTACCACAGGGGGTGGACGACTGGGACCAGATTGTGTTCTGGAAAGCACTTTCACATTTCCAAACAAGTCAGGGTTTCAGATGCTTCAGTCCTCTGAACTTCCATGATTAGGCAGAACTTGCAACACAGCAGGTGGTGTTAAATGTTTGAAGAACAAATGACCTGTAAGGTCTCTTCCAATATAGGCTTGCTGTGATCCTATAAATAACCAGGAGACAAGGGCAGACGAGTCACTTGGGGCATCTGGGAGAAGCACCTGCCCTGGGCAAGCCCCGTCCGCAGGGACAGGCAGCTCCTCATGAGGACAGCAGCGATTAACTCCATCCACAGAGCACGCCAGCAGCACAGTGAAATCAAAGCCGCAATAGCTCAATTAACGAATGCTCTGGAGATGGAGTTTCTTTTATAATAGAGTTGGCTGTTCTGCCCAAAACTCACCACAAATCATACGGTTGTTGGCTTGAGCCACCTGGCTCGTGGCAGTACTCTGAGAAGCTGGGAGTTGCCCTGGTGTGGCCCCTGTCTGTCCACCGTCTGCAAACAAGGTGCACCTTCCCCGGCTCCCCCTTGGTGGTTGGCCACTCTCCTGCGCACCCGGCGTGCTTGCAACAGGCCCGAGTTCATCTCAGTTCACTCCCCAACCCACTTCTGTGGTGTTGCCCATTCTGGTTTGTGCTGAGACTCCAAAGACAAGCCAGGTATGCCTCCACCCCAATCCTACCTGCAAAGAGTCATTCACCAGGCAGCGCCACACACAGACACGGGTCCCCGTCATCCTCCGGGGCTTGGGTGGTACTGAGTTCATGTTCACAACAGGTTCCCATCAGGTCACGTCTTTAGGCAATTGTAAAACAGCCACGTGTGGGCTGGGGTGATGGCTCATCAGTTAAAGGCACATGCTTACAAAGCCTCCTTGCCTGGGTTTGATTCCCTAGTACCCATGTAGAGCCAGATGCATAAAGTGGCACATGCACCTGGAGTTTATTTGCAGTGGGGGGGAGACCTTGGTGTGCTCATTCTCATGTTCCCATTAATTCTTTCTCTTTCTCAGCAAAAATAAAAATAAAAATAAAAAATAAATTAAAAAATGAGGGCTGGAGAGATGGCTTAGTGGGGTTAAGCGCTTGTCTGTGAAGCCTAAGGACCCCGGTTTGAGGTTCGATTCCCCAGGACCCATGTTAACCAGATGCACAAGGTGGCACATGTGTCTGGAGTTCATTTGCAGTGGCTGGAAGCCCTGGCATGCCAATTCCCCCCCACCTCTCTCTCTCTCTGCCTCTTTCTCTGTCGCTCTCAAATAAATAAATAAAAATAAACCAAAAAGGAATAGCCACGTGCCATACTGGTGTTAAAGAAAAAAAGTTCATGTTTCAAGAACAATGAAGGCCAGGTGAGCACCAGATCTTCCTATGATGAGCAGCAGCAATTGCTCTCAAGCTCATGAGGCCCTCAGGCCATGAGGCAATGGGGGAGGGGAGGCAATCAGCCCAGCATGCTGCACCCTGCTGCAACACATGGGATAGAAGACAGGTGATCCAGATTAGGGCTCTATCAGTGGGCAAAGAGGTGGTACCAGGCAGTGGCAATAGCTGCTACAGCTCTGAGATCATGTCTTCACAGCCCACATGACCTTAGAAGCCGGGGGCACAAAATCCCATCCAGATGTGCCCTGTGCATTAGACTCACTGCTGCTCAGTCAGTCAGGAGAGGCTGCAGCAGGACTGTGTGATACTGAAACCACATCCAGTGCTTGTTCTGAGTTCTAGTTCTCCAGGCAAACTTGCCCTTAGCCCAGCCGCTCAGTACAAAAGAGATCGTAATTAAACACGTTACATCTACCACTTCCCAGGCCTTCTGCTACCTTTGCAGAATGAGACTGTGCCACAGCACTCTGCTTCAGTGATGAAGCAGGAACTATAGCGGGCTCTACAAACACCAGGTAACCAGGGCCCAGGGCGCGGAGGGGACCTGACAGCTTCTGGCTCAGTTTTTTAATTTCTGTGGCATCCCATGGCCGTGGTTTGCAATTCCTACTTCTTAAATGCCTCAATCTGATGGATCCCCCCCACCACCACTGAGCTTGAGTTAGCTCTACTTTGCTGCTAATGCATTAGCCCAACTTCCTACACCCATTTGACTTCTCAGAGCCATCTCTGCTGGCTTGGGCTCTACCACACTGCCACAGCTCACAGGAACAGCAGAACCATAATGATACAGTGGCTGACAATGACAAATTACTAAAAGCCTAGCTAATAAGACCAACACACTTGATCTAAGAATGCTGTTTTATCTGCAGTTAAGCCCAATATATCCTTGGATGACTCAACTGACAAAGTGCAAACCCATCTAAGGATGTCAGATATACTGACAGAATTTGTAGATAAAAGAAAGCAGGTCAGCTCAATTCTCCCTACCCCTGTCAGAACATTCTGGAAAGAATCCAAGTACTTCCAGCTCAGATGGCCAGAGAAAAGAAGTGGTAATTACAACTGCAGCATCACCATGTCTCCCAGAAGTAAAAAAAAAAAAAGTAAAATAAATAAAATTTTAGGGCTAGGGAGATGGCTCAGTGAATAAAAATGCTCACTGCTCAAGCCTGAGTACCTGAACTGGCGCCTCCTCAGACCCAACATAAAAAGCTACGTCAGGGCCGGAGGGACGGCTTAGTGGTTGAGGCATCTACCTGCAAAGC